>NW_023605305.1:34995835-35378061 GCF_014898055.3 Talpa occidentalis | reverse complement strand
CCGAGCATTGTACCCTCCCAGGCCATCAATGCCCCTTCCCTCCTTCTTCCAGAGGTAAGAGAAAACTGCCATGGAAATAACCATCAAGGGTCCCTCAAACCAGTTTTCTTTATGGGGAGGGGCTGTCCTTTCTCGAGCATCTATGTGAACTTTGCAGATACTAGCTCAGATAATCCTGATAGCATCCAAGGGGAGAGGCTGGAGCACAGAGCAGGTGAGCTTCTCCCCAGGAGCATATAGCACTCTGCCTCTCCCGCGCCACTGTATCAACTACCCCACCCACCATGCCTAGGCCTTGAGCACCTTCCATGCGCATGGTCACCACTTTATGGAAGGTGGGTTGGATTGTGCCCCCAAAGGAGTCCTAACCGTGATACCTGTGAATGTGACTTGATTGGGAAATAGAAACTTTGCAGATGTAATCAAGTTAAAATGTGGTCATACTAATCAGGATGGGCCCTGATTCCATGGCTGGCATTCTTATAAGAAGAGGGAAATCTGGACACAGACACACAACGGAGGGCAGAGCCATAAAAGAGGTAGAAATTGGAGTGCTGTATTTACAGGCCAAGGAATGGCAAGGATTTTTTTGGCAACCACGGGAAGCTAGATGGGAAAGGAAGCCTCCTTCCCTGAAGACTTTGAATGGAGGATGGCCCTGCCGACACCTTGACTGTGACTTCTGGCCTTCAGAATGAGGCAGCATGCACTTATATTGTGGTAAGTCATCCCTGTGTGGATATCTGTTTCAGCAGCTCTAGGAAACTTACCCAGAGAGTATCTAATCTTCGCCAGAACCTTATGAAATAGGAATTGTTTTCCATTTAGCAGATGAGAAAGTTGAGGCTCAGAAAAGAGAAATGTGTTCCTGAAGTTTCCACAAACTGGGCCAGATATGATTAAGTTAAAAGTGCTCAGCAAACCTGAAATCTTGTGTCTCTGCTTCCCAGTAGCCAGGGGACTGCAAACCTGGGTGCATCACCAGAGGTAATAGGGAAGTGAGTTAAAATATTGATTCCAGAGCCCCTCTTGAAGGTTACCGTGTGGTTCTCCTGGGCTGCCCGCCCCACCATACTACATTTTAACACTTCGCTTGGAATTTCTAAAGCAGCTCTGTTGGGTAAATGTTGCTTCTCATTATGCCCCTGTCACCAAAGAAGTGTGTCCTCAGAAGCCTGCAAGTTGGGCCACTGGGAATTTGTCACAAGGAGAGAGGGATGGGCAGGTGAGCAGGAGGTGGCTGTGGAGGAGGCTGAGTGACAGGGAACATATCCACCAGGAAAGCGGTGCCCGCCTGTCATGCACCCCACAGGACTCCTGTCACCTAACCTACCCTACCCAATCCCACCTGGGACCACAAGCCTGGGCTTTTGTCTTTCTGGAGCCTTCTAGAGTACTAGATCTGGAAGTTGTCCCTGAGGCATCTCATCCAGCCACCCCCCACTAGGGTCCCACCATCAGCCTTGTTGCATTTGGAGAACTGAGGTCTTGCCCTGAAACACATGGCATCACCCTGAAAAAGCTCTGCTCCAGATCTGGTCCCCCCTTACTGGAACACACCATGTTAAGCCAGAAAGCAGACCAGGCAGGAGTTAGGCGAAGTTAGGCGAACAAGGAGCAGTGAGCACCTGGGGAGGTGGTGGGCAGACAAGACAAAGGGCCAGAGGGCGCCCACATACCGGGCAATCTGCCAGTGCTGGAACCTCACACTGGATTATACCATCATTTATGACCATTTTACAGATGCGCAAACCAAGCAGATGGCAAGTTTCTGAGCTTGGATGTGAACCCAGTTGGGCTTGCCTTTCAAGTCCACTGCCTTCCCCTTCTGCCCCGTCTACTGCTCCAGCCCTTTAGCCCTTCAGACCACACCCTCCCAAATATGAAACTAATTTGCAAACCAAGTGCTCAGTGCCATTGGCAAGAGGCACAGGCCTCAAGCTATTAGTTCACAGCAAGTGCTCAGCTGGGCTGCACAGAGAGGCATCCAGTGGGTGTTGGCAACGCCCCCCCCCCAACTCCCCACCCAATATTTCAAGGGAGAGATTGAAGCCACATGTTTGGAGGCCGTAAGCTGATTGCTGGAAGGATGTTCCATATAAACAGCAGGCAGCACAGCCTGTCACTTGGCCTCACCTTTGATTCTGAACCTAAGCTCCAGCCCCAGAGCCAGCTATTGCCAATCCCTCTCTTCCTAAATGCCAGCCCCAGAAGGCCTAGGGTAGCTGAGCTCAAGCTAGCTGAGAAAGGGTTAAACAGCCGCAGCAGGTGCAAGGGCAGAGAGAAGTTCTCCAGGGCCTCAGGCTGGGTAGACAGAAAGAGAAAGTCAGACAGTATAAGGGAAGGATTCTTAGATCAGCCCGGGCCTCCATCCCTGCCCATGATCTGTGGGGTGTGGGGTGCTGCTCCCCTGTGGCCCTCAGCATCCCTTTTGAGAAAGAGGGACTCTGGATATGGAGGCCTCCTCAGCCCCCAGCCTTTCAGATTCTGGAGACCCAGCCAGCTTCCCCTGGCAAGGGCTGAGCACAGAAAGCAGCACCCCCTCACCGGCCCCAGACCCAGGTGGGGTGAGGAGGAGGAGGGGCACGGGGAGCCTGCTGGGCCACACGGGCTGAGGGCTTAGGGTTACCAGAGCCGAGGCAACACACGTGTGTTTCAAATTTTCTTTCAAGTCTTCTCAGTGCGGCTTGCTCCCATCCCTCCCCCAGCCTCTGTAATCAGTTTGGATGGAGAACAGCAGACGCACTGAGGAGGGGGTGGGTGTATGGGGAACAGTTGGGGCTGGGAATCATTTTGGGGTTTTGTTACCTGCCAGCCGCAAGCAGGCCCATCTGAGGGGGAGGAGAGCAGAGATGCAGATGCAGGCCCTGTTGCTGGCAGGGGTGCTGGTCAGGGCTTGGGGGAAGGGCAGAGAGAGTCGGCTGGAGATCCAGCTGCTTTGCCTACAGAAGGCAGGGTCAGGAATCTGACCAGCCCGGGCAGCAGCTTGGTCTGGCTGAGTAGTCTTGCTGGGTTATTTCACCTCTCTAAGCCTCAGTGACTTCATCTGTGAAATGGGGCCTAGACGTGAAGATGTGAAGTTAAAATAATAAAATAAACCCACAGCAGATAGTCCCTTGGCATGGACTACTTTGCTCTTTGGGGGAGCGGGGTAGAAAGATGAAACAGCGCCTCTTGCATGGAGACCAGGAGGCCACAAAGCCTCCCTGGGGGGGCTGTCAACACAGCCTAACTGAGTTCACGCTCCAGTAGCAGGACATGCTCTCTGCAGCTCCTGTGTAGCCTGTGTCTGTAGGAGGCCTCCTTGTCAGAGAGTCAGAGACCCCCACATCGTGCTCCAAAGCTGCTTCTCTCCCAGTGGCCAAGCTCCCACTCGACTTGTCTTGTCCTGACCACCCCTGGCTTCTGTCCCTGGCACCAACATCCAAATCTGTTCAGACACATGGAGTCACTCACTCCTTCCTCAGGGACACCCCCATTTGCAGTGTGAGGGGCTGAATTGTTCTCTCTGTACCCGTAGTCTGGGGATGCCACTCTGGACAGGGACAGAGCCACCTCCTGTTTCCAGGGTGACCCATTCTAGACCTTTATAAGGTCATACAGTCCCTTGAGAACCAGATGAAGACTGTTTCCTGCCCCCGAGAAAATGCACCCCCTACAAGACTCTGCCATGATATCAGGGTCTCATAAACCCTATCCTCCTACTCCCAACCCTCCACCCCACCAAAGTCACCAAGTTGAGGATTCGAATCCCTTTCCTGCCAAAGGAAGTCAATCCTGGGCTTGAGAGTCCCTACTCTGAGCCCGCTGAGGGCACACAGGAGGACCACAGGGCGGGTGACCAGGCCCAGCCAACAGGGCTCAGGAATTCTGATGGCCAACCTCCAGGAAGAGCTAGCTCTTGTCCTGCCCTAGGGCTACCCTCAAATCTGAAGGCCTTCCCTGCCCCAGACCTCAGGCAACACCCTTGATTCAACACTCCCTTCCAGGTTCAAGCCAGAAGGCCAGGCAGAGGTATGCCTCTGCACCCTCGTTTTAACAAACGGGGAAACCAAGGCTCACTGGTCCAGCCTAGGTCACAAGAGTTTTTTTCAGCTCCTGTGTCTCAGGCTTTGATGTCTAAGGGCCAGAGACTCCAATCGGCCTGGAGCAGGGGTCCTGGTCGTTGGCAGGTCAGCCAGCCGCGGGGCGGGGAGCAGCCTCCAACCTCTTCCCCACTGCTCAGCTTTTGTTAGCAATGGATGGAAAGTGGCAACTCAGAAAGCAGAGGTTTCCGGCTTGCCAGATCGTAGCCGGGAGAACAGATGGCCAATTCATCCCACCCAACTTGGCACCTTGAACAAAGGGAACATATGTGTTTGGCTCCCTGATCTTTCCTCAGGTTCCCAGGCAGGTGACTGGAAAGTCTGATGACAAGAAAACTTCAGCTCACTTCTCTCAGGACACAAACCACAAACCGGCCTGGCCGTTGTTCTGCCTGCTCCCTCCACCCCATCCTGCTCTCCCCTCCCCCCTCCTTCAGGCCCTGTCCAGGCCCCGTGGGCAGCGGCTCCAGCAGAGCCGGTCTCCAGTGAAGATGGGTGGAGGGTGGGGACAGGGAGGAACCTACACACTGAGAATCATACCCTTTCTCTTCTTTCCCCCTCACATCAGCCTCATTGCCATCCCATTCTGCAGATGAGGAAACCAAGGCTCTGAGGGGCTGGCCAACAGGAGACATGGTCCAAAGTGGCGGAGCCAAGAGCAAGAACAGCAGCTGCTGTGTTCTGAGCACCTCCTGGAGCCAAGACACGGCCCCGCTTTTAGAGCTCAGAGAGGTGGCTCAGCCTGGATGGCTGGGCAAACACTCCCATGGAGAAGTCTGGAGATGTGGCCAAGGTTTCCTGCAGAGCAATGAGGCTGGGGAGCTAGGGGGCTCCACTGTAAACCCTGGGGACACAGAACTACAGTTGCCCGTTTCTGCGCGCACCTACTGTGTGCCTGGCACCAGGTAGGCCTTTTCACAGGATTCTCTTCATGGGTTCTGTTTTGTATGGACAGTTTCTCAGATGAAAAGCTGGAGGCACAGAGAAACAATTTATCAAAGCCACACAAGCAGTTAAGGGCCCAAGCAAAGACTCTTCCACTGCCTCAGCTCTCTCTCTCTGCCCTCCGCCCCCAGCCCCAGGGAGGGTGTTAATGACACCGGCAGGGAGAGGCAGGGGAAGGAGTTATGCCCACAGGTGCCAGCAGGTCTCCCAGTGGTGACCAGACTCGGGCCTGGCGCCACTCTGCCCCTGCTTGTCTGTTCCCCCCACGTGGGATGGTGGCTGATACCCCTCTGGGGTGGGGTGGGGCCCCTGCAGATGTTTGGCCCTCCCTGCCAAGACCCCGCCCTGGAGACCCAGAGTCTGTCTTCCAGGAACTATAGTTGTTCCCACTCTGGGATCCCTGGGTGGGGCAGGTGGGGCTTGGCCAGTCCCAGGGCTGGCTGGAAGGGCTGGAGGCTGAAGGCACCCATGTGAGGTGGCCAAGCATAAGCCTCAAGGCCCTGCGACCTGGTCTCCTTTTTGTCTTTTTCTCTCTTTGTACGATGGGCTAGATCTTGACTCTCTTCCTCTCTGTCTCTGGGTGACTCAGGGGTCAAAGAGTTTGTGGTGTGTGGGAAAAGCCAGGAAGGGAAGCCAGGGAACTGAGTTTTGGTTCCAATTCTACTTGGAGACCCCAGTGTGTGTACTTTGCTCTCTCTGGGTCTCTAGCTGCTAGATGTACCTGCTGGTCACAGTCTGGATTCCAACATACCCCCTAGGCCTGGGGTCCAGGCCATCTCAGGCAGTGGGGAGCTCAGAAGACAGTGTTTGTCTGTTTTCTCCACACAGAGAACATCTGAAAAGCAGCTCCTAACTCTCAGTGGAAAGGGATTTAAAGAGGAAAATAAATAAAGTGTGAAAGTGCCTCTCACTGACAAGCTCAAGCCCTGTTAGCTTGGCCTCTGATCCTCCCCTGCCTCTCCATCCCCTCCGTGACTTGAGAGCCATTTCTCAACATCCCCACCCCCAACCCCTCCCTATATCACCCTTCTCTTTAAGCTTCTCAGGAAAGCCTGCTTCAAAACCTAGGGTTAGGTGAGGATCAAGGTGAGAATGTTGTCAACTGTAGGAAGATACCAGGAAGTGACTGAACTCCTAAAAAATGTATCACCATCATCCCTACCATCTCTACCATCTCTGCCACTGTCATCGTCATGATCAACATTATAATTATCCTCACCGCCATTACTACCACTACCATACCACCAACATCACCGCCATTATCACCATCACTATCACCAGCAACATTACCATGGTCTTCACCGCTATCACCTCCACCACCCACCACACCACTCACCACCACCACCACCATCATCATCATCATCATCATCCATCATTATACTAGCTTCCTTTTGCTGCTGTAACAAATGACTACAAACTTGGTACCTTAGTCTGTTTCAGCTGCTATTACAAAGTACTGCAGACTGCATGACTTGTAAGCAACATAAATTTATTTCCCACAGTTCTTAAGGCTGGAAAGCCCAGTATCAAGATATAAATTTAGTATCCAGTCGAAGGGCCTCCTTTTTACTGTACCCTCACATGGTGGCAGGGGATTAGGAGCTCAGTGGGGTCCCTTTTATGGGAACACCAATCTCATTCATGAGGGTTCTGACCTCATGACCAGTTACCTCCCAAAGACCCCACCTCCTAATACCATCACATTGGGAATTAAGATTTCAGCATTATGAGTTGGGTGGCAGGGGTTTGGGAGAAGACACAAACATTTAGATAATAACTTTTGGTGGTTTAAAGCAATGCAAAGTTATTGTGGTGCAGTTCTGGAGGTCAAAATCTGAATTGGGTCTCATCGGTCTAAAATCAAGCTATTGGCAGCACTATGTTCCTTCTAGAGATTCTAGGGGAGAATTCACTGCCTTTTTAAATCCAGTTTCTAGAAGCTTCCCATGTTCTTTGACTCATGGCCCTCTTCTGCCATCTTCAAAGTCAACAATGGCCAACCATGCTTTCTTATACTGCATTAGCCTGTATCTCTCTCTTGTTTCCTCCTTTTCCTCCTTTCACAAGAACCCTTGTGATTACAATGCATCCACCCAGGTAATCTAGGATAATCACCCTGATCTCAAGGTCAGCTAATTAGCCATCTTAATTCAAACTCGCAATATAGCATAGAATCTTCACAGACTCTAGGGGCATTATTGGACCTGTTACAACCACCATCATCATTGTCTCCATAGCTCATACCACCCCACTTCTATCACCATCACAACTGCTATCACCTCCACCATTTTCAGCAGCATCACCACCTATTATCACTATAATAGCACCACCACAACCTCTACCACCATCACCACCACTGCTACTACCAGCACCACTGCCACCACCACCACTGTTTCCTCACCACTGTCATCACCATTATTTCCAACACCATCACCCCTACCAGCACCACCTCACTGCCACTTTTCAGCTCTCAGCTCTAATGCTGCTTCCTGATAGTGGGATTCTCAGGCTATTCTGTCCAGACACAGATAGTGGCAGGCAACTCTGAAAGCAAAGACTGTCTGGTTTTTTCACTGGTGCATCTAGTGCCTGGCACAGAGGAGGCACTCAATAAGTATCTACTAAATGTGTGAATAATAAGTGGAGGTTTTGAGCCTGTAATAAGGACTTTAGTCATGGCATGTCAAGGAGGGTGTCGCTGAAGGAATGATGTCATAGCTGAGACTGGATGGAAGAGTGGAAGTTAATGAGATGAACAAAGAAAGTGAGGGCAAATTTGGATAGCTAGAAGGAGTGCTTCTGGCATTTTGAGAACTAATAGTAAGTAAAGGGTGGGTGCTAGAAGCCAGAGTGTGGAAGAACACAGGCAAGTGTGACCAGAGTGACAATACAAGAATGTCAAGAACATTCTTTATCCTCAAGACAATGGAAGCTTTGGGAGCTTGAAGTCTTGAGATCAGGTACATTTCTGGAAGATCACTCTAGCTCCACTGTAAATAGTGGATGGCTGGAAAGGGGGGCAGGGGAGGGGTGTGAGAGGATAGTAGCTGCTTAGGAGTCTCTTGCTATATTTTGGGAGTAAAGGTTGGAGATGGCTCTAGCTTGGACCAGAATGGTGCTTATGGGGATGGAGAGATATGGACAGAATCAGGAACTATAATAAGAGAGAAAAATCAAAAGGACTTGGGGAAATAACTTAGATTTAGAGATGAAAAGAGGATGGAGCTGAGGATACTGACTAGGTGTCTGCCTCCATAAATGGATGGGATGAGAGAGACATTGACTCCATAGCTGGATGAAGGAGGCCACTGCTGCAGGGGGCACGAGTACACCCATATTTATTACTATTATCTGGGTTCCTCAGAAGCCAACCTTGAAACGAGGATTCAAATAAAAGTCATTTACTTGGAATATGAAATAACAAAGTGGGGAAGTAAGATAGGAAACGTAAGTCAGCCACTGAGGGTGTGTTATCAAGCAAGTTACTACCACAGGGAAATGAGCTTGAGTCCTGCTGGAGAACTCTAGAATTCAGTGAAGAATACCCACTTCAGACTCATCCTACCCAAAGATGAGGACACTTGGCTTTTTATACACCAACTCTGGCTAGTCATCAGCTGGAGGCTGTTCCCAAGGAGTGTTAATTCCCTATCCCTTCTAGACTTCCACACCTAGAGATAGATAAGGCCCAGCGATGACAGAAAGCTCTTAGGCAAAAAGATTTGGGTTCTGGCAATGAAGGACAGATCTGTGGCACTGAGATGGTACTGGATGATATAGGAAGAGAACCGATGTCATCCGCTACCAATATGAGGAGGTAAAAGGATTCAAAGCCAGGTCTTTTGCATCTCAAAGTCTATGAATGGATGAGCATAAGGATGGATAACTAAATGGATGAATAGATAGCTAACCCGATGGACAGTTGATTGATGATTAGGTATGCCAAAAAAATGGATGGTTTGGCAGGCAAGCAGTGGATGGATGATGGCATTTGAGTGGTTGGGAAGATGGACAGGTAGCTAATGAATGGATACATAGATGGGGGTGGGTAGATGGAGGCTGCATGGATGGAGGATTAATGCATTGGTATATGGGTGCGTTGTTAAAGAATTGCATCCATGACTGAATGGTGGTTAGACAGAGTGGGTAGATGGATATACAAGTAGATGGCTGGGCAGTTGGGTGGGAGGTGGTATGACCAGGCTTGGGAAAAGAGAAGGGTTGTGACATACATTGCAGAACCTCAAAAGTGACCTTGGATGAAGTAAGTGCAGTTTCAATACAACTTGTCTGTCACTGATCCAGGAGGTCCCCAGTCTCTAAGTCTCTGCTGTGGTCTCATATTTATGACTAAGCACAACTGGAATGAAGTTCAGAGTATGGTGCGGGTTCAGGAAAGCCCATGAGATGGAACTAGAGGAGTAGGGTTTATCCCATTGGGTCTTGTGCCTAGAATGGCCAGAAGACAATGTCATAGGTCTGGCCCTGGCCACCCTAACGTCTGGGTCGGTGCTGGACATATTTGTGCTACTCTCCAAGCAAGACAATGATCGCCAAAGAGGAAGGCAGCTCTCACAGTTAGAGCAGCTTGGCTGAGGAAGGCTGGGAAAAGAGGCCGACATCAGGACGGGGAGCCCCATCATCTTGGCAGAGACAAGTGGAGCCCAGGGACACCCAGCTACAGCCATGCACAGCTGATGGGTTTAGCTTTGCCAAGTTTCACTGCCTGGGGCACATTTTTATAACTGAAGAATAATGAGAGGCAGGCATCCTAGCTGTGGTCTTTTCCTAGTACAGTGTGTGTCTGTGCACACACATGGTTTGCATGAGTGAACATGGATGTCATTTGTGGATCTCTATATGGGTTTGTTTGTATGTGTGTCAGGGTTTAAGCATATATGCTAGGACTCTTGGCATGTGTAAATTTGTGTTTGTTAGCATGCTTGTGTGTATTCAAGTATGTTTGAATGTGGGTAGATGTGATCATGTATGTGAGCGTATCGTGTGCCTGTTATTTTTTGTGGTGTGTGTACTTGTACATGTATAAACTTTTGCCTTTGCACGAGCATGCATGTATGTAAAAATATTCACATCTGTGAGTTTGTGTATATTCTTGCTGTTTGTATGTCTGGGTATTTGTGTATGTGTGTGTGTGTGCGTGTGTGTGTGTGTGTGTGTATACAAGTGAACCTGGATGTGCATGAGAGTGGTGCCCATTCTTTGCTCCCAGATTCATCTCTTACCCTCTCACCAAATCCTTTCATACAAACTTCAGAAGCAAAACAATTAGTAGTCTCCCAAACATTCTAGGCCATTTCGGGCCTTCATGATTTTGTGCTTCTCAGAATGCCATCCTCTTCCTTTCTGCTTGGTAAAACTCTTGTTCATCTAGTAGGTCCTAGTTTCGCACCTTCTTTACTGTCTTCAGGTCATCTCCTTGTTGCCTCTCAGACATCACTTAGCCGTGAGGTTTTTTTTCTGCTCTTCCCAGACACTGGGATTTCTTTGAGGGCAGGGTCTGTGTTTAATTCCTTTCTATATCACCAGGGTCTGCAATAAGATCTAGCATGTAATGAGATGGATGGATGGATGGATGGATGGATGGATGGATGGATGGATGGACAGGCAGATAGATGGATAGATGTGTGGATGGGTGGACAGGTGAATAGGCAGATGGGTAGTTAGACATGTGAAGGGATGAATGGATGGATGGACGGACAGAAGGGTAGATGGATGGGTAAATGACTAAATCTGGCACTTATGTTCTAGAATCCTAGTTTCCAAAGGAAGACTACTTGTTGCTCTTCCTCAGCTTTCATTTTTCTGATACAGAAGAAATAGCCTTTTTGCTTGCAGAGGTGGTCTGCTTACTCCCTCTCAACTCTGGCTCTCAGGAGGTCTGGCTCCAGATTGGCCACCTACCTTACCAAAAAGCAGATTAGGCCTGAAGAGGCATTGCTGAGTGGCTTAAGTTCGCCCCTGTTTGTGCTCAAGGCTTTCAAAGCCTGGGGAGACTGTAGAGGAGGGGCTTGACTTCAGGCCCCACTGCTAAGTGGGCAGGAATTGTGTGCCTTCCAAGCCTTGACTGCAGGCAGCTTAAGGCGGCCCTAGGAGTTTTGAGACAGGAAAATGGTGTTTTGTCTTGTTAATGCATTCACTTGGCTTTGAACTGGAGAGTAGTCAGGTGTCCCCAGACGGCTGCTTTTGAGCTAGTCAAGGGAGGGGGCAGAGCATAGTCAGGCCCCGGATTACAGAGGCCTTCCCGGGGGAAGGGGGCCTTTGATGGGGCCGGGCCTGTTGTCCAGAGTCTGCTTTGCTGGTGGCTGGAGCCCCTAATGAGGGGAAAGGGCTCCTTCTAAGGCATTCCCTTGGTCTCCCTTGGGTAGCAGGCGGACGCCTCTTTGATGTTGGAGTCCTTAAGCCAAGTGGGGACTAATTGCCACAAGGTACAGAATGTTCTGGTTGCTTGGGGGTCTGCAGCTTGCCATAGCCACCTTGGGGAGGGGGAGAAAATTCGGGAGGGTTATGAGATTGTTTTGTTGTTTTTCTTTCATGCACATAGACATACGTGCATAGTGGGAAACACACACACACACACACACACACACACACACACACCTTACTCCATTCCAATGTTATAAACAGCTTTATGTTTGAAAACATACATTAAAAAAAACAATCAGTCCGTGCAGGCAAAGAGAAATGCAGCAGACTTGGGCAGGTGGGCAGAGACAGATTCAATTCAAATACCGATTTGGCTGCTTGTTGACTGGCCAGTCACTGAAGTCTGCTGAGCCCCAGCATCGGCCTCTGTGAGACACAAGACTCTGTCTGACACCCAGGGGGTGCTTGTGGGTATTTGTTCTGTCCTTTCATTGCATTCTCCAAACAGTTTGCTGAAAAAGCAGGACTATTTTCCTGGCGGGCCTGGAGGCAGGTAGAGAACCTGGGTGGGTGGGAAACATCAGATCACTCTGCTCTGATGGGAGGACAGGGCGAGGATGGCTCCCTTTCATTTTTAATATGTGTGCCACATGGAGCCCTCTCAGAAGACGATGACCTTATTTCCCTGTGTTATGCTCTTTCCCACCCAACTGCCACTCCTTCCTCTCAGAGGTCTCTGGAGTCAGACAGCAATTTTTATTATTAAAAGAAAAAAATGTCAGCCAATTATTGTGCACTCCACCAGGTGTGGGGCCAGGCGATCTGACTCCTTTATCTCTAATCATCACAGTGCACGTTCAGAGGGCCCGTCACTCCTCTGACCACTGGGGGCACCAGGTCTTGCCCAAGATCATCCTCCATTGGAACAGGGAGCCAGCTTTCACATTGCCCTGACTCTAAAGCCCAGGCGTCCCGAGCCTGCTCCAGCCCACTGGAGTCAGAGGGAAGAGGAACAGGGCGCATTGCAAGAAGATAGCGACCAGTGAGGGGGCCTGGGGGTGCAGGGGTGAGCCCGAGGTACACGTGGGGTCTCAGTACACTTCTTTTTTTTTTTTTTTTTTTTTTTTAATTTTATTTATTTATTTATTTTTTTTTTTAAATATTAAATTTTATTTTTATATTCCCCCATACAATTGCAAACGCCCCATTCTGACCCCAATCCTTCCCCTCCCGCCCCCCACCCCCCAAAAAGTGTCTCTGGTTCATAGTTTTTTGTTGATTTTGATTTTCACTTTCTTATATTCATTTTCCTGGTCCCTTATTTAAGTTTTCTAGATTCCTGCTATGAGTGAGACCATCCGGTATTTTTCTTTTTCTTTTTGGCTTATTTCGCTGAGCATGATCCCTTCCAGTGCCATCCATGTTGCTGCAAATTGCATGTGTTTATCTTTTTTGAATGCTGAGTAATATTCCATGGTATATATGTACCACATCTTCTTGATCCAGTCATCTATTTTTGGGCATTTGGGTTGTTTCCAAAGCTTAGCTATTGTAAACAGTGCTGCTATAAACATAGGAGTGCAGGTGCTCTTTGGAATTGATGTTTCTGTGTCCTTTGGGTAAATACCTAGGAGTGGAATTGCTGGATCATATGGAAGCTCTATGTTTAGTAGGTCCAGAAATCTCCACACAGCTCTCCATAATGGTTGGACCAGTTTGCACTCCCACCAACAGTGCACAAGAGTTCCTTTTTCTCCACATCCTCGCCAACATTTGTTGTTGCTAGTTTTTTTAATATGTGCCATTCTCACTGGTGTGAGATGGTATCTCATGGTAGTTTTGATTTGCATTTCCCTGATTACAAGTGATGTTGAACATTTTTTCATATGTCTGTTGGCCATTTGCATTTCCTCTTCAGAGAAGTTTCTTTTTAGCTCTTCTGCCCATTTTTTGACTGGATTATTTTCTTTGTTGTTGCTGAGTCTCATCAGCTCTTTGCAGATTTTTGTGATCAGTCCTTTATCATTAGTGTTGGGTGCAAAAATGTTCTCCCAGTTGGTGGGGTTTCTCTTTGTTTTTGTTATTGTCTCTTTTGCTGTGCAGAAGCTCTTTAATTTGATGTAGTCCCAGCTGTTTATCTTTCTCTTCACTATCACTGCTTTGGGTGATGTGTCTGTAAAGATGTCATTGATGTGCAAATCCCGTAGTGTTTCGCCTATATTTCCTTGTATGTATTTTATGGTTTCAGGTCTTATGTCTAGTTCTTTAATCCATTTTGAGTTGATTTTTGTGTATGGTGTGAGGTAGTGGTCAAGCTTCATTCTTTTGCATGTAGCGACCCAGTTTTCCCAGCACCATTTATTGAACAAACTTTCTTTGCTCCAATGCATAGTCTTTGCTCCTTTGTCAAAGATTAGTTGACCATAAATCTGTGGGTTTATTTCTGGATTTTCTATTCGATTCCATTGGTCTGTATGTCTGTTCTTGTTCCAATACCATGCAGTTTTGATGATTATGGCTTTGTAGTAGAGTTTGAAGTCTGGGAGTGTGATGCCTCCATTTCCTTCTTTTTTTTTCAGTAGAGCTTTGGCTATTCGGGGTTTTTGGTGATTCCATATGAATTTCATCAATAATTGTTCTATTTCTTTGAAGAATGCCATTGAGATTTTGATTGGAATAGCATTGAATCTGTATATTGCTTTTGGTAGGATGGCCATTTTAATAATGTTTATTCTTCCAATCCATGAGCAGGGGATGTCTTTCCATTTCTTTGTGTCTTCTTCTATTTCTTTTAACAGTGTTTTATAGTTTTCTTTGTATAGGTCCTTTACCTCTTTTGTTAGATTTATTCCCAAATATTTGATTTTTTTTGTTTCGATAATAAAAGGGGTGGTTTTTTTGATTTCTTCTTCTTCAGATTTATTGTTTGTGTATAGGAAGGCCACTGACTTTTGCGTGTTGATTTTGTATCCTGCCACTTTACTGAATTGATTGATGAGTTGAATTAGTTTTTCTGTGGAGATTTTGGGGTTCTCTATGTATATTATCATATCATCTGCAAATAGTGATAGTTTGACTTCTTCTTTTCCTATTTGGATTCCTTGGATGTCTTTCTCTTGTCTTATTGCTCTGGCTAGGACTTCCAGTATTATATTGAAAAGCAGTGGTGAGAGTGGACATCCTTGTCTTGTTCCAGATCTTAATGGAATTGCTTTCAGCTTTTCACCATTGAGAATGATACTGGCTGTTGGCTTGTCATAGATGGCCTTTATGATGTTGAGGTATGTTCCTTGTATCCCAAGAATTTCAAGGGCTTTTATCATGAATGGGTGTTGCACTTTGTCGAAAGCTTTCTCAGCATCTATTGATATTATCATATGGTTTTTATATTTCTTTTTGTTGATGTGTTGGATAACGTTGATTGATTTTCGGATGTTAAACCATCCTTGTGCCCCTGGAATGAATCCAACTTGGTCGTGGTGAATTATCTTATGGATACATTGTTGGATTCTGATAGCTAAAATTTTATTGAGGATTTTTGCATCAGTGTTCATTAGGGAGATTGGCCTATAGTTTTCCTTTTTTGTGTTGTCCTTATTCGGTTTTGGTATTAGTGTAATATTGGCTTCATAGAACGTGTTTGGTATTGTCCCTTCCTTCTCAATTTTTTGGAAGAGTTTGTGAAGGATAGGCACTAATTCGTCTCTGAATGTTTGGTAGAATTCATTTGTAAATCCATCAGGTCCTGGGCTTTTGTTTTTGGGGAGGTTTTTAATTACCATTTCAATTTCGCTGCTTGTAATTGGTCTGTTTAGGTGTTCTATTTCTTCTTTATCTAGTTTTGGGTGATTGTAGAGTTGTAGGAATTTGTCCATCTCCTCTAGATTGTTGAACTTGTTTCCATATAACTGTTCATAGTAGTTACTGATTATTCTTTTGATTTCTGCTGTGTCCGTTGTGATTTCTCCTCTTTCATTTATGATTCTGTGTATTTGTGCTTTCTCCCTTTTTTCCTTTGTGAGCCTGGCTAGGGGTTTGTCTATTTTATTGATTTTTTCAAAGAACCAGCTCTTGGTTTCATTGATCTTTTGGATTGTTTTTTTAGTTTCAATTTCATTTATTTCTGCTTTGGTTTTTATTATTTCTTTTCTTCTACTGGTTCTGGGGTTTTTTTGTTGTTCTTTTTCTAGATCTTTGAGCTTCGAGATTAGGTTGTTTCTTTGAGTTCTTTCTTGTTTTTTGATGTGAGCTTCTATTGCTATATATTTTCCTCTTATTACTGCTTTTGCTGCATCCCATACATTTAGGATATTGGTGTCCTCCTTGTCATTCAATTCAAAGAATTTTTTAATTTCTTCTTTGATCTCCTCGTTAGTCCAGTGGTCTTCCAGTAGTGTGGCTTTTAATCTCCATGAGGTAGGATAGTTCCTTGCCTTCTTTTTATGATTTATTTCTAGTTTGATGCCTTCGTGGTCAGAAAAGATGGTTGGTATGATTTCAATCTTGGTGTATCTGTTGATGTTTGTCTTGTGCCCCAGTATGTGATCGATCCTGGAGAATGATCCGTGTGCGCTTGAGAAAAATGTGTACTCCGTTTTTTTTGGGTTTAGTGTTCTATAGATGTCTGTTAAGCCCAAATGCTCTAGGTCCTTATTTAGAGCTTTAGTTTCTTTACTTATTTTTTGTCTTGTTGATCTATCCATTGTTGATAGTGGTGTGTTGAAGTCTCCCACTACATATGTGTTTTCTCTGATGTCTGTTTTCAGAGAGGACAACAGTTGTCTGATATATTTTGGTGCTCTTTCGTTTGGTGAGTATATGTTAATGAGTGTTATTTCTTCTTGAAGTATTGTCCCCTTAATCATAATGTAGTGACCATTGGGGTCTCTTTTTATTTTTTTGAGTTTGAAGTCTGTTTTATCTGATATAAGTATAGCTGTTCCTGCTTTCTTTTTTGGCCCATTTGCTTGTAGGATTGTTTTCCATCCTTTGACTTTGAGCCTATTTTTATCTTTTGTAGCTAAATGTGTTTCCTGGAGACAGCAAAAGGTTGGGTTTTGTTTCTTAATCCAGGCTGCAACTCTGTGTCTTTTTATTGAAGAGTTTAGTCCATTTACATTTAGAGTTAATATTGATATGTTAGCATCTGTATTTGCCATTATGTTTGTCTTTCCTTTGATTTTATTTATTTATTCTTTTAATAACTTTTTTTTTTTTTTTTGGTCTTCTTTCGTTGTTATTCGTCCCTCTGAGGTTCTGGCTTTAGGATTCCTTGTAGTATTTTTTGGAGTGGGGGTTTAGTCGCAATGAAATTCCGGAGTTTCTCTTTGTCTGGGAAGGTCCATATTCTTTCTTCATGGAGGAAAGAGACCTTTGCGGGATAGAGTATTCTTGGTTGGCATCTGTTTTCTTGGAGTCTGTTGACTATGTCCCTCCACTCTCTCCTTGCCCGTAGTGTTTCTTCAGAGAAGTCTGATGTCAGCCTGATTGGTTTTCCTTTGAATGTTATCTGTTTCTTCCCTCTTGTCAGCTTCATTATTTTTTCCTTGTCCTGGATTCTTGGGAGCTTTACTATTATGTGTCTTGCTGTGTTTTTCCTTTCGTCGTGGAAGTTTGGTGTTCTTCTTGCTTCTTGTATATCAATTTTCAGCTCCTTCTTCTCATTTGGGAAGTTCTCTTCAATTATATCCATGAATATTTTCTCTGTTCCTACATCTCTCTCCTCTCCTTCTGGAATTCCTATAACTCTTATATTTCCTTTCCTCATGGAGTCAGATAGTTCCCGAAGTCTTTCTTCATTCTTTTTCCTTCGTACTTCTCTTTCCTTTTCTGTTTTGGTTCTTTTTCTTTCTGTGTCTTCAAGATTACTTATTCGTTCTTCCATTTCATCTATTCTGCTTTCATTGCTTTTCCCAGAGTTCTTTAGTTCCTCCATTAATTCTTTGATCTCCTGCATTTCTCTTACTTCCCTCTTTAGGGACTCAATTTCCTTCTTCTGATCTATCACTTTTTTAATCATGGCAATTTTAAATTCTCTTTCTGGAAGGCTCAGAAGTTCTTCCAAGTTGCTGTCGTTGCAATCTGGGGAGTGGTTTTCTTTTTGTGGTGTGCTTCTTTCCTGAGGAGTTTTTAGGTTGCGTGTGGTTCTTCTACTCCCTACTGTCTGTTTTCTAATTTGTCGTATGCGTTGGGACACTGTGTTGCTCGGACTGACTGACATCTTGGGTGAACTTCTCCGCTCCCCTCTGGCTCTTCCAGGAGCCATCTCTGTCTTCTGGGGGAGCTTTCTGCTGGTTTTAGGCAGTTTTTACTGAAGAAATGTCCCTGTTCTCAAATGGCGAAGCGGGATGCAGTCCCTGCGCCTCCGGTTTCAGGCACACTCTTCTGCGCACCCAGTCTGCCCCAGACGTGGGTGCCTGCTCCCTCTGTGGGCTCAGACTGCTGGTCGGAAGGGGCCTGGCGTGGAATAACTTCCCGGCTGGCCACTGGGTCCTCCAGAAACCTTCTGTCCTTTTCAAGCAGTCTTAAGAAATGACCGGCAGCCCGGGCTGTGTGCGCGTCTCCCGGGGTCTTTGTTCTTCTCTAATGGCGCCCGGAGCCGTTCGCTCACCGCCGCGGCGGATCCTGCAGGGTTCGCCTCAGGTCCCGTTCACGGGGTGTGGTGGCTGCAATAGTTCCTTTCCACTCACAGTCCCGCTTGCTGCGTCGTTTGTTCTTGTGGGCCGTTTTGGTTTGTTGTTTCCTCCTCTCTGCCGGTCGGAGAGTGCCGCCTCTGTGGGCGGGGGAGGGGAGCAGGGTTCTGCGCTTCCCTCCCTTCTAGTCCTCTTTTATGGCCACTTTCTTCTTCGGGCAGTTAGCTGGCGTCACCCGTTTATCTTCCGTGTCCCAGTTCTCACTGGGACCTGCCGCTTTTCCTCCCTATTCACTTTTTTTAATGGGAGATCTTACTCGCAGCGTCTCCTCGCCGCCATGTTGCTCCGCCCCCCCTCAGTACACTTCTGTTTCCCTCCTCACCTACTTCTCCAACACTTACACATGCACAACACACAGACATAAACACCCGTACACAAGCACTCACAGAGACACCTAATACTCACAAACACACATAAACACAGACACAAACACATACACACATAAACACACACATACACACATAATACACACATACACAAATACACACATACACACAAATATACATAAACACAAACACACATAACATATACATACACGCAAAGATAACACACACACATGCGCAAATACACATAAATACAAACACATAATATACATAAACAATACACAAACACATAATATACACAAACACACTTAATATGCATATACACATACACAAACACATACAATACACACAAGCACACACATAATACACACAAACACAAGCACACATACACACACTCATGCACCCCCACATTGTCCTCATTTCCTCCACCCCCTGGAATCCAGAGGAGCAGATCCAGAGAATAGGTAGTATTCAACCAAGTTATTCTTAAAAATTGTGGTTTCCTTCTATGTGGTTTGTGGGATCCCCCACCAACCTCTGCAGTGGGCAGTGACAGAACTATCCATTAGAGGGGGGCTGCCCCTCTGGTTACTCCCCCAGGAAGAACTGAAAAGCAGGAACTGGGTAGCAGAGCCTTGTAACTCAGTAGGAGCAGGTGGAGAGCAGAGGGGTCTGCCGGAGGTTTCAAGGTTGGAGGCCAGCACACGAGAGGAACCAGAAATGGAGGATAGCTGAGGCTTGGGTGATTTACCATCTCCATCCTTTTGCTCATGGACTCCTTCAACACCCCACAATCTAGATAGGGTGACCCCAATTACACATGAGAAGAGAGGGGAAGCAGTGAAGCTGCTAAGTGGCTGAGTAGAGACTGGTGCCCAGCTCTGGCTGACCAAGCTCTAGACCAGCTCCTGGGTCCAGACATGGTCTGTGGTCATCGCCAACCAAGACCTGTTCTGAGGGCCCCAGTCACAAGGAAAGACCCCCAAAGACCCGAGATGACACCACAGCCATCCCCACAAAGGGTGTGAGGTCCCAGGTCTCTATTCTCCCAGTGCCCCCCTCCCTGTGGGAAGAGGTAGGGTCTCCCTGGTCAAGCTTAGAGCACACGGGAGGGGCACCATGCCTACAGAGGGGAGTCCAAAGGACTCTGCTGGGGTGCCTTTCTTCTTTAAAAAAAAAAAGGCAATATGCAAACAGCTTTATTGTTCTAGAAGCACAATATACATCCTTCCTGGTTCTCAGTGTGGAAACTACAGGCAGGCAAACAAGGAGAAAAAACAACACCCAGAGAGAGCTGCTGTCACCACGCTCAAGAGGTGGGGGGCCTGTGGAAGTGTCCTAGTTTCTCCCCAACTCCGTATGCCATGGGTATCTTTCCATATACTCCTCTCCATCACAACTTCAAGTGCTAACGGAACACTCAAGGACAGTCATCGTTTCTTTTACCGGTTCCCTACTATTGAAAGTTTAGACGGTTTCTGATACATTGTGGAGAGACATCTTTCTCCACAGGAGCTCCAGAGTCCGTTCTGAGAAGAGGGATGGCTATGTGCCAAGCACAGGCATTTTTGATGCTACTGAAGGCCCAGCTACCCCCTGGGACCCTCTGGATACCACCCAAAGTGTCCAGACAGCTGCTTCCTCTCACAGGAGTGAACCCCAGGTATGAACAATCACCTTGTAATCTTTGGGGATGCGACAGGTGAAAATAATACACACCTTTCTGTGTCCACATCTTTGACTATGACCTGAGCTTTTTTCATTCATTCATGCTCCAACAATGTATTGAGTGAGTGCCTATTTGAGGCCAGGCAACTTCCATTCTGGGGCGGGGGTGGGGGGTGAGGGGCTTGTTTTAAGCAGAAAATCAATCAGATGATCTCTGCGACAGTGTGTTCAGCATCATGAAGAATGGTGGCCGGGGCGATGTTCTAGTGGAAGTCAAATCTCTGTCAAGTTTGACTCCCCTTGATATGGCAGAAGCAACCCTTCTCAACCTCATGTAAAGTACCCTGTACACACAGCTTTATTTTACCCCCACCACTCAACCCTTCCAACCAGATGTTCTCCTAAGCACTTTTGACCAAGATATTCAGAACAACACTTGTTAAGGAGAAAATGTGCCATGAGCTATTCTATTTCTCTTGTGGGAAGGTATAGAACTCATCTGAGGTCCACTTTGGATCCAACTTTCTCCAAATAAGTCTCTCTGGGTTCCCCCAAGACACGTTTGTCTCTCTTGCTAAGCACAGTGATATTATCAAGGATGAATTTTTTTTTGCTTCCTGTAGGTGGGCAGGATTGGTTCTCGGTGACCCCTGGGGAGCTCTAACCCCAGATGTTGTTATGGAATGAGGGTGCACTTACATGTCTGTTGTTTCTACCTCTGTTAAATGGGGAGCATCTCTTCATGATAACTGAGATAACCTGGAGATAACCTCTCCAGGGTTTGCTTGAATCCTAAGAAACAGGCACCACACCTACTTCACAGAAAAGGACCAGGTGCCTGCACACAGTCAATGGGCAGGAAGAGCCTGGATGTGAAGCCAACTCCCCTGGCCTACAGGCAGGACCCTTGCTCCTGCAGCAGGGCCCAATTCAAACTCTGTGCTGCCTTCCTTGGCAGGTTGAAAGCTCCTGTGAGTCATGGGTCTCTCTGACTCTAGAGTTTCTAAAGAAAGGGTCTCCCCAGGAATGCCCTGGCTTGGAATTTGTTTGTACCCCTAATTGCAAGCTGAGTGCAGAAGTCCACAGTCCGTCTGTCCAGATAGGCATCTGGGCAGTGCCCAGGGATGGCTCCAGTTGTGCTGGGCGCTGGGCTCGGCGTGGTTTCTCTGCTAGCTGATGTCATGAGCTCATTAGAGCAATGGGGTTTATAGTAGAAGGCAACTGTCCAAACAATAAATTAAGCTGCACAATTTAGCACTTAATTATCCTCTCTCTCGTCTACTTCACTCTTGTTCCCTGGGTGTCTGTCTAGGCCCTCCAGCTAGAGGGTAAGATCTTCCCTCTGCCTCACACCCCACAGTCCATCCATCATGTAGCCCCGCTGGTGCCATCACGGGAACATCTCTCAAATAGTTTCCCTTCTCCACATCCACATTTCCTTGACCTCAGCCAGCCCTCACTTTCTTCCCTGGATTATTGCCATCTGCTTTCTCCTGCTTTAATTCCTCTCTCTGCTGCACCCAGGGGACCTGAATGTGACTTGTCTTGGTTCTAAAATGCAAAGCCCCAAAGTCCCAAGCCCTCATCTTGGCATTCAAAGCCCCAGGTACCATATTCCCTTGCTGACATTACCATATTCCCTTGCCCCCGCCCCACCCCACCCCCATGCTGGCTACCTTACTACAAAGAGCTTGCTGCTCTGCCTAAAGAGGGGCAAAGCCACTTCCAGGCTCTTTCCCCACAGGCTTGTGCTCATCCCCTCCCTCGGTGTGGACTAAACTCTCAGCCCCAATCTCAACCTGGCCACTCAACTTGCAAACTCATGCTTGTCTCAGTCTTCAGCTCTGGGACCTCCTTCAAGAAGCCCCTGGGTATTTTCTTGGCAAACCTTACAGCTGAGGCACATTGCCTCTTCTCCCTAGGCCATCTCTTAGGTTCACCTTAGGAGTCACAGGAGGCTTCGGATATGCTAGCTGCAAGACCACCTGTCAAGGGCCCTGATGGCTGCTAAGCGCTCTCACGCCCTTTCACTGTGAAGCCTTCATCGTTGAGTCCTCACAATCAGGCCACTAGGAGTCAGGATGAATGTCTCATTGATTTAGGATTGCAGAGCCAAACTGGAATCAACTTGGCCTGAGTCTGGAAGGGCAGGGAAAATACGTGGGAAAGCCTGGAGAACCACATGGGCACCATGGTGAATGGAGGTGGGGGTCCAGGAAGGGCACTGGGAGTTCAGGAGGATGACAGTGTAGAGTAAGGTCATCTTTTGGCCCAAATGAGCTTGGTTAGCTAAACATTAGCACCTCCACCGGCCTCCTCCATTTCCCAGCTGGGCAAATGAAGGCTGAGGGAGTAGGAGGGAGGACAGAGCACCAAGTCACCGAGGAATAGGGGCCAAGTTAGAAGCTCGTGTCTTGACTTTCTCTCATGGGCTGATGGTCCAGTGAACTCTCCCTGTGCCCCCTCTTTCTCTCCCTCTTCCCTGTGCCCACTGCTTTCATCAAACATTTCCTGCCTGGCTCCTAGGGGCCAGCATCTTCCTTGGCTGTAAGAGATACCTGGTTCGCTCATACCTGTGCTTGCCTGGCTCTTAGTGGGGGCTCGGGAAACATTGTCCGGTGGCTGAATTAATAGGTGGATAAGCTCAGAAATAGTAATTCATCTCTTTTCATTTATGGAAGGACCTGAAGGGATAAATAAGCACCTGGATAAGCTCCTGAGGTGCTCGGTGTCCTCACAACTACCACGGGAAGTCAGGGTCCTTGTGCCCATTTACAGGCAAGGATGAGAGTCACTCAGAGCTCTGCGAGTACAAAGCTGTTCTCAGTCCCCCTAGGAAATACAACATTAGGAGTGTTATTTTTGTTTGTTTGGTTTTTGTTTTTTTAAAGAAAGGATGTTTTCTGTCTGGTGTCTAAACAGGAGTAGGGCTTCCCGAGAAGGCCATTGTAAATATCATCACTTTTCCTCTGGGCCCTGTCAGCTTATGTTACTTTATTTATCAACATTCCACAATGTGTGGATCCAAGAACATGTCCTCAAGTGGGACACCAAGGAAGATGTGTACTTTGGGGGGAACAGTTCCCAGGCAGTTCCCAAGCACACGCACAAGTTCTCCTCGCAGACATGGAGGAGCGGGGTCCAGGCATGGGACGGGCAGGGCGGGCCCTTTCCAGCCTCTCGCCTGGGAGGAGCAGCAGGTCTGAGTTCCAGCGGCATGTCCCTCATTTCCATAAGGGGGAGCTTGTGCACAGGAGATTCCCTCCCGGCTAGAGCGGCCTGAGCATCCAGGGACAGGCTGGGGCAGTGGCCATTTGGGTGCCACCAGCCTGCGCCTGCCCAGAGCGCTGCCTCCTGTCTTGGGGTGAGGCTGGGGCAGCCACGGGGATATGTGCAAGCTGTCCCCCAGCCCCGTTTATCCACCGGGGCAAGCGGGTGGAAAATAGAGGGCAAAGCCCCAAGTGAAAAAAACACCTTTGGAGCCAGAAAGGACTGGGGCTCACCCCAGCACCATCAGGGACTGCACTCTACATGTGACCATTGGCTGGCTAGCACTCCTTATCTGCAAAATAGAGAATAATGTCCATTTTAGATGGAGTTACATAGAGCAGCTACTACAGGGCCTGGAGCATAATAAATGCTTTAAAATAAATGGAGCGTAGTGGTCCCTTGTGTCTGCATTTGTCCACAGGGAGTTGGATGCAGAACCCGGTGGGTACCAGGATGTTCAAGTCCCAGTATAAAATGGGATAGTATTTGCATATAACCTACACACACCCTCCCACATACCTTAAATCATCTCTGGATTACTTACAATACCTAATACAATGTAAATGCCATGTAAAGAATTGTTATGCTATATTATTTCAGGAATAATTATAAGAAAAAAAGATTTTTTCTCCTCACGTTCAGTACAGATTAGTTTTCCATCCAGTGTTAGCTGAATCCGAGTATGTGGAACTGTGAATAGAAAGGACCAACTGTATTGCTATGACGATTGTTGTCTGGATTATTTATGCAAGTTCTGATTGCTACCCTAACCCTCCCAGAAATAACTGCTTGTCATTCCCCAGCTGGGTCTCCAGGGTGATTTGTGTAGGGTTGTGGCCTCCTGGGTCCAGACAGACACAAGCCCAGCAGAAAGGCATTTGGTGCTGGTATTTGCAAATGCAATACCACGTGCTGCTCTTAACAGAAATGATGACAAAGCAAAAATATTAACGGATATTTTAGAGTAGAGAGCAAAAGATGGGAGTCTCCATAGTTAATTGCTCTCCCAGATTCAACAACCAGTTTCTTCTCTCTTTGAATACACACTCCCTCGTCCACATAGAGGTTTTGGTGAGGTTGGAATCCTAGTGACTATACCAGGTGCTGTTTTATTCCCGACTTGCTGTGGTCTTTGGTCTGAATCACTCCATCTCCTTTCATTAGGTTCCTGCCAGAAAGCAAAGCACATATTTCATGGTCCCCTCTCCCTGGGAGGAGGAATTTCTCCTCGGTTCTCCCTTTGCATACACTCACAAAGCTGCATTTGCAGCAGTAACATGGGATGGCAACACAGTCTGCTGCCCTTTGGCTGCCTTCTTAAAATTCTTTTTTTTTTGCAAAATGGAAATAGAATTTTCTCCCTGATTATCAAAGTAACACATATGCACTATAAAGAATTTGGCAGTAACTGAAAAGTTCAAAGGACAGAAAAAGTCACTGTTAACGCTGTGGAGTGTCTTTTCAGACTTTCACCCACCGGCACACATAAAATCCAGTTACAAGGGATTCTAACAGGAGACATTGTTTTGCATTCTGATTTTCTTTATCTATTTATGTGGTTTTACTTGCTGGTTCTGCATCACCATATCATTCAGGTATAGTGTGGTTCCTGAAACCAATCCTCTGCAGTTGAACATTCAGCTTGTTTCTTTTCTCTTTTTTAACTTTCAACTTTGAAATCGTTCTAGCTTCACAGGAAGTTGCAGGAAGTTCTGCATCTTCTTCATCCATTTTGAAGCATGTCTATATCTTACATAACAATGGTACAATAGCAAAGTCAGGATACTGACATGGGCATAATCATGTATAGTAGTTCTATGACATTTTTATCATGTGTGGATTTGTGTAACCCCCACCACAAACAAGATTCAGAACACCTCCATCTCCAGAAAGATGTCCCTCATGTTACCCCTTGATAATCACACCCACCCCTCTCATCTCTCATGTCCCTGGAAATCACTAATCTGTTCTCAATCTCTATACTTTCATCATTTTTGAGAACACACACACACATTCCCTCAACATAAGACCCTTGTGGTTTGTTCAAGTTATAGCATGTAGGGCCTCCCCTGGTGGCACAGCGGTTGAGCGCTGGGCTGTGAGCCTGCCCGCAGCCTCTGCAGTGCCGATTCATACCCAGGCTGCTGGCAAGGGTCCTGTTTAAAAAAAAAAATTATAGCATGTATAAATAGTGGCTTCCCTTTTCAATGCTGAATAGTATTCCATGTTCTGGGTGTGTCAAACCTATTAATCATTCGTGTTTTAGGGCATTTTAAGATGCTTTAAGATTTTAGCTATGACAAATAAAACTGCTAGGGATATTCTTATAAAAGTTTTGTGTGTATATGTCTTCATTTCCCTGGGAATCGAGAGCACAATGACTGGGTTATTTGTTAAGTATATATTTAGTTTTTACAAGAGATTGTCAAACTATTTTCCAGAGTGACTATGCCATTTTACTTTCCCACCAGCTTCTCTAAAACCTCAGCTGTCTTTGGATTTGTCACAATTTTAAATGTTAACTGTTTTAAAGGTATACAGTGCTGTCTTAGGACCTTAACTTTCATTTCCCTGATGGCTTAGCTCACGATATGGAACATATTTTCACCTGCTTATTTGCCACCGCCTGAATATCCTCATTGGTGAAATTTCTCTTGTCTCTTGTCCTTTTTCCATTTTCTTATAGGTGTGTTTGTGATCTTACTGTTGAATTTTGAGTATATATTCATTCTAGATCTGAGTCCTTTGTCAAACATGTGGCTTGCAAATGTTTCCTTCCAGTCTGTAGCTTGTCTTCTCATCCTGTATTGCAGAGAAAAAGTTTTTAATTTTGATGAAACTCAATTTATTGACTTCTTTCTTTTATGGATCAACTTTTTTTTTTTATGGAACAAGTTTTTAGTATCATGTCTAGAACTTCCCACCAAGCTCCACTTGCAAAGATCATTTTGGTTTCTTTTTCTTTGAAAAACAATATTTTACTAGACAGAATAACATTCTTCCAAAGGTGCCCACACCCAAAATCCCCAGAACCTGTGACTATGTGACCTTACATGGCCTTGCAGATGTGACGATGTTAAAGATGTGGAGACGGGGAGATTATCCAGGTGGGTCCAGTGGAATCACAAGGTTCCATCTATGGGAAAGAGTGAAGCAGGGGACTTAGAGAAGGAGTTGCGAGTATAGAAACAATGGTTGGAGTGATAATACTGCTGACGAGAAGGGAAGCCTCTAGAAGCTGGAAAAGGCAAGGCAGCAGAAGGAATGCAGCCTGCCCACACTTAGATTTTAGCTGAGCGAGACTTACTTTAGTTTCTGACTTCGACTTCCAAGACTGTAAGATAATATATTTGTGTTGTTTTAAGCCAGTAAGTTTGTGGTCATTTGTTACAGCAGCCAGAAGAAGCT
Source organism: Talpa occidentalis (assembly GCF_014898055.3). Taxonomy (NCBI): domain Eukaryota; kingdom Metazoa; phylum Chordata; class Mammalia; order Eulipotyphla; family Talpidae; genus Talpa; species Talpa occidentalis. The sequence continues at coordinate 35,351,286 of NW_023605305.1, read as the reverse complement.
AATACAAACCTTTTGATGAATACTCTTGCATATAAATCTTTGTATACTCTCTCAGCTATTTCCTTAGCCTCAAATCCTAGAATTAAAAGTCAAAGGGTAGTTACCCAAGTTGATACCTATTTACATTTCATCATTAACTTATCAGAATTCCCATGACCCCACTTCAATAAACACTGGTTCTTACTAATATAAAATATGTAGTTGAAGTCACCTTGATTTTCTCATGTGTGTATCTTGCTTGTGTGCATACAAGAGGAATGGAGAGTGAGAGGGACTAAAGTTATTTTCAATCATCCAAATGTTCCCAGTCCAGTATGGTTGCCACCAACTATGTGTGGCTCTTAAATACTTGAAATAGGGGTACTCCAAATTGAGATATGTTAGAAGGGTAAAAACCACCGCATTTCAAGTTCTTCATACACAATAAAGGAAGGGAGGGAGGAAGGGAAGGGGGAAAGGAAAAAGAAAGATAGATCTCAAGAGTGATATTTTGTCTGGATTATACACTGAAATGACAATATTTGGATAACTATTGGTTTCAATAAAATAGAGCAATAAAATTAATTTTACCTGTTTCTCTGCTTTTTTAGCATGGTCACTAGAAAATTTAACTGCACATGTGGCTTGCATCATGGCTTACGTGTGATTCTACTGGTCAGTGTGGGCTCAAACTCTCCCCCATTGCCCTTCACAATCAGCAGTGGGCAGTGACAACGGGTGATCAGAGCCAGTGGCTCAGCTCTCAGTGACCACAGAAAAGTCAGCCAGACCCTATAGTCCTGGCCCCAGCAGCTAGTGCCCAGCCACAGACTGCTGTGTGTGGAAAAGAACTTGGGGTCAGAGAGACCTTGATTTGATTCCCAGCTCCTCCAGAATGTTCTTGTACTTGAAATTTTACCTATTTTGATTTCGTTTTCCATAAAATGGGGGCAATAACTCCATAACAAATAAGGAGACATTCCTTTATACAATCAATTTTTATCAAACCTACTCTGTGCAGGCACTGTTCTAGGCTCTGGCAGTATGCAGAAAGCAGATCAGAAGGAACCCAGCACAGTCTACTGGTGCTACAAAGGTCCTCTTTCCTGCCTTTGGCAATAGATTCTATTGCTAAAAAGAACATTTTGGTAGCCTACAGCCTAGTCAGCACTTTTCATGAGCTGACTGGGGTCCCTGAGTCAGAATAGCAACTCTAGGCATAGGTTTGAACTCACCTTATTTGTTACTGTGTGACTTTAGCTAAGTCAGTCTCTTCTCTGCCCTTTACTTTTCTCCATCTATAAAATGGGGCTAGTAACATTGTCTACCTCCCAGGGCTGCTGTGAGAGTCAATTAAAAAAAAAGCCATAGAACACAATTCCTAGATCTTCGCAGGTGCTATGTGTGGTAGCTATCATTATTCATTATTGTTATTGTCATTATATCAATGTTATTATTTTCTTTGCCTTAAATCCCAATGGTTTTAGTACTCTCCCAAGAAAAGTGATGTGGAATAGGGAGAAAAGATCTGAAAAAACATGTTAGTTGATGAGATAAGCCCTGGGTCTTTGTCCAAGGGATGAAAATATGTTTTCCTGGCCATCTGGAGTCCAGAGAGCTGCTTGTCTTGGGCACGCTAAGATCAACCCATTTCTTCATTTGAAACATTTTTTTTTTTTTATAGAGGCATGTTCCATTTTTATTTGTTTGTTTGTTTTGTTTTTGTTTTTTATACATGCACTGGGTACAGTCAGAAGCGCAGGAGGGTGAGAGAATTCACCAGAGCCAGAGCAGGGAGCAGAGCAGGCAGAAGGACCGAAGTACACTGCTGAGGGGAGCAGCGGGCGGCAGGAGAGGTCTGCGCGCCATGTGGGACCCTCCTCCGGTGGCTGGGGAGCAGCCGGGGATCGAACCGGCGCCGCAGAGGCCGCGGGCAGCTTCGCAACCCAGCACTCAACCGCTGCGCCACCGGGGAGGCCCCCATTTCTTCATTTGAAAAGCCTCTCAGAGCTGGCTGCCAAGCCAGGCTCCATCAGGCACCCTTTGTGCCCTGCCCACAGCTCCAGGGTACTCATCTCCCTTGCAAGTACCTGTGATTTGATGCCTGGGGGATTTTTTTCTAACTACTGGAACTTGCCAGGCCTATGCTCTGGGCACCAAAGGTAGCCCTGAACCAGTGATGAACTGGGTGCTGAGCAAAGTCCTTTAGCTTCCTCAGCCTCTATCAAGAGGCCTCTGAGATATGCTTTATGTTGCCCCTAAGTTTCCCTGTGAATGAGGCTCCAGCTACTACCAGTGGCACTAGCCTGATAAAGCACCCTTACTTAGTTCTCTTCCTTTCTCTGACCCATTTCCTCATTCTGCTGGTATTTCCTCAGCATTTCAAGTTCTGCTTCTAGAAGAATTCAACCAAGATACTCTCACTTCTTTTTAAGAGACTCCTAATTTGGATCAGTTATTTTCCTTCCTACTTGCCTTGTCCTGCACTCCAATTTCAGGTCAATCTCCTGAGTCTTGACAATGATTGGGTTGTGGGCTTCCCAGGTGGTGCAAGGGGCTAAGCACCATACTATGAAGCAATCCGCAGCCTCTGCAGTACGAGTTCAATCCCCAGCCGGCCAGGGAGCAACCCACATGGCGAGGCAGACCTCTCCTGTCTCGCCCGCTGCTCCCCTCAGCAATGTATTTCAATCAGTCTGCCTCGTCTGTTCCCTGCTCTGTCTCAGGTGGATCCTCTCACTCCCTGCATCTCTGGTCTATACCCCAGCTCTCATATGCATAAATAAATAAATCTTGGGGGAAAAAAAGACAATCATTGGGTTGGGAGCTGTCTGACCACTGAATTCCAGCAAGGTAGATCTGGGGGCAGGCTTGCTGGCAGTTACCTCCCTCCTAAAGGGAGCTTTAGAAGAGGTACTAGATGTTTCTATGTCCAAATATGATGCCTGGGACTCCTGGTGCCAACTTGTTTTCATCCTGGGAATGAAGGATGAAGCCATCAGTGCAGACAGCAGAGGAAAGAGATGGAAGAAACTGTATTTCTTTTTTTTTTTTTTTTTAGATAATAAATTTTATTGTTATATTCCCCATACAATTGCAGCGCCCCCATTCTGACCCCAATCCCTCCCCTCCCGCCCCTGCCCCCCTAAAAGTGTCTCTGGTTCATAGTTTTTTGTTGATTTTGATTTTCACTTTCTTATAGTTATTCATTTTCCTGGTCCCTTATTTAAGTTTTCTAGATTCCTGCTATGAGTGAGACCATCCGGTATTTTTCTTTTTCTTTTTGGCTTATTTCGCTGAGCATGATCCCTTCCAGCGCCATCCATGTTGCTGCAAATTGCATGTGTTTATCTTTTTTGAATGCTGAGTAATATTCCATGGTATATATGTACCACATCTTCTTGATCCAGTCATCTACTTTTGGGCATTTGGGTTGTTTCCAAAGCTTAGCTATTGTAAACAGTGCTGCTATAAACATAGGGGTGCAGGTGCTCTTTGGAATTGATGTTTCTGTGTCCTTTGGGTAAATACCTAGGAGTGGAATTGCTGGATCATATGGAAGCTCTATGTTTAGTAGGTCCAGAAATCTCCACACAGCTTTCCACAGTGGTTGGACCAGTTTGCACTCCCACCAACAGTGCAGAAGAGTTCCTTTTTCTCCACACCCTCGCCAACATTTGTTGTTGCTAGTTTTTTTAATATGTGCCATTCTCACTGGTGTAAGATGGTATCTCATGGTAGTTTTGATTTGCATTTCCCTGATGACAAGTGATGTTGAACATTTTTTCATATGCCTGTTGGCCATTTGCATTTCCTCTTCAGAGAAGTTTCTTTTTAGCTCTTCTGCCCATTTTTTGACTGGATTATTTTCTTTGTTGTTGTTGAGTCTCATCAGCTCTTTGCAGATTTTTGTGATCAGTCCTTTATCATTAGTGTTGGGTGCAAAAGTGTTCTCCCAGTTGGTGGGGTTTCTCTTTGTTTTTGTTATTGTCTCTTTTGCTGTGCAGAAGCTCTTTAATTTGATGTAGTCCCAGCTGTTTATCTTCGCCTTCACTATCACTGCTTTGGGTGATGTGTCTGTAAAGATGTCTTTGATGTGCAAATCACGTAGTGTTTCGCCTATATTTCCTTCTATATATTTTATGGTTTCAGGTCTTATGTCTAATTCTTTAATCCATTTTGAGTTGATTTTTGTGTATGGTGTGAGGTAGTGGTCAAGCTTCATTCTTTTGCATGTAGCGACCCAGTTTTCCCAGCACCATTTATTGAACAAACTTTCTTTGCTCCAATGCATAGTCTTTGCTCCTTTGTCAAAGATTAGTTGACCATATATCTGTGGGTTTATTTCTGGATTTTCTATTCGATTCCATTGGTCTGTATGTCTGTTCTTGTTCCAATACCATGCAGTTTTGATGATTATGGCTTTGTAGTATAGTTTGAAGTCTGGGAGTGTGATGCCTCCATTCCCTTCTTTTTTTTTCAGGAGAGCTTTGGCTATTCGGGGTTTTTTGTGATTCCATATGAATTTCATCAATAATTGTTCTATTTCTTTGAAGAATGACATTGAAATTTTGATTGGAATAGCATTGAATCTGTATATTGCTTTTGGAAGGATGGCCATTTTAATAATGTTTATTCTTCCAATCCATGAGCAGGGGATATCTCTCCATTTCTTTGTGTCTTCTTCTATTTCTTTTAACAGTGTTTTATAGTTTTCTTTATATAGGTCCTTTACCTCTTTTGTTAGATTTATTCCCAAATATTTGATTTTTTTTGTTTCAATAACGAAAGGGATGGTTTTTTTGATTTCTTCTTCTTCAGATTTATTGTTTGTGTATAGGAAGGCTACTGACTTTTGCGTGTTGATTTTGTATCCTGCCACTTTACTGAACTGATTGATGAGTTGAATTAGCTTTTCTGTGGAGTTTTTGGGGTTCTCTATGTATAATATCATATCGTCTGCAAATAGTGATAGTTTGACTTCTTCTTTTCCTATTTGGATTCCTTGGATGTCTTTCTCTTGTCTTATTGCCCTGGCTAGGACTTCCAGTATTATATTGAAAAGCAGTGGTGAGAGTGGACATCCTTGTCTTGTTCCAGATCTTAATGGAATTGCTTTCAGCTTTTCACAATTGAGAATGATACTGGCTGTTGGCTTGTCATAGATGGCCTTTATGATGTTAAGGTATGTTCCTTGTATCCCAAGAATTTCAAGGGCTTTTATCATGAATGGGTGTTGCACTTTGTCGAAAGCTTTCTCAGCATCTATTGATATTATCATATGGTTTTTATATTTCTTTTTGTTGATGTGTTGGATAACGTTGATTGATTTTCAGATGTTAAACCATCCTTGTGTCCCTGGAATGAATCCTACTTGGTCGTGGTGAATTATCTTATGGATACATTGTTGGATTCTGATGGCTAAAATTTTATTGAGGATTTTTGCATCAGTGTTCATTAGGGAGATTGGCCTGTAGTTTTCCTTTTTTGTGTTGTCCTTGTTCGGTTTTGGTATTAGTGTAATGTTGGCTTCATAGAACGTGTTTGGTATTGTCCCTTCCTTCTCAATTTTTTGGAAGAGTTTGTGAAGGATAGGCACTAATTCATCTCTGAATGTTTGGTAGAATTCATTTGTAAATCCATCAGGTCCTGGGCTTTTGTTTTTGGGGAGGTTTTTGATTACCATTTCAATTTCGCTAATTGTAATTGGTCTGTTTAGGTGTTCTATTTCTTCTTTATCTAGCTTTGGGTGATTGTAGAGTTGTAGGAATTTGTCCATCTCCTCTATATTGTTAAACTTGTTTCCATATAACTGTTCATAGTAGTTACTGATTATTCTTTTGATTTCTGCTGTGTCCGTTGTGATTTCTCCTCTTTCATTGATGATCCTGTTTATTTGTGCTTTCTCCCTTTTTTCCTTTGTGAGCCTGGCTAGGGGTTTGTCTATTTTATTGATTTTTTCAAAGAACCAGCTCTTGGTTTCATTGATCTTTTGGATTGTTTTTTTAGTTTCAATTTCATTTATTTCTGCTTTGGTTTTTATTATTTCTTTTCTTCTACTGGTTTTGGGGTTTTTTTGTTGTTCTTTTTCTAGATCTTTGAGCTTCGAGATTAGGTTGTTTCTTTGAGTTCTTTCTTGTTTCTTGATGTGAGCTTCTATTGCTATATATTTTCCTCTTATTACTGCTTTTGCTGCATCCCATACATTTAGGATATTGGTGTCCTCCTTGTCATTCAATTCAAAAAATTTTTTAATTTCTTCTTTCATCTCCTCATTAGTCCAGTGGTCTTCCAGTAGTGTGGTTTTTAATCTCCATGAGGTAGGAAAGTTCCTTGCCTTCTTTTTATGGTTTATTTCTAGTTTGATGCCTTCATGGTCAGAAAAGATGGTTGATATGATTTCAATCTTGGTGTATCTGTTGATGTTTGTCTTGTGCCCCAGTATGTGATCGATCCTGGAGAATGATCCGTGTGCGCTTGAGAAAAAAGTGTACTCCGTTTTTTTGGGGTTTAGTGTTCTATAGATGTCTGTTAAGCCCAATTGCTCTAGGTCCTTATTTAGAGCTTTGGTTTCTTTACTTATTTTTTGTCTTGTTGATCTATCCATTGTTGATAGTGGTGTGTTGAAGTCTCCCACTACATATGTGTTTTCTCTGATGTCTGTTTTCAGAGAGGACAACAGTTGTCTGATATATTTTGGTGCTCCTTCGTTTGGTGAGTATATGTTAATGAGTGTTATTTCTTCTTGAAGTATTGTCCCCTTGATCATAATGTAGTGACCATTGGGGTCTCTTTTTATCTTTTTGAGTTTGAAATCTGTTTTATCTGATATAAGTATAGCTGTTCCTGCTTTCTTTTTTGGTCCATTTGCTTGTAGGATTGTTTTCCATCCTTTAACTTTGAGCCTATTTTTATCTTTTGTAGCTAAATGTGTTTCCTGGAGACAGCAAAAGGTTGGGTTTTGTTTCTTAATCCAGGCTGCAACTCTGTGTCTTTTTATTGAAGAGTTTAGTCCATTTACATTTAGAGTTAATATTGATATGTTAACATCTGTATTTGCCATTGTGTTTGTCTTTCCTTTGATTTTATTTATTTATTCTTTTAATAACTTTTTTTTTTTTGGCCTTCTTTCATTGTTATTCGTCCCTCTGAGGTTCTGGCTTTAGGACTCCTTGTAGTATTTTTTGGAGTGGGGGTTTAGTTGCAATGAAATTCCGGAGTTTCTGTTTGTCTGGGAAAGTCCATATTCTTTCTTCAAAGAGGAAGGAGAGCTTTGCGGGATAGAGTATTCTTGGTTGGCATCTGTTTTCTTGGAGTCTGTTGACTATGTCCCTCCACTCTCTCCTTGCCCGTAGTGTTTCTTCGGAGAAGTCTGATGTCAGCCTGATTGGCTTTCCTTTGAATGTTATCTGTTTCTTCCCTCTTGCCAGCTTCATTATTTTTTCCTTGTCCTGGATTCTTGGGAGCTTTACTATTATGTGTCTTGCTGTATTTTTCCTTTCGTCGTGGAAGTTTGGTGTTCTTCTTGCTTCTTGTATATCAATTTTCAGCTCCTCCTTCACATTTGGGAAGTTCTCTTCAATTATCTCTTTGAATATTTTCTCTGTTCCTACTTCTCTCTCCTCTCCTTCTGGTATTCCTATAACTCTTATATTTCCTTTCCTCATGGAGTCAGATAGTTCCCGAAGTCTTTCTTCATTCTTTTTCCTTTGTACTTCTCTTTCCTTTTCTGTTTTGGTTCTTTTTCTTTCTGTGTCTTCAAGAGTACTTATTCGTTCTTTCATTTCATCAATTCTGCTTTCATTGCTTTTCCCAGAATTCTTTAGTTCTTCCATTAATTCTTTGATCTCCTGCATTTCTTTTACTTCCCTCTTTAGGGACTCAATTTCATTCTTCTGATCGTTGATTATTTTTCCCTTATCATTGTTTTCCTTTATGACTTCTGTCAGTTTTTTAATCACGGCAATTTTAAATTCTCTTTCTGGAAGGCTCAGAAGTTCTTCCAAGTTACTGTCGTTGCCATCTGGGGGCTGCTTTTCTTTTTGTGGTGTGCTTTTTCTCTGGAGAGTTGCTAGGTTGCGTGTGGTTCTTCTCCTCCCTACTGTCTGTTTTCTAATTTGCCATATGCGTTGGGACACTGTGTTGTTGGGACTGGCCGGCATCTTGGGTGGGCTTCTCTGCTCCCCTCTGGTTCCTCCAGGAGTCATCTGTCAGTTTCAAGCAGTCTTTACTGGAGAAGGTCCCTGTTCTAAAATGCCGATGTGGGGACACACTCCCCTGTGCGCCTGGTCTGCCCCGGCGGTGGGTTCCTGCTCCCCCTCTGGGCTTGGACTGCAGGCCAGAGGGGGTCTGGCGTGGGCGAACTTCCCCCGCTCACCTCTGGCTCCTGAGGAAGCCTTCTGCAGGTAGTCTTTACTGAAGAAATGTCCCTATTCTATAATGGTGATGTGGGACACACTCCCTGCGCGTCCGGTCTCAGGCACACTCTTCTGCGCGCTTGGTCTGCCCCGGCTGTGGGTGCTCGCTCTCCCTGTGGGCTCAGACTACTTGTTCGGAAGGGGCCCGGCGTGGGCTAACTCCCCAGCTGGCCACTAGCTCCTTCAGGAGCCTGTGCTGGTTTCAAGTCGCTAGGTGGCGCTAGAGATCTCTCCTAGAGCCCTTGGGGAGCTGATTTTCCACCCCGCGGGACAGGGAGCAGAGCAGGGATGGTAGGGTACACCTCAACGGCTTTGGGGTGCTGTGTCTGCCTTGTGCCCCACCGTCGTGGGGAACCCACGCCCCTAATTTCGTGCCCCAGGTCTCAGTTCCAAAGCCCTCAGTTCCAGGACGCGGGCTGTAGCCCAGATCAGTGGCGCGGGAATGGCGCCTTTTGAATCCCGCTCCCCTGCCTGGGCGCCTGGTTCCTGCTCACACGGTGAGGGCCTCCACGCGTCTCCCCGCAAGCCTAGGTCGCAGGCGCGATCCGCGCCGCTTTCCCGCGCAATCCCGATCCGTGTCTGTTTTTCCAGCGTGCCGCTTTCTGCGCAGGCTTACCGGGCGGCCGGGGCTGTGTGCTGGTGCTGGTCTCCTCCTGGGCGGGGTCTCTCTTCAATGGCGCCCGGAGCTCACCTCCGCGGCGGATCCTGCAGGGTTCTCCACAGCTCCCGTTCACGGGGTGTGGTGGCTGAAATAGTTCCTTTCCACTCACAGTCCCGCTTGCTGCGTCCTTTGTTCTTGTTGGCCGGTTTAGTTTGTTGTTTTCCTCCTCTCTGCCGGTCGGAGAGTGCCGCCTCTGTGGGCGGGGGAGGGGAGCAGGGTTCTGCGCTTCAAGAAACTGTATTTCTAATGACAACATTAAACTATTTACCAGCCCCCTGGAAACGCTTTCCCCTCTAGACTTCCTCTTATATGAGATCATACATTTAAAGGAAATTTACATTTGAGTTGGGTTTCTTTGTTACTTGTTTCTGCTAACACAGGCGTCTTAAGCTACCTTAACCACATCTATTCTCTCAGTCAATCTTCAGACAACTTAGAAAGCTGCAATATGATTGACATTTCTACTTTGCAGATCAAGCCTGGGGATTGGATACAGCCCTGACCCTCTCCTGCCTGGGAGGGGCCCTTGTGTCTCCATTCAAGGACTGCTCTCTTGAGAAACTGCAGGTGCTGCAAATGGAAGGTCAAGTTCATGGTTCTGTGTCAATTGTCTTTATAAAGTGAGAAATCCTTTTGAAAAGTGACAGTCCATTTCCTTCTTTAAGAAATGAAATGAGGGCCTCCCTCATGGCGTAAAGGGTTAAAATACACCCCCCACACCTCTGGCCTGTACCCCAGTCCTTGTATACATAAATAAATCTTAAAAAAAAAAAAGAAATGATTATTGAACGTGCAGCATGGCTACCAGCCCATTTCATAGTAAGGACACTGAGGCTCTGAGAGGGTCAGTCACATGCCTAAGTTCACACAGCGATACAGGTAGAACTTTCCCACCCTTACTTAGACTGACCCCAGCGCGTTTCCCATTGATTCCAGCCGCCCCAGGGAGTCTGCATTAGTCTGAAATGAGTGAATGTGCGAAGGTGCTTTGCAGACAGTAATGATGCCCACTTCCCAGTTTATGTGGTTCTGTCCCAATTCATCAGGGCCAGCAAGCACACTTCACCCCCATCCTGTCCCCCGGTCCCCAGACCCCACTTCTTTCCTTTAAAAGTGAAAATCCCCAAAGGCCATCTCCCAGAATGAAGTTCCCCTGTGTTATCCTTCTATTCCTAAATTTCATGTTATTTTAAAGATAATTTTTTGTTATAGGCTGGTTGTCACGTAGTGTTTGGGTTCCTTCACTTAGAAGTGCAGGGAGCAGCGTGAGAGAGAAAGGAAATCCCATCTGTAGAAAACATGGCCCTTCTGAGGTTTTTTCCCCAAGAAGGTACCTCAATTAGCACACACGTATGCAATTTTTAAAGATAAAATGTGTAAGCTGTTCAGAAGCTGCTCCTTGGGCTGGTGCCATTTGATGCCAATACATGTGAGTGACTTTGCTTTCTCGAGCCCTGCCCCCTGCAAGTGGCCTAATTTGAATAGATTGTGCTCCTCCAGGCCACCCCTGATCAATGGCACCAGAGCCCTCGGGTCATGGCTTTTGCCTCCGGGAGGCCAGGAGGATGTTGTTCTAGGGAAGTGCACACAAGACCCCATCATTTCACACTGTCGTTCCTTTGAGACAATCCATAGCACTGAAGGGCATCAAGTGGGTCACCTGCATCTAGGTTCCCTCTCCTGGGGAGTCCATCTTCTGGGAGGCTTACTTGATACTGGGGTGCCACCAAAATGAGGAGGATTGGGGTTTGTGATTTTAAATACAAATTCAAATTGAAGAAGCAGATAAATGGGGAAGGGCGAATGTTGCTTCCCCACCCCCTTCCTAATAATAGGTCCCTGGTCTAACCCTGGGAAGCTGTGAATGTGACCTTCACTGGGAAAAGGGTCTTTGCAGATGTATTAGGTTAAAGACCTCCAGATGAGGTCATCCTGGCTTATCCCAGTGGGTCTTAAACCCAGGGACAGCTGCCTTTTTTTTTTTTTTTTTTTTTTTTTTAAAGATTTATTTATTTATTTATTTATACAAGCACTGGGTACAGTCAGAAGCGCGGGAGGGTGAGAGAATCCACCAGAGCCAGAGCTGGGAGCAGAGCAGGCAGAAGGACCGAGGTACACTGCTGAGGGGAGCAGCGGGCGGCAGGAGGGGTCTGCGCACCATGTGGGACCCTCCTCCGGTGGCCGGGGAGCAGCCAGGGATCGAACCGGCGCCGCTGAGGCTGCAGGCAGCTTCGCAACCCAGCGCTCAACCACTGTGCCACCGGGGAGGCCCCGACAGCTGCCTTTTTAAGAGAAAGACAGAGGGCGACTTGAGACATACAGAGAAGGGAGAGGAAAGTGCTTTTTGAAGCACAAATACCAGGACAGGTTTTTGCTACATTTGTCAAAGGCTTTAGATATTTTGTTCTCCAAGTCGGGCTTAGCATTATGTGGCAGGGCCTGCTGTGTGGCTTTGGACGTGAACCCATATCTTCCATTGTTAAATGATAATTATCACAGTGACCTCCTCTCAAGGCCATTATGAGGTCCAAGGAGGTATGGGGTGTCAGGGGTTGTATAGTTCATGGGCCGTATTAGGACGCAGACCTTTTTGGTTTGTTGCACACAACTTTAAAAAATTTGAATTTATTACCAACCTCAACTACCAGGAGACTTTACATAAAAATCCCATATTCCCCTAAGAAATCTAAAAGCCTGCCAATCAAATGTCAAGATGAAATAATTGGCTGGAACTGACTTACATGGGTCCAGCATGGGTACCTCAGTTCACCACAGTCCTCACTCCTCCCTACTACCTTGCACTCTCCAGACAATGTTCATTGCCCTCACCTGGATGCCCTCCACCCCTAAGTATCTGAGTTTTCCATCTCTGTGGAAAATACTAAAAAAGCTATGAAGCATTTTTATTCCATTTTATTTACTCATTTTCTTTTTGGTCACAAAAGACAAATCCCAACCAGCGTTCTCTTTTAGAAAAGCAGCTCCAGTAGGGTGAAGGACTGATGAAAACCTCTGTCAGGCAGAATTTTTCACTTAATAGAATTTGTTGTAACCAGATCAGCAACCTCCTTTAATCCTAGGGCTCTGACTTGTAGAAATCTCTTTGTTACCCAGAACTAGATACAAATGATGGTACTTGTTAAAACCAGGCGTGCTGGTGGAGGGAGAGACTGCCATTTATGCTTGTTCTTGCCAAGATTTTGATGTTCCAGTCCTTCTCTGGTTTAATAGTTAAGTAAACATTCTTTGGATTCTGGTTCAAACCAGTTCAAGAGATGCTTTTAGGAAAAACCAACACCTTTGGTTTACATTTGTCACCAACACTAGTTAGGTTTTCATGGACTTCAAGGCTCAAAAATGACCCCAGTTTATGTTCTCGGACTCCAAATCTGGCTCTCCCTCCTGCTGGCTATGTGATTTTTAGCTGTGAACTTAACTTCTCTGAGCCTCTACAGTTTCTGCTCTAAAAGGATCAAAGTAGGGCCTCCCCGGTGGCGCAGCGGGTTGAATGCAGTGCTGTGAAGAGTCTGCAGCCTCTGCAGCATGGGTTCGATTCCTGGCCGGCCAGGGAGATTCCCACATGGCGAGGCAGACCTCTCCTGTCTTGCCCACTGCTCCCCTCAGCAGTGTATTTTGGTCGTATGCCTGTTCTGCTCCCCGCTCTGTCTCTGGTGAATCCTCTCACCCTCCCGTGACTCTGGCCCATACCCCAGCTCTTGTATAAAAATAAATAAATCTTTAAATAAATAAAAGGGTCAAAGTAATAGTCCATAGATCATGGAATTGCTGTCAGCAGATGGAGATGATAAATACTAAGCTCGTGGCACAGGAGCCAGGATAATATAATAATAATAATAAGCAATTATTATTATAATTGATTGCTTTTTATGAAGCTGTTTAGGTTCCAGTTTCAGAAGTAGAAATCTGGATTGTGGACCTTTTTTTATTGTTCATACATACTTGTAGCAGAATCTCACCTTGACATGACAATCTCAGCAGTAATAATGACAAGCTTGATAATAACTATAAGGGCTAATAGTTATTGGATATTTATTAAGAGTAGGCAGAGTCCCCTCCCCCTCCCCCTCCTGTGCTTTCTTACCTTCTCCATCACCATTATGGCACCTGTGCATTGTTGTGTGTCAACATGTGAGGTCTTGGGAATGTCAATAAGAAAATATTCTTAAAGCCCATTGATTTGTGCACCAGTTCAAATTATAGTAAGTACTCACTTAACATTGATAGGTCCTTGGGAACTGCCCCTTTAAGTGAAATGACACATAGTGAACTAAAGCAGATCCTTGAATGACATTTCGGTCATGGTCACTGGGTTTATTTTATTCCATCAACATCGTAACAAACGGCATTTAACTCAAGTATATTTTTGAGGACTTGCTATGCTTCCTAATTGTGGGTGCCAGCTTATGTGGAGTCAGATTGAGAGTTGGTAAATGGGGGTTACTCTTGGCATATCAAAGGGGCAATTCTCCAACCTTCGGCTCTGCCCCTCACATTGCAGGATGCTTTACATTTCTGAGTCCCTGGCCCTGATGCCAGTCATTACACCCCAAAACACCTTCCTGTGCAGCCGAATGTCCTCAGGGGATTTTGAGAACCACCATTTGTCAAAGGAAGCCAGTTAGCAGAATATTCAAACTCTCCCAGCTTGCAAACTTGGGCCAGATCCTCCCACATCCCTGAGCCTCAGTTTTCTGACCTGTCAAGTGTCAGGGGGTCATATACCTCTCACTAGCTATTGGGGGCACTAGCTGAAGGAGGGTCCATGTGAAGTACACACTGCACCGGGGCTCACGGTCAGTGCTTGATGCCCAGAGCACAGGCTGGGCAGGCGAGCAGCAGCCGACCCTCCTGCCCTTTTTGCACTGGCTATGTCTCCAAGTGACAGGGCCAAGGGGGGCATTGAAAGCCCTGCAGATTTCAGTCTAATTGGAAGTCATCGTGGAATGAAGTCCAGTATTTCATTTGGCCTGTGTTTGACAGATCCTGTGTGTACGGCGAACAGAGCTCACAGAGGGCCCGTGATACAGGGGGGATTCTTGGCCTGAGCTCAGGGCAGATTGGTGGAGAAAATGTCGTGTTCAATTAAGGCTGATTGGCCCTGACAGTTGTCTGGGTGAAGTTTATAAGGTACATCTAATCTGGATGCATCTGGTCATAAAAATGCAAAACAAGCCATTCCCACCCAAGTTCTAACTCCAGATGTGGGTTGATTCTCAGTGATTGACACCATATTTTTTGCAGCTGTCCCACATTTCAAATCTTTTTCTATTTAAAATATATTCATCATAATTATGGAATGCAATAAACAAACTTCAGCCTGATGACAAGCTTTAAATATAAGAATGTTTCAGCTTAAAATAAATGCCGTGATTTCTCAAGCCCAGGATGGAGACAGCACCGACGAGTGTTCTCCGAAGGAGCCCTGACCTTGTCACCATGAACCAGACAGAGTTATTTTCTCTCCAGTATTGACTGATATTTGGAGGGGTGACAGGGAGAGAAAAAATCAAAAAGCTATTTATATCAGATAGGAAAATGTGCCTAGACCATCAGAAAGCCACACTTGTAAGACAAGGAAAAGAAAGTGGGTCCAACCTATTCATATTTTGGGGGACTTCCCATGGCGCTAGTCCTGCCAGGGCAGGGTGGGGGGTGCTGCTGAGTGCTGGGGCAGGTCCCTGGTTTCAAATTCCAGCTTCTACATCCCACAATGTAGTTCCCTTGAGTGTTACTGTGTCCCCATAAGCTCTCTGTGCCTTAGTTTCCTCATCTGTAAAATGGAAGGTGAGAAGGGTACTTACTTCACAGTGTAATTATGAGAAATAAATGAGGGATTTGAAGTCAGGTACTTAGAACAATGCCAGGCACATGACAAGTGCCAAGATGTGTTAGCTGTTATGCTAATCAATCCCAGCTGACTTCTTCCCAAAGCTTCTCGAAGGGAGACACTCGGGGTTTCAGGTGTTATGTGATTCTGCACAAAGGGGCCCACAGCACACAGGAAAGGTGGATTTAGACCCTGATCATCTGACTTCGTTACAGAGTGGTCAGTTTTGTTCAATTTAGCATTTCCTGTCTCAATTTAATGATTTAAAAAAAAAATTGCTGAAGTAACACTGCAATATAACATCATTTAAGTTTAGGGATGCATCATTATAAATCAACATTAAGTTCACCAAATTCAAGGCTTTTTGAGTCTCAGTGATGGTGCCTGCCTGTGGCTAGTCAAGCATTCCATAGTTCTGCATGGACAAAAGAGTGTCCTTCTGTATCTTCTGTTCCTGGGGCCCATCTTTTACTTTGAATGCTCTTTAAATGAGTCTGTAATTGAGATGGTTAAATAAACAAACTCTTAGGTTAATTATAGATAGGCCAGCCTATGACCGAGCTGCTAGATTTTTCTAGCCCCTTATGGAACACAGCCATGACCAAATGGCCCCATCATGAGTCTTGCATCCAAGTTGGTTCCTCGAGTAAAATGGGAACTACCCACAGTTTGTGTCAACAATCTGCTCCTCTTTAAAATGAGGCCATAAGTCACCAGCCCTCTGAGTTCCCAAAAAAGTGTCTAGAGCTAAATTTGTATCCTGACTCGGATGATTGTTCTCCTATTAGGCTGATGAGAGAATTAGCAGAGCCAGGGCCTCCTGGGGCCATGCCCACAGCTCCAGCCAAGATGGAAACGACTCTGTGAGTTTTATTTCTGAGATGTGTAGAAGGCTTGTCCATCATTGGGCTGGTGGGCACAAGTTCAATGTGAAAATAGTGTGCACAGCCTCTCCCCCAGATGGATTCAGTCTTGGCAGGCCCTTTGCCTCCAGCAGGAATGAGGAATTGCTGCCGGATAAGGGGTGGTTGTGTTTTAGTTCTCCCACAACCCATGGGAGATGGCCCTGTGATGTCCCCTAGATTCCTGTTTGGGGGAGGTAGTGTGAAACAGTGGCAAGATCATGCCCTTGGGAGACACACAGACCCATGTTCAAATAAGGGCCCCATCAATTACAAACTGGGTGAATATAGGAAGCAGCCCAGCCTTCATGTAGTCTTGCTTGTGAAATGGAAATGATTGTCTCTGACTTGGAGGGCTGTCATGAGGATTAAATGAGATAATATGGAGTAACCTTTAGGCCACTGTTAGTACTTGATAAACAGAGGCTGACATTTTAGTTGTGGAGTTAAGATGGCACTTTAACATGGAATCTGGGTTTGGGAGGTTTGTTTCACCCTTTATATCTGGGTTGGCAAGTAGACTGTACCTTTCATTTCAGTATTGATCAATTGGAGATGTCTACTTGAAGTGCAGAGATTGATTTGCAATGCCTGCCACAGACTAGAGGTGGGTGGTAAGAATGAGCATTCCATACATTGTTGTCTCTCTTCTAGAGTGTAAGTTCCAAAGGTGGGAACTGAATATGAAAAATAATCCCTTAATTTGTACGTGCTACAAAGCAGTTTCTGCATCTATTATCACATTGCTGGTCAAGAAATAAAAAATCCTCTGGCACGGCATTCTGTGACCACATATACCCCGATATTAAGCCCTATAGTAACAATGATCTCCATATGATGAATGTAGAAACTGAGATCAAAGAGCAAGTCAATGATGCAGGAAACTGATGAAACAAGATGTGCAATATCACTCCAGAAAACTACCACTACTTATTACCTACCATTAGAATCTTCACATACACACACACACACAAAGAGTAAGAGAGAGTAAGGCATAGAACACAACTTCAGGAGGCCCTGGATCTGCTAATTCTCTCATCACCCTAACAGGAGAACAATCATCTGAGTGAGTCAGGATACAAATTTAGTTCCAGACATGGGAGTAAGGCTTGGGAGACATGGGTTCTGGCCTCTGCCATTCATTGAATGAACTGAAGACCTTGGAAAAGTCCCTTTACTTTTCCAAAGCTTTAGTGCTCCTAGTTGCAAAGTGGAGATAGCAAATTATCCCATCTTGCCAATCTCAAAGGACCATGTAAGGATAAGAGCAAACAGCGAGTGTGAGAGGAGTAAATCTTGTATAAAATTCTTGCTATTTTTTCCCAAAGGGAGGAACATACTTGGGGGTGCAATACTACTTGCATTTATCAAAGGGGGATCTTTGAAAGCTTGATTCTGGGGCTCAGAAATTCCCTGCATATCTCCCCAGATTGCCCTGTGGAGTGTTCCTATCCTTTGGATTTCAAAACTAGACTGACTTTGTGACCTTGAGCAAGTCACCTCGACAATCTGACCAGCAGACTCCTTACCTGCATGGTCGGATGAGAACCTTTCTGGCAGGGCTGCTGTGAGGCCCAGAGCCAAGATAGAAAAGTCACCTGAAAACCTGGAATGCAGAAAACACTCAGCAGAGCCAGCTTCCTTCTTTCTGAGGACCTAGTGGGATAACCTTGCCAGTGATTCAAGGTACAGAATTTTCTTTTCTGCAAAGAAATAGTTACAAGAAAATCTATGTGTGAGTGTGTATGTGTCTATATGATTGTAAATGTGCGTGAGTGAGTGCACAAGTGTGTGACGGAGGAGAAGGCTGTGGAGAAATAAAGTAATGGTGGGGGATAAAGAACAGAACATTCTAGTGACTTGCAGATGAAAGCTTCTTTTAGCTGGATTCATTAGCCTTCTAACACCAGCTTAGCTGTGTTTGGAAAAATACTTAACTTGCCATAAGATGCCAAGTCATGAATATGTCAGAGAAGGAGAGGGGGGTTGGGGGAGAGACTCTTTGCATATCCTTCTCTTTAAAGAAAAAAGTTCACTGGAACCAAGTGGCTGGTGCTGGTTGGTGACATCTATTTGTTTTTTGTGCAAGATGCTGGGAGGAAGACAAAAGTAAAAGTTTTACGCATATTGTTCTGAGAAATGGAAAGAGGGGAGGCAAAGAGGAAAGGAAAAGAGAAAGGAAAAAGACTGACAAAGAGCGAGAAATGGCAGCAGGGCAGACAGAGAGAGAAGGGGAAGAGAGGGCAGGAGGAAATGTGTGAGGGGGAGAACAGAGAGGGAGAGAGAGAAGGGAGTGGGAATAGATGGCAAGAGAGGGTAGGGCATCAGCGGAGACAGACCCAGGATGAAGGGACAGAAGGGACGGAAGGGAGGTAAGATGGGGGTGGGGGGCCGGGAGGGAAAGAACCCATCCATATGCCCTTTCATCTTGAACCAGCCGCAAGCCGAACAGGTTGCCGTCCTCCATGTCCAGACCTTGAAGCTTCTCGCAGGGCCTGCCTGCCCCACGGCCTGCCACTGCAGCGTTTAAAGTGCCCGTTTCTCAAGTGGAGCCAGATGGTGGAGCTGAGCCAGGCTGAGTTTGACAACCAGATGCTGAGCTCGCACAAAGGAGTCCTCCCTCCTGGCTGCTGAGCTGAGCTAAGCTTCCCAGCGCCCAGTCTGCTCTCGATGCCCGGGACCCCAGGACAGGCCCTCGTACAACCTTGGCCGCCTGGAGGGGCCCGGGAGCTGGTAAGAGGGGTGCTGGGGAATCAGAGCTGGTTGTGAATGGTGATCCACCTCTTCCCAGTGGCCCTGGGATGTAGTTTTGAGCCTCCATTTTCTCATCCGTGAAATAGGTCTCACCAACACCTACCAACCCAGGATGGTCCTGGATGGTCAGAGGTCCGAGGATTGAAGAAAACCAGAGGTTGAGCAGGCTGAATTAAACCTGAAGAGGGCGCTAGTTGAACCTTCTTCAGATTTCAAAGCCATTGAAACCTTGTGTTGCTTAACTTTCTGAAAGAGGCATCAGGAAGTGAGTTTGTTATTGTGGAGACACCATAGAGTGTAATTGCACAAATCTAGATGGTACAGACTCTTGCACACCTAGGCTGAATGCGATAAGCTGACTGGCACCACTGTCCTGTATGTGGTCTGTCCTTGACCGAAACGTCATTAAGTGACACATGGCTGTAACCGCCCATATCAGAAAAACCCACGCGATTCCTAATAAAAATCCATATTTCTGATTTCCTGTGAAAGACTCCAGGATAAAGGCTGGAGGTTAGTAGGGGCAGGCCTCCTCTCTGCCTCCGATCCCTCCCCACTCCGTGGTACCACGCAGGACTTGGGCCCCTGATGGCACTTGACTCTTACAAAACAGCCAGATTATTTTCCAGGCATTATTTTCCCAAATCGTGTCTGTTTGCATTTCTGTGGTGGTTGACAAGGTCTTTCACAGAGAAAAAAAAAGCAAAACTCCCCAAGAGGTGAATTGTCATCTCATCCTCTGAGCTAGATTTCCAGGGCTGACCCCTATCCGCCTCATCAACAGAAGGAGCCTGACCTGCAGAGAGGACCCGCGGGTTGCCTGAGATCTGAATGAGTGGCCACTTCTCTTTGGAAGAATATGTTTTATTTAGTGTTTGAATAACATGACCTTCATTGTGGGTTTTCCAAGAATTTTGAATATTTCCACATAAAATAGGGGATAATGTGCCTCCCTCTCACCCCAAATAGATGAATCTTGTAGCTTCTTTGAAAAAATGGGGACTTGGGAAGAGATGCTCAAAAGGAAGGAGGGGCCTTGCTGATGCAGGAAGGCGCCTCCACGGCCTAAGTCTCTGCAGTCAAGGCCATGGTACCTCTATAAGGTGCTCAGTCCGAGTCTATAGTCTGGCATGGGAGGGCAACAGGTAAACAGCCCACTGATGTTCCACGGAGTGGGGGAAGCCCCAACAAACACCCCACTGCGCATGAGGGAGAGCAGTTTATCTCCCTGGAGGAGGTAAGACCCAAGATAAGCCCAGAATAACACTTGAGAGTTGGCGAGGGGCAGAGGTGCAGATGGGCACTCTCCAGGGGAGGGAAGTGAGAAAGATTAAGGTCTGTTGGGGGCCTGAAAAAATTGGGGGTACTGGAGCATCATGTGAAGGAGAAGTGAGAGATGAGGCAGGATGGATAACAGGATTCCATGGGGAGCAGCTTGGATGCTGTGCTGAGGAATTTGGAGGTAAACGAGATAATCCTGTCGGCAATGGGAGATGAGGGATAGGATTTTTTAGAACAGGAACATCATCATCAGATTTGTGTGTTAGAAAGGTGATGTCGGAGGTTGTATGGAGGTAGCTTGAAGGGCATGAGATTGAAGATAGAGAAGGGGAAATGAGCGAGCGTGTGGAGGGGGTGGCGGCTGTGAGAACAGAGTGGAAGCAGTGGGTTTTGGGAAATCAAGGTCGCTGGAAAAGCTGCTAAGACTTGGTGACAGCTGCAGCATCCCCAGAGGACTCTGATTTGCATAAATGCTGGGTCTCTGCAAAGTTCCACCCCAATTGATGGGTGGTTAATTGAATTCATTCATCCGACAGCAAACATTTATAGTTGCTGACTCCTCTGGGAACCCAGCACTAGGTGCTGAGAGGAAGAACAGGAAGAGCTGATTCCTGCCCAAGAAGTGGCCAGCCAGCTTGCTTTTTAAAAGGATTTTGTGACCCATCATCCTTATAAAGCAGACAGTAGCTCTCCCTGCCCCCTCCTAGCTCCCATATTTTCTGATCACCAGCTAAACATCACTGCCACTGAGCCCTAACCAGAAGAGCCAGCCCTGACTGACAGTTTGCCATGTGCCAGAAACTGCTGCGGGCTCGTCATTGACTATGGGATCCTCTGATGGATTCAGGGATTGGCAAACCTCCAATAAAGGGATAGTTTATGTGTCAGCCAATCTCTGTCAGAACCACTCAACCTGGCCTTTGTAACATTAGAGCAGTCATCAGGAATATGTAAATGAATGGACATGACTGTGTTCCAATAAAACTTTACAAACTCAGGTGGAGGGTTTGGTGGGGTTGGGGTCAGATTTGACCCAAAGGTCACACTTTGCTAATATCTGATGGAGTTCTCAGGGTTCTACTTATACTGTAGATGAGGAAACTAAGTATGTCAGTCAGAGCCCAGGGGACAGATGGACACACAAAGGGTACATGGTGGGGGGGGGGGGTTACTGAAGGAGCTATCTACAGGGGTGGCAGGTCAATGGGAACCAATAAGAGTTGCTGAAACCTCCCAGGCCAGCATCAATTGGGAGATGCTGAGACCCCAAGAAAAGAGGAGCTGCAGGAGGGGCAATAGAGGGCTGGTTTCTAGAACTTGAGACCTATATCTGAGGAGATTACCCATATGAAACTTCCTTTGTTAAAGGGGATCTTGGGGGGATGTCTGGCCCTCCCTCCACTCTCCTGCTATTACCCCCAGGGACAGGCAGACTTCCTTGACTGGATCCTGACTGACCCAGTACCCCAGGGCCAAGGGAATCCACTGAGGTTGTCCATCAGGGCAGCCTCCCAGGGCACCAAGCAGAACTGAGAAGTAGGGAAATAAAAGTCTAAGCAGGTGCCCAAGGTCAGGAAGTAGTGAGTGATAGTGGTCACCATTTTTTCCAGTGGCCGTGTTCTCTTTGGGCAAAAATGGCTGTGGGAATTGATGGTGTGGTGATGAGAAGGCAGGCTGTGGGGGAGGAAGAGCAGGTCAGAAGAGAGGCTATGTGTAGCCACAGGCAATAGTCAAAGGACTCTCTAGAGCAAGTTCAAGGGCAAGACCATGTACTTCAAAGGAAACTGCAGTGAAGAGGCCACCCAAGAGGGCCTGGAAAACTCATCTGAGCATTTGAGGCTGAGCAACCTCGGGAGAACCACACAACCTCTGCTGAGCTGTGAAACCTCAGTAGGCAATGTTAAATTAACCAGGGTGCATAATTCACAGTAAGGGATTGCCAGCTCCAAACAGCTTTTTCTTCCTCTTCTTTTCAATCAGGCAATAGGATTTGTTCATGGTGAGGGATCCTAAATCCCCTGACTCCTTCTGAGAGAGTGAAATACATCTCTGGGAGATGAAGGCCTCTTTCACTGGCATCTTTGTGTGGAGGTACCTAGAAAAGTATTTTTTCAAGCTAATAAATCATAAACCTTGTTTGAATCCCAATCCAGAACAGATGTAATGCATATGGTCAGTAGACTGGGAGTTGCAAATAAATATGTTTGGAAACCAAATATTTGAAAAGCAATTCTTCTTCTCAGTCTTCTCTTTTTTAAGTGTCACTGCCAAGATTGGTTCAGGGATTTGGTTTCCCCCAAAGCTGTTGCCACAGCACTACACTCTGTCAGCCAGAATAGAGATATAGTGCCCCAGGCTAGGAGTGCACAAAGGTTTCAACTTGCGTCTCAGTTCAGGTTGATTAGTTGTGGCTGCCTGGAGTGCTGTGCTAAGAAGGGCCCTCAGGCTCATCAGAGTGCCATGATTGATTAGCAATGTCTGCCTGAGGACCAGTAGTAGGAAATGGAGATACAAGTGCCACATAACTGCCATTCCTGTCCTAAATACTTTAGAGTTTGCTCACTCTGGTCTATATATAACAGGGCCATGCATTGTTTATTCAGATTGCAATGCAGTGAAAATACTGGGGCACAAAAGAAGGGATATTGTGAAGAATTTCCTCTACTCTTTTAAATCAATGCCCAGATAATATAGAAAGAGTCCTCTTGCTAATTCACCTCTCTGCACGTCCAGAGTCCTGGACCCCCACAGTTGTTCCTTTTTACAAACAGCAGTTCTTTTGTTTATTTGCTGTGTCCTTGGTGATGGCCTGTTTCTCCCTAGAGTATGAGCTTCATACGAACTGAAACTTTGTTTTGTTCATTTATTTCTTGAGTCTAGCTAGAACTGTATGGCATGTAGTAGGGACTAGATAAATATTTGCTGAATGAAATTTGTTTCTTTTTTTATCCCCATTCCTTTGTGCATGTGCTTATTTATGCCTTCGTGACTCTGGGCTCAGCCCAGGGCTAGGTCTGTAGATACAGATACAGTAAGAAAAATGAGAAAATTTCTGTCTGATGAGGGAGAAAGACACATAAGTTGATGATTCTAAAACAGCATGAAAAGGGCAATAATAGATGTAGGTGCAAGAGCAGAGGTGACAGATGTCACAGAGAGATGAGGTAGTTAGAGCATCAGAAGAGATTTCAGAGAGGTTTCCCACTGACCTAAGGTTTCAAAGGATGAATAGAAGTTTTCCAAGCAAAGAGTTGGGTATATTATGCTTTTTATAAGGATAGAGCACCTTCTATCTTGCGTAAGAACTGTCTTAGAGTCAGACACATAAGCAGTTGAATCTCAGTTCTGTTGTGTTTCAGCTATGTGACTTGGGCAAATCACCTATCCTCTGAGCCTCAGTTTCTATCTGGCAGAACTGAGAATGAGAGGAAATGGTCCCAATACCTCCTAGGTCCTCAGGATGTGACAATTCTTCCTGTTAGGATGCCAATTAGGATACTACTCTGACTCAACCTTTGGGGACAGACTTTGAAACCTCCTTGGTGCAATTCAGAGAAAGGCAGGTCTCTGTGTCCCTGTTCTAAAGGAACTTAGTTAAGGACATCCTTCGAGGACCTTGTTAGGGGTGTCTCTTCCCCAGGGGCTCTGTGGGGAGCTCCCTTCTCTGCCCCTGGCTGCCCGCCCACTATCCTGACTGCCTCCCTGCCCTAACCCTGGGCACGTGCAGCCTGTTTTTACAGCTTTACACTGAGCTGAGCCGTGAGAAAATGCCAGCTTGATCCATTTTTCTTTCCTGTTCTTCAGACGTGTACAGCTAAAATGCTGGCTCAGCAAATTGCTTCAAGTTCAGAGCCTCATCATTTAAAAGCCCCACTCTCTTCGCAATGATAATAAAAATAACAGTAACAGCTATCATAGATGTGTGTTTTCTCTGGGAAAGCAGTTTACAGACACTATTTTATACAAGCCTCAACAGGACACTGTAAAAGCTACTGTTCTCTTCTCTAATTTCCTATATGGACCATAATTCTGAGTTCTTACAACTAGAAGTGGCAGGGCTGGAAAGAGAGCCCAGGTTTTGGGTCTCCCAAACTGATACCTCCCCCTTCCATTTATCTGTTTCTTATTCTTTAATGATATTCTTTAATTATACTCTTTCTCTTTTCAAAAAGATTTGAGACTCTTAGTGGAAATAAAAGCAGAAAAAAAGAATACAACCAACCAAGGAAATCAGAGCCAAGAGAATCAGAAGCAGGAAAGTAAGATGTTTCTGGCAGCTTCTATCAACACCAGATCAGTCGAACTCATTACTGTTATTCAACTCTCCCTTCTCTCTTTGTGGCCTTTTTTGATCTGTAGGTGCAAGGGGATAATTCTCAGACCATGAAGCTATGCACAGCCACTGCAGCACAAGTTCGATCCCCGGCCAGGGAGCTGACCCACATGGCGCAGCAGACCTCTCCTGTCTTCGCCTGCTGCTCCCCTCAGCAGTGCATTTCAGTTAGTCTGCCTCTTCTGTTCCTGCTCAGTCTCTGGTGAGTCCTCTCATCCCCACACCTCTGGCCTGTACCCCAGTTCTTGTATGAATAAATAAATAAAGCTTAAAAAAAAAAGAAATCTGTTAGGACCTCCTACTGTGGTTTTAGATTTGCCTTTCTCCTGTTAGGTTTGTGAGATTTTGGTTTTGAAGTTACTAGATGCAAATGTATTGAAAAGTATTGGGTCACCAGTGGAATGTTGTATTTTCTCATTATTATAAAAAAAAAAATCTCTGTTAGTGGTTCCTGCCTTAAAATCTCTGTTGATAACATAGTCTAGTGACATCTACATGGCCCACCTCTTTCTATCCTTTAACTCAATCAACATTTCCCAGTCCTTACATTTAAAAGAAGCCTCTTGTAAGAGCATATAGTTATTTTTTTTCCTTTTCTTAAACCTAGTTTGATGATCAAGGTTTTTAAATTGGAATATTTAGTTCATTAACCCTTAGTGTAGTTACCCATATATAGATATGCCATATTATTAATTTTCCATTTGTCCCTTCTGTTCTATAGTCCTTTTCTTGCCTCCTTTTAGATTTATCTGTTATTTTCATTGCTCTTAAAGTTTTATACTTTGTTATTTTATTAGTTTACATTCTAGTGCTATTCTTTTAAGAATTTTCTTAGCAATTACCATAGGCAATCATGACTTATTTAAAGCCTAATATAAGTCAATATTTTCACCACTTATGCACAATAAAAATAAAATACCTCAATTGTAATTTACTTAAATCAAATTAAGTTTAATTCTATTCTCTTTGAATTTGCATATAATTGCTATCAAATGTATTGATTTTATGTATGTCTTATATCCCACAAGACATTACTGTTGTCATTACTTTACACAAATTTCATCTAGATTTATCCCTTCATCTGCTTGCCACCTCTTCTTGAATTTCTGTACAACTTTCAGGGATGATACTTCTTTTCCTTAAAAAACTCCTTTGAGTATTTCTTGTAGTACAAGTCTTTAGATGACAAATTATCAATTGTTAATCTGGGAATGTTCTTAGGCTTGATTTTTGCAGAATGTTTTCACTAGGTATTAATGCCATGCTGGTGATATCTTCCTTCCAGCACTCACCACATTATTCCATTATCTTCTGGTTTATATAATTTCTATTTCCACCTCCTTTTGCTTCTTTCATGGTAAAGTGTCATTTTCATCCTGCCGGTTTTTAACATTTCTTGTCTATAATTTCAGCAGGGTTTTTTTGTGTGATGTACCAAGGTGTATTTTCCTTTGTATTTATCCTTCCTGAGGTTGCAATGAATCCTGCCATTTTCATCAGCTTTTAAAAATGCTCAGTCACTATCTCCATAAAGAATCACTTCTGTCATATTTTTCTCACTTCTACACTCTTAAAGTTACAATTACATGTGGGTGAGACTTTTCACCATTTTCATATGTGTTTATGTTCTTTTTCTGGATTTTCATTCTTTTAATATTCATGCTTGGATGTGGATATTTTCTATGGACCTATCTTTCAAGTCACTAAGCTTTTCTTCAGCTCTGTCTAGGCTAATGTTAAAATCTTTTCCTATATTCTCAATATCAATTACTTTATTTTTTATTTCTAGAATTTTTCCTGGATTCTTTTTTAAAAGATTTTAGTTTTCTGGTATAAATGTTCCTCTTGTCATTTCTTTTCTTGATGACATTAATATCACTTTTTAAATACTGTGTCTGATAATCCCAATATCTGGTTCACATATGGGTCATGGTCCTGTTGTTGGTATAGTGAGTTTTGATTGAAAACTATAAAATTTTCATTGAAAACTATAGAGACTCCAGATGATGTTATTTTACTCCAACAAGGATTTTCTTTATCTTCTATTATAGCAGAAATTCACTTTGATGTTATCAGGGATAAAGAGGATTCAACGATGAGTTTTAATTTTTGTAAGGCCCTATATTTCTCCAGCTCACCTATATTCCTAGGGTGTAGGTTGACACAAGTCCTGTCTGAAAACTAAGTCAAACTACCTCAGGAAACAATGGCGAACAATTAGATGAGCCATGTTACTGTGGGAAGGTAAGACAGCATCTGGCCCTCAGAGACCTCAAAAACAGAGCTGAGTGCCCTACCCCATCCATGCCTCTTTTTTCCTACTTTCTGAATTTACTCTATCAGATAGGTCCAGCAACTCCCAGGAACATATTCCCTATGGTCTACCATAGAAGGCCTGTGATTTGCTCCCTCTCTAGTCTCAAACTCAAAAGTCTTAAAAAAGAACAATGATGGTTTAGTTTGGGTTTGTCACTATAGCCAAATAGGGAGATTCCCTGGCAAAACATCATTTTCTCCTAGAACCACACAGCTATGGGGAGAAAGGAACGTTTCTCGAAAAAATGAAGGACGAAGACTGGGCACAAAACTAGATGCCAAGCAAAGCTAAGCACTGAGGTCTGCTATTTCCAGGTAGGCATGTGGCTCTGAAAGTTAATACACTCTGACAAGTACTAAAGGGTTTCCCAGTTCCCTAGCAACAACAATAAACCTAAGAACAAAAACAAAAGTTCCCTGCAGTAGCCCTTGAGATAACAATCATAACAATAACTTATCTATAAACAGCCCAATTCTGGGCCAGGGGAGCCACTTATACAAATCTGATATGAACATCTCCTGTCTGCTTGCCAATTAGGTGTAACTATGCCAATTTTCAGAAATGCATCCAGATTTAGAGGAACCTGAAGCTTATAAAATTACAAATAAAAATTAGGTGCCAAAGTTAATATTTACATACTGTAAGAAAAGAAATTACAGCTATATTTAAAAAACTGACAGATAACAAAAACATGGTGAAGGTTAGAAAATTTACTTACTATTTTTGACTTAGAAATTACATTTGTAGGGCCTCCCTGGGGGTGCAAGGGGTTAAGTCTCAGCAAAATGAACCTATCAGCAGCCACTGCAGCGCGAGTTCAATCCCAGGCCATGGAGGTGACCCATATGGTGCAATAGACCTCTCCTGTCTCACCCACTGCTTCCCTCAGCAGCATATTTCAGTCAATCTGCCTGTTCTGCTCCCCATTCTCTCTGGTGAATCCTCTCATCCCCCCTCCCGCAACCTCTGTCCTATACCCCAGTTCTTGGATACATAAATAAAATAAATCTTAAAAAAAAAAAGAAACTATGCCTGTCTCCTCTATAATACTTTCATTCCCACATTTTGGGCTGTGTATTTGATCATCATTTCATATGACAAGGATGTAATATTATTTCCTTTGGAAATAATAGAAAGATAATTCCCTTTTTTTGAGCATGGTTGGGGAAAATTTACTTCTTCCTTGAGAGCTGAAATGCAAAAACATGCAAATTCACACAGGATGATACCAGCTGCCTGTAGCTCTACTACAAACACATTCAATATTTCACAAGGTTCCCACTGAAAAGAGAAAAAAGAATGGTGAGTTTATAACTGTATAGGCTGCCTTTCCGAGCATGTTTCTGAGAAAAGAGGATTTATGTTTCAATTAGAGAGCAACAAAAACCAAGTCTCCTGCTTATAATTTTATATGGTTAATGATTGGAAGTGTTTTCTGCAGACCAGCTTCTGGCTTCATGCTTTTCAACCTTTGTTTCTCCCCCACTCCTCCTGTAGTTCTAATGCAAAGAACTCTAGGGAACGTTCCTCGTTGGGGATAGGCTCTGACCTTGCAGTTTCATGCCATGACTCTTGGTCTTAGGCGGTAGGAGTACTCAAGGGGAGGTAGGAATATTTTTGGAAGTCATTCTTACCCTAAGAAGCCATTCCAGGAAACAGGGCAAATGTAGCCCACGCATCTTCACCTTCACCCAACCCAACAAATAACCATGTCCAGTGTCAGAGACAGAGAGGAAATCAAGGAGAAAGAGACAGTAACCCTTAACCAATTGTGACTAATACAGAAAGATAAAGAAAAGTTTGAACTTTTTTTTTTTTTTTTTTTTTTTTTTTAATAAATTTTATTGTTATATTCCCCATACAATTGCAGCCCCCCATTCTGACCCCAATCCCTCCCCTCCCACCCCCGCCCCCCTAAAAGTGTCTCTGGTTCATAGTTTTTTGTTGATTTTGATTTTCACTTTCTTATAGTTATTCATTTTCCTGGTCCCTTATTTAAGTTTTCTAGATTCCTGCTATGAGTGAGACCATCGGTATTTTTCTTTTTCTTTCTGGCTTATTTCGCTGAGCATGATCCCTTCCAGCGCCATCCATGTTGCTGCAAATTGCATGTGTTTATCTTTTTTGAATGCTGAGTAATATTCCATGGTATATATGTACCACATCTTCTTGATCCAGTCATCTATTTTTGGGCATTTGGGTTGTTTCCAAAGCTTAGCTATTGTAAACAGTGCTGCTATAAACATAGGGGTGCAGGTGTTCTTTGGAATTGATGTTTCTGTGTCCTTTGGGTAAATACCTAGGAGTGGAATTGCTGGATCATATGGAAGCTCTATGTTTAGTAGGTCCAGAAATCTCCATACAGTTTTCCACAGTGGTTGGACCAGTTTGCACTCCCACCAACAGTGCAGAAGAGTTCCTTTTTCTCCACACCCTCGCCAACATTTGTTGTTGCTAGTTTTTTTAATATGTGCCATTCTCACTGGTGTAAGATGGTATCTCATGGTAGTTTTGATTTGCATTTCCCTGATGACAAGTGATGTTGAACATTTTTTCATATGCCTGTTGGCCATTTGCATTTCCTCTTCAGAGAAGTTTCTTTTAAGCTCTTCTGCCCATTTTTTGACTGGATTATTTTCTTTGTTGTTGTTGAGTCTCATCAGCTCTTTGCAGATTTTTGTGATCAGTCCTTTATCATTAGTGTTGGGTGCAAAAATGTTCTCCCAGTTGGTGGGGTTTCTCTTTGTTTTTGTTATTGTCTCTTTTGCTGTGCAAAAGCTCTTTAATTTGATGTAGTCCCAGCTGTTTATCTTTGCCTTCACTATCACTGCTTTGGGTGATGTGTCTGTAAAGATGTCTTTGATGTGCAAATCACGTAGTGTTTCGCCTATATTTCCTTCTATATATTTTATGGTTTCAGGTCTTATGTCTAGTTCTTTAATCCATTTTGAGTTGATTTTTGTGTATGGTGTGAGGTGGTGGTCAAGCTTCATTCTTTTGCATGTAGCGACCCAGTTTTCCCAGCACCATTTATTGAACAAACTTTCTTTGCTCCAATGCATATTCTTTGCTCCTTTGTCAAAGATTAGTTGACCATAAATCTTTGGATTTATTTCTGGATTTTCTATTCGATTCCATTGGTCTGTATGTCTGTTCTTGTTCCAATACCATGCAGTTTTGATGATTATGGCTTTGTAGTATAGTTTGAAGTCTGGGAGTCTGATGCCTCCATTCCCTTCTTTTTTTTTCAGGAGAGCTTTGGCTATTCGGGGTTTTTGGTGATTCCATATGAATTTCATCAATAATTGTTCTATTTCTTTGAAGAATGACATTGAAATTTTGATTGGAATAGCATTGAATCTGTATATTGCTTTTGGTAGGATGGCCATTTTAATAATGTTTATTCTTCCAATCCATGAGCAGGGGATGTCTCTCCATTTCTTTGTGTCTTCTTCTATTTCTTTTAACAGTGTTTTATAGTTTTCTTTGTATAGGTCCTTTACCTCTTTTGTTAGATTTATTCCCAAATATTTGATTTTTTTTGTTTCAATAACAAAAGGGATGGTCTTTTTGATTTCTTCTTCTTCAGATTTATTGTTTGTGTATAGGAAGGCTACTGACTTTTGCGTGTTTTGTATCCTGCCACTTTACTGAACTGATTGATGAGTTGAATTAGCTTTTCTGTGGAGTTTTTGGGGTTCTCTATGTATAATATCATATCGTCTGCAAATAGTGATAGTTTGACTTCTTCTTTTCCTATTTGGATTCCTTGGATGTCTTTCTCTTGTCTTATTGCCCTGGCTAGGACTTCCAGTATTATATTGAAAAGCAATGGTGAGAGTGGACATCCTTGTCTTGTTCCAGATCTTAATGGAATTGCTTTCAGCTTTTCACCATTGAGAATGATACTGGCTGTTGGCTTGTCATAGATGGCCTTTATGATGTTGAGGTATGTTCCTTGTATCCCCAGAATTTCAAGGGCTTTTATCATGAATGGGTGTTGCACTTTGTCGAAAGCTTTCTCAGCATCTATTGATATTATCATATGGTTTTTATATTTCTTTTTGTTGATGTGTTGGATAACGTTGATTGATTTTCGGATGTTAAACCATCCTTGTGCCCCTGGAATGAATCCAACTTGGTCGTGGTGAATTATCTTATGGATACATTGTTGGATTCTGATAGCTAAAATTTTATTGAGGATTTTTGCATCAGTGTTCATTAGGGAGATTGGCCTGTAGTTTTCCTTTTTTGTGTTGTCCTTGTTCGGTTTTGGTATTAGTGTAATGTTGGCTTCATAAAACGTGTTTGGTATTGTCCCTTCCTTCTCAATTTTTTGGAAGAGTTTGTGAAGGATAGGCACTAATTCGTCTCTGAATGTTTGGTAGAATTCATTTGTAAATCCATCAGGTCCTGGGCTTTTGTTTTTGGGGAGGTTTTTGATTACCATTTCAATTTCGCTAATTGTAATTGGTCTGTTTAGGTGTTCTATTTCTTCTTTATCTAGCTTTGGGTGATTGTAGAGTTGTAGGAATTTGTCCATCTCCTCTAGATTGTTAAACTTGTTTCCATATAACTGTTCATAGTAGTTACTGATTATTCTTTTGATTTCTGCTGTGTCCGTTGTGATTTCTCCTCTTTCATTGATGATCCTGTTTATTTGTGCTTTCTCCCTTTTTTCCTTTGTGAGCCTGGCTAGGGGTTTGTCTATTTTATTGATTTTTTCAAAAAACCAGCTCTTGGTTTCATTGATCTTTTGGATTGTTTTTTTAGTTTCAATTTCATTTATTTCTGCTTTGGTTTTTATTATTTCTTTTCTTCTACTGGTTTTGGGGTTTTTTTGTTGTTCTTTTTCTAGATCTTTGAGCTTCAAGATGAGGTTGTTTCTTTGCGTTCTTTCTTGTTTCTTGATGTGAGCTTCTATTGCTATATATTTTCCTCTTATTACTGCTTTTGCTGCATCCCATACATTTAGGATATTAGTGTCCTCCTTGTCGTTCAATTCAAAAATTTTTTTAATTTCTTCTTTGATCTCCTCATTAGTCCAATGGTCTTCCAGTAGTGTGGTTTTTAATCTCCATGAGGTAGGAAAGTTCCTTGCCTTCTTTTTATGGTTTATTTCTAGTTTGATGCCTTCATGGTCAGAAAAGATGGTTGATATGATTTCAATCTTGGTGTATCTGTTGATGTTTGTCTTGTGCCCCAGTATGTGATCGATCCTGGAGAATGATCCGTGTGCGCTTGAGAAAAATGTGTACTCCGTTTTTTTGGGGTTTAGTGTTCTATAGATGTCTGTTAAGCCTAATTGCTCTAGGTCCTTATTTAGAGCTTTAGTTTCTTTACTTATTTTTTGTCTTGTTGATCTATCCATTGTTGATAGTGGTGTGTTGAAGTCTCCCACTACGTATGTGTTTTCTCTGATGTCTGTTTTCAGAGAGGACAACAGTTGTCTGATATATTTTGGTGCTCCTTCGTTTGGTGAGTATATGTTAATGAGTGTTATTTCTTCTTGAAGTATTGTCCCCTTGATCATAATGTAGTGACCATTGGGGTCTCTTTTTATCTTTTTGAGTTTGAAATCTGTTTTATCTGATATAAGTATAGCTGTTCCTGCTTTCTTTTTTGGTCCATTTGCTTGTAGGATTGTTTTCCATCCTTTAACTTTGAGCCTATTTTTATCTTTTGTAGCTAAATGTGTTTCCTGGAGACAGCAAAAGGTTGGGTTTTGTTTCTTAATCCAGACTGCCACTCTGTGTCTTTTTATTGGAGAGTTTAGTCCATTTACATTTAGAGTTAATATTGATATGTTAACATCTGTATTTGCCATTGTGTTTGTCTTTCCTTTGATTTTATTTATTTATTCTTTTAATAACTTTTTTTTTTTTTGGCCTTCTTTCATTGTTATTCGTCCCTCTGAGGTTCTGGCTTTAGGACTCCTTGTAGTATTTTTTGGAGTGGGGGTTTAGTTGCAATGAAATTCCGGAGTTTCTGTTTGTCTGGGAAGGTCCATATTCTTTCTTCAAAGAGGAAGGAGAGCTTTGCGGGATATAGTATTCTTGGTTGGCATCTGTTTTCTTGGAGTCTGTTGACTATGTCCCTCCACTCTCTCCTTGCCCGTAGTGTTTCTTCGGAGAAGTCTGATGTCAGCCTGATTGGTTTTCCTTTGAATGTTATCTGTTTCTTCCCTCTTGCCAGCTTCATTATTTTTTCCTTGTCCTGGATTCTTGGGAGCTTTACTATTATGTGTCTTGCTGTATTTTTCCTTTCGTCGTGGAAGTTTGGTGTTCTTCTTGCTTCTTGTATATCAATTTTCAGCTCCTTCTTCACATTTGGGAAGTTCTCTTCAATTATCTCTTTGAATATTTTCTCTGTTCCTACATCTCTCTCCTCTCCTTCTGGTATTCCTATAACTCTTATATTTCCTTTCCTCATGGAGTCAGATAGTTCCCGAAGTCTTTCTTCGTTCTTTTTCCTTCGTACTTCTCTTTCCTTTTCTGTTTTGGTTCTTTTTATTTCTGTGTCTTCAAGATTACTTATTCGTTCTTCCATTTCATCTATTCTGCTTTCATTGCTTTTCCCAGAATTCTTTAGTTCTTCCATTAATTCTTTGATCTCCTGCATTTCTTTTACTTCCCTCTTTAGGGACTCAATTTCTTTCTTCTGACCATTGTTTTCCCTCTCTAGGGACTCAATTGCATTCTTCTGATCGTTGATTATTTTTCCCTTATCATTGTTTTCCTTTATGACTTCTGTCAGTTTTTTAATCACGGCAATTTTAAATTCTCTTTCTGGAAGGCTCAGAAATTCTTCCAAGTTATTGTCTTTGCAATCTGGGGGCTGGCTTTCTTTTTGTGGTGTGCTTTTTCTCTGGAGAGTTGCTAGGTTGCGTGTGGTTCTTCTCCTCCCTACTGTCTGTTTTCTAATTTGCCGTATGCGTTGGGACACTGTGTTGTTGGGACTGGCCGGCATCTTGGGTGGGCTTCTCTGTTCCCCTCTGGTTCTTCCAGGAGTCATCTGTCAGTTTCAAGCAGCCTTTAATGGAGAAAGGTCCCTGTTCTAAAATGCCGATGTGGGGACACACTCCCCTGTGCGCCTGGTCTGCCCCGGCGGTGGGTTCCTGCTCCCCTCTGGGCTTGGACTGCAGGCCCGAGGGGGTCTGGCGTGGGCGAACTTCCCCCGCTCACCTCTGGCTCCTGAGGAAGCCTTCTGCAGGTAGTCTTTACTGAAGAAATGTCCCTGTTCTAAAATGGTGATGTGGGACACACTCCCTGCGCGTCTGGTTTCAGGTACACTCTTCTGCGCGCCTGGTCTGCCCCGGCTGTGGGTGCTCGCTCTCCCTGTGGGCTCAGACTACTTGTTCGAAGGAGCCAGGTGTGGGCTAACTCCCCAGCTGGCCACTAGCACCTTCAGTAGCCTGTGCTGGGGTCAAGTCGCTAGGTGGCGCCAGAGATCTCTCCTAGAGCCCTTGGGGAGCTGATTTTCCACCCCGTGGAACAGGGAGCAGAGCGGGGATGGTAGGGTACACCTCAACGGCTTTGGGGTGCTGTGTCTGCCTTGTGCCCCACCGTCGTGGGGAACCCACGCCCCTAATTTCGTGCCCCGGGTCTCAGTTCCAAAGCCCTCAGTTCCAGGACGCGGGCTGTAGCCCAGATCAGTGGCGCGGGAATGGCGCCTTTTGAATCCCGCTCCCCTGCCTGGGCGCCTTGTTCCTGCTCACTCAGGGAGGGCCTCCGCCGTCTCCCCGCAAGCCTAGGTCGCAGGCGCGGGGACCTGGGCAGCTGCGATCCGGTCTGGATCCGAGCCACTTTCCGCGCAAGCTTACCGGGCGGCCGGGGCTGTGTGCTGGTGCTGGTCTCCTCCTGGGGGGCGGGGCTCTCTTTAATGGCGCCTGGAGCTCACCTCCGCGGCGGATCCTGCAGGGTTCGCCTCAGCTCCCGTTCACGGGGTGTGGTGGCTGCAATAGTTCCTTTCCACTCACAGTCCCGCTTGCTGTGTCCGTTTTTCTTGTTGGCCGTTTTGGTTTGTTGTTTCCTCCTCTCTGCCGGTCGGAGAGTGCTGCCTCTGTGGGCGGGGGAGGGGAGCAGGGTTCTGCGCTTCCCTCCCTTCTAGTCCTCTTTTATGGCCACTTTCTTCTTCGGGCAGTTTGCTGGAGTCACCCGTTTATCTTCCGTGTCCCAGTTCTCACTGGGACCTGCCGCTTTTCCTCCCTATTAACTTTTTTTTAATGGGAGATCTTACTCGCAGCGTCTCCTCGCCGCCATGTTGCTCCGCCCCCTCGAGAAGCCGAAAAGTTTGAACTTTTTCAATTTTACCAAAACATGTGAACACATTGCCAGGGGTCCTTCTTAGGCTTTAGAGGGGACCTGTGCCAACAGTGGAATCCTAAAACTTAAGCTCGTTAACTCCATGGAAAACAAGGCGCTTCCAATTTCAGAAGAGGGAGCTGCAGCTCGGAGAGAGGAAGTCACTCGCTCAAGGTCACAACTGACGATACTGGTAAACGGCAAACATGGTCTTTGAAAAGTAGTGGAGGTCTAAGATATATTGGAATTCCTCCCCTCCCCTCCCCTCCCTTCCCCTCCCCTCCCCTCCCCTGCCCTTCCCTCCCCTGCCCTTCCCTCCCCTCCCCTCCTAGTCTCCTTCACGTCTATGGGTTTGGGAGAAAGGGAGAACATGGTGATGGTAAGGGGTTTGCAAGGTCAGAAATGAGCAAGTGTCTAGCAGCACCCAGAACCCAGGTGGCAGGTCTAACCCACAAATAGCGTCTGTCTAGACATCAGCATGAAGTAGGGATCTTTGATGGAATCTGGAGGACCCCTGGAGGATCCACCAGGGTCAGCATGGAGAATGAAGACCTGGAATCCAGCCCTAAGCTGTGGCTGTGCTTCTGATCTTTCTTCTTCCTTGGGAAGACTGCTCCCTCATGAGCCAGATTTTTTCCAACTCCTTACTGGGAAGACTCCTGACCTCAAAAAGATACACAGGTGAAAGAGGCCAGAACCTCTCCATGTTGCAGTGGTAGATGATTCTGGAATTGTACTCATGGCAGATATAACATGGAGCAAAGGATGTTGTGTGCCCTCTTGTACAGACTTGGGTCTTCAGCTCTATAGAAACCCAAATGCAGGGAAATGTCAGTGAGTGTGGTCACTGTCCTTTCTAGACTTCTCTTTGCATCTGTGTTTGAAAGTTGGTGCTCACACATTTGTGCCACCATGTCTAAAGGGCAGCAAGACTCCCAGATAGAATCTCAAAGAGCTTTGTACCCCAGAATCATCGGAAACAGACATGCAGTGCACTGTGTAGTGTTAACACGCAGGAGGTTAAGTGCAAGCCCTCAGGCCTTTGATGTATTAAATACCAAGGACTTTAACATAATAGAACTGTAAACCTCAAATCAGAGCTAATCACACTAATTTGCTGAACTCCAAAACCAAAGCGAAATGTTCATTTCTTCTTAAACTAAACCACAAATCCAAGTTGTTTTGATCTACCAATCTATCTAACAAAAGAATTGAGGTGGCTTACAAGAAATACATGCAATAAAACAAAAATCTAAGTAGATAAAAGCCAGGATCAGGGAGGAAAATCAAAACCAGAGGGAATATTACGACATAGATCTACAAAACCTAGGCAGTTCTTTGAGTTCCTGAGCCGCCTGGCAGCCAAAGCAATATGGAAGACACATTAGTTACAAAGCATGCATTATCCATAAAGAGAAACAATTTTTAAATAACAGTTAACTGGTATGAAACTCAACTACATCTCAAAGAGT
The DNA here is from genome assembly GCF_014898055.3 of Talpa occidentalis. Lineage (NCBI taxonomy): Eukaryota > Metazoa > Chordata > Mammalia > Eulipotyphla > Talpidae > Talpa > Talpa occidentalis. The sequence continues at coordinate 35,315,019 of NW_023605305.1, read as the reverse complement.
GGGGGGTGGAGGTTTGGAAATGGTAACAAAATACTCCCTGAGTCACTGAAGTACTTCATCTGGGCCAAGCTCCTGTTTAATACAGATAAGGGTTTCAAAGCCATTTCTTTGTCATTTAGTTTCTATTTTCTACTGGCTCTCAAATTGGCTGCAATATATTCTAATTCCCATCAGCCCAGGGAGTCCAGATTTTCTTTTTTTACATTCTGGCTTTAAACTATGTCAAGCTCTGGCTGTATTGGTTCTGTACACGACCTCATTGTTTTAGCAATTAAAGAATAAAACTTGCCTGGGTGTCTCCAGGGAAACGAGAATACAAGAGGTTAAGTGTCGGTCTCTCACTGTGGAGTGTGGTTCCTAATCCCCAGAGGGATCCCCTAAATTGTTTGGATAAACTGAGGAAATGTCAGGGGGAATTCTGACACTGAGCATGACATTAATCTTTGTAACCATTCCTCCAGATGTGCACTCATGGTCCGTCTGAGGATGTGGCACATTCGAGTTCACGGCGGCAGGCCTCTCCTCTGGTGGGGGGGGGGGTGGCGGGGGAGTAGGGCAACCGCTTGGTTCTCTCTCCCCAGTATTCTCAAGTCTTTAGAAGATCGGTGCGCTGTGCTCACAGAGATGTTCATCTGCTTACTTAAAGTGATATTAAAAACCATGAGAAAATGCTTAGCATCTGTTTGAAGTGCAAAAGCAGGTTAAAAAACAAAATTTGCCAGTGTATAGCTAGCTATAGCTATATTTACACATAGATGTCTATCTACTGGGTGTATATATACTCAAATGTTAACAATATTTATAAATATTTATTTAAAATAACACCCGATTCTCCCTGGGTGGAGGAGTTTTTACTCTGCACATTTCTTAGTCTTCTACAACAAACATAGACTGTTTTTACAATGACAAAAACCCAATAGCTGTTCTTGGTATAAGCCTTCAATGTAATCTTTTTAGAATGACATCCAAAAGTTCTCACATCTATTTGTGACAGAAAATTCTGTGTTCTGTCATGCCGTAACTATAATTTTTTCCTAGGGGCCATAATCAGGTTGCGGCCAAAATTTACTTGGGGACATTGGCATTCCAAGCCAGGCACGCTGTAAAGATTTTTAAATAACCCCACCTTTCAGGAAGATTGGAATTGGACCTCAGATTGCATGTTCTTTCTTATTGCTTCTGGGGGGCTCAGATCAGTTTGCAAATATTGCTGAATTTAAAAAGGAGTTTTAATACCCACTGTGTAATTTGTCCTCTCTCCATCTGTCGACTGCAGAAACAAATTAGCTTCCCTCCACATGGTCTGCCCCTCCCCTGTTCCTTCCCATCCCCCACCCCCTAGCTACACCTCCTTTCCTAGAATTCAAGACTTGGGAAGAAAAGCTAAGGGCAAAAAAGGCAAGAACTTCTCTTGCCAAGTCAATAAGCGGTGTGGGCAGCACATGTCTGCATCTGTGGCAACAGATCTGCATGTGTACATGTATATGTGTGTATGTCTGCACATATCTGTGCACGTCTCTGTGAATATGTGTGTGTGTGTATGTCTGTGTCTATAAATCTCTGCACGCACGTGCATGTATATGTGTGCACTTCTGTGTGCATTTAGATTGCATGTATGCGTGCATAGATGTGTATGTGTGTACGTGTGTGTAGAGGTGTGTAAGTGTATGTATATCTCTGTGTGTATGTATAACATATGCATATTGATGAATGTGCTAAGTGTCTGTGAATACGGATGTTATGCAGGTAATCAGTGTGTCAATTTCTCCAGCTCGAGGCACAAAATAAGGTGACGTTTCTCTTAATGAGCAAATTTTAAATCTTCTACTGAATAAGTTATCACCCCCCAGGGTCCTTTGCTGATCAAGGTTCTATTCGGTCCAGGGGTTGAGAGCTTGTTACTATTTTCTAGGAGAGGTAATGGGGAAATCTGACCACGGCCCAGCTACAGCACTCACCACATGGTGTTGCTGTGGAAACAGGGAGACTCTGGTGCAAAGTACCTCTCATCCCAGAAGTAGGGCAGATGCTACCACTCACCACATGGGAAACCAGGAGTGCGGTGGTTTCGTCTGCTGCTTTAGTAGCTTCAGTAGCTTGGGCCTCTTGCATTAGCATTTCTCAGTGTGGATGGGACAGGCAGTCCTGTCTTCTGATGGTGTGCTCCATTATAGGAGATGATGCCAGGGGCTGGACCAAGAAGGGTCATGCTCAGAATTGACACTACTGTTTGCCCTATCCACTGCAGGGTCAGTTCTGATTCCCAGGCTAGAACCTCTTTCTATATGGGGGACTTCTGATCAAGGGCCCCTGCCCCTCAGAGGCCTTCTCAGAGCTTTGACTCCAAGTTGAGCATTGGGATCTCAATCCCTTTCCTTCCAGAATTCCTTTTGACCTGCTTACAGATTATCTCACCTCCCTCCCAGTGAGCCTCCAACACAACGAATGCAGGAAGATGGGGCAGGCAGGGGAAACCAAGACCACTAAGAAGCAAAGGTCCCAGGTTCCAGAAAAGACAAATAGCTACTTCCACCAAGGCCCAAACTCAGACCCCAGTGTCGTTTGTCTGGCATCCATATAATTAGGAAGATAATTCAAGTGCTTTTGGTCTGAACACAACACAGAAAACTTTCTGCTAGCAACAGAACTGGCTGGTAACTTTTTAATGACAGTTTTTCCTTTTAAAAATATAATAAAATAGAATAAAAACAAATCCTACCTCTGTAATAACTTCAGCACACATATATGTGAATATTGGTCTATAATACTACTTAACACTTCGTGAATGCTATAGATGTGCCAGGCTTTGTGGCAAAAACTTCACGGGTAATCTTTCCTTCTCCAAACAACACAATGAGTTGAAAAATAGTCTTAGCCCTCCACTGAAGATGAAGATGCAAGGGGTTAAGCACCGCACTGTGAAGCAATCCGAAGCCTCTGCAGCATGAGTTCGATGCCCCGGCCGGCCAGGGAACAACCCACATGGTGCAGCAGACCTCTCCAGTCTCACCCGCTGCTCCTCTCAGCAGAGTATTTCAGTCAGTCTGCCTGTTCTGTTGAGTGAGTCCTCTGTCTCTGGTGAGTCCTCTCACACCCTGCATCTCTGGCCTGTACTCCAGCTCTTGTATGCATAAATAAATAAATCTTTAAAACAAAATGTTGTATTCCAGCCAGCACGAGAAACCAAGCCACCAGATTCAAAGTCCTCTTGTATGTGTGTGATTTTTTCCATGAATAAAATGTATTCAATTAATAACCTTTATTTTTTAGTTTTTTATATATTTTTTCTCATTTTTATTTTTTTACATCATTGTTCATTTTAAAATATTTGCTTCCCCCCACCCTCTCAGGTGTAGTCCCCATAGAGTTTCCGTCACCAATGCACCCGTGTACCATCACCTCAGTCCCTTGTGCTCCTCCCTCTGATCCCTCTCCCTCCTCCTCCCCTGCAGGATGTCTCTCATTTATAATTATCCATTTTGCTTTGTTGTGTTTTGTACTGTTATTTTTTTTTACACTGATGTCTTTTTTGGTTTCCCTATATTCCTGCTATAAGTGAAACCATCTGGTATTTTTTCTTTTCCCTTCGGGCTTATTTCACTGAGCATAGTTCCTTCTAGTTCCATCTACTTTGCTGTGAATGGCATGAGTTTATCTTTTTTGATTGCTGAATAATATTCCATTGTGTATATATGCCACAATTTTTAAATAACAGTTAACTGGTATGAAACTTGATCTTCTTGATCAAGAAACTTGATCTTCTTGATCCAGTCATCTATTTTGGGGCATTTGGGTTGTTTCCATAACCTTTATTTTTTAGAACAGTTTTAGATTTACAGAAAAACTGAACAAACAATACAGAGACTGCTATTACGTTTCTCCCTGCCTGTACAACCTCCCCTATGACATCTTACATTAACGTCTAAAGTTTATTAGATTTCTTTTGCTTGTACCTTGGGTCCTTCTTCTGTTCCAGGTTTCCATCCAGGATACCACCTAACATTTAGGTAGTTTCTGTCTTCTTAGCCTCTTCTTAGCTGTGATGGTTTCTGAGGCTTTCCTAGTTTTTGATATCTTTGACAGTTTCCGGTAGGGTTGGTTAGGAATTTTGTAGGCTTCCCCTGTTAGAATCTGTCTGATACTGTCCTTTTGGTTACACTGGGGTTATGGGTCTCTGGGAGACAGATTATTCTCATCACATCCTACAAATAAAATCTTGCCGTTTGTGACAACATGGATGGAACTGAAGGGATTACATGAAATAAGTCAGAAAGAAAAAGATGCTCATATGTGAAACAGAGAGAATCAAAACAAAGTCAGACAAAATCAAACCAAACAAACCCTAGAAATCTGACTATAAAACTGAGGCTATAGATGTGGTGGGTGGGGGATAAAAGGGGGGCAGTGAGGCAGGGAGAGAGGACACAGTGGGCTAAATTGGTGGTCTCTGAGTGCCTTAGTGGTGAGTGTGGTAGGGTAACACACCCCTGAAGAGGTGGGATCCTACACTTCTGAATCATATAAAATAGTGTAAACCAATGTTACCTTAATGAAAAAAATTATAAAAATGAAAGTATGAAGCAAAGAATTTTTAAAAAGTACATCCTATCAACATGATTTGTGACTATGGGTGTTGCCCTTGACCTGGCTGAAGTAGTGTGTGTGTGTGTGTGTGTGTGTGTGTGTGTGTGTGTGTGATTTGAGATCCAGGGAGAAGGAACTCAGGGTTTAGGGAATTGAATTTGTTGGTCTCTGCTTAGAGTCCTATAAAACCTTCAAGTCAGCTTCTTGTTGGTTCCCTGGGCAGCACAACCCCACCAACACACACACACACACACACACACACACACACACACCATGAGCTACCAGATACCACTCTCTCCATGGGGTTCCAGGTAGCAGGACCAGACCTCCTGTCCCTGCTTGTCCTGGGTAACCCAACTCACTATTATCTTAATTATCATGGATATTCCAGCCTAGACACTTAAGGGTTCAAAAGGCAGCAAGTCTTGAACTGTTCTTTATTCCAGAAAGCCCCAGGACTGCCACCAAATCCCAGACATGCTACCTGGCCCATGGCTTAGAACACTTTCACCTCCTTATGGCTACTTCTGTTTTTCATGCCAATCAGGACATCTGATAGGCAGGTCCAGGCATCTCTGAGGGCGAGGGAGTATGTAAACATTCTTACCTAATTGTGCATTTGGTGGGAAAGAAAAATTTTGAAACTAAGTGGTGCTTAGGTTTGAAAGGTGATGTCAGTTTCTCAGGGATCCCGGGCTAGCAAATCCTGGATGCTCAAGCATAGGGTTGAGCCTGGTCCATTGATTTGTTTTTAATTAATAGGCTTTAGATTCATAGCCAAAATGAGCAAAATGAACAGTTTCCATAAGCTCTCTTACCCCATACAATTACAATGTCCCCACTATCTCCATCATCCATCAGAGGGCCACATTAGTAATAATCGATGAACTTTCATAGATACTTAATTTCAGAGTCCATAGTTTACATTAGGGGTCACTCCTGGTATTGACATTCTAGGGGTCTTGAGAAATATATGATGACATGTATCTACAATTATAATATTATGCAGAATAATCTCACTGCCCTAGAAATCCTCCAAACTCAGCCTATTCATCCCTTCCCTCCTTCAGTCCCTGGCAATCCCTGAACTTGATACTGGCTCCATAGTTTTGTCTTTTCTAGAATGTCATGTGGTTGGAACGACACGGTAATCATAAGACAGAAACATTTCAGATTGGCTTCTTTCACTTGGCAGTATTCACTTATGGTTCCTCCAGGTCTTTCTGTGGCTTGATGGTTTGTTTCTCTTTACACTCAATAATAATCCATTGTTTGGATGTACCGCAGTTTGTTTATCCACTGACAGAGGGACATCTTGGTTGCTTCCAGGTTTTGGCAACTATGAATAATGCTGCTATAAATATCCCTGTGCAGGCTTTAGTGAAGATGTAATACTTGACTGCATTTAGGTAAGTGTGGTAAGAGTACATATAGTTTTGTAAGAAGCCACCACATTTGTCTTTCAAAGTGACTGTGCTATTTTGCATCCCCACCAGTGATGAATGAGAGTTCCTCACACCCTCTCTAGCACTTGGTGCTGCCCCTATGTGGGACTTCAGGTATCCTAAAAGACATTTAGTGGTGTCTCATTATCATTTTAATTTGCAATTCCTTAATGACATAGATGTTGGGCATCTTTTCATAAAGCTTATTTCCCATCTACATATCATCTTTGGTGAGATACCTGTTCAGCTCTTTCCTAGTTATTTAATTGGGTTGTTCATTTCCTTATGATTGAACGGTAAGAGTACTTTATTAGATATGTCTTTTGAAAATAGTTTTTCCCAGTCTGTGACTTGTCTTTTTATTCTCTTGATGTTATTCATTTAAAAAAATCTGAACAAATGTCTATACATTCAAGTGTTGTTTATTGATGGGGATACATTCTGAGGAATGGGTTGTTAGGTGATTTTGCCATTATGGGAACATCATAGAGTGTAATTACACAAACCTACCTGGTGTAGGATACTACTACACATCTAGGCTGTATGGCATAGCCCAGGGATCTATTAGGACTACTGTCATATATGTGGTCTATTGCTGATGAAAACATCATTAAGCAATGCATGACTACATTTGAAAGTTAGAAAATTTCACATGAAAATCTAAGTTGCTAAATTTTCCTTAAAACTCCAAAGATCTAGCAACATGGAACCCACATTCCTGAATGGCAGAACTTGGGTTGAACGGTAGTGGTTGCACCCTACAAGAAGGCATCTGCTAGCCTAAATGCCTCAGTCTCCACCATTCCCTACTTCCTCAAGTGTTAGTTCCTTTGCTTTGTCTTTCTTATACCCTTTTAACTCATTTACATCACTGTCAGTCTTCTGAAGGCATTTGAGTTAGAGAATCCTAAAACCTAATTGTTTGAGATACGAATGCCATTTCACTGCCATAAACAAAATTCTTGAGGAGAAAAAAATAAATTTGCACTATTGAGCACTTAGGTGCTCCAGTCACCTAAGATGTTGTATGTATTCAATTCTCACATCATCCCTCACAAGGGAAGCATTATTGCCTCCTTTTTGCAAATAAGGAAACTGAGGTTCAGAGCGGGGAGAGTGATATGTTCAAGGTTATAGAACTAGGAGGTGTAAACAAAGACTGACAGCCAATTCTAACTCTCTTATGCCTCCTAATTTGTCTAAATCAATGATTTCCTGTGAAGACAGGGAACCTTGATTTTTACAATGGAAGAGTTTTCATCAGAAATCAGGGGTGCTCCCTGCCAGCCAGTGCCCTCCCCTCCATGGCCTGACTTCTCAAGTTTTCTAGCAACATTTACCTTGTCCACCATCTGAAGGCTCTGATAAGACTTATCATATCCAGGCAATGGGACAATACCTCCCAGCCAGCCAGTTGGTACAGGTTGACACAGGTCATTATAATTGTTCACCCATAAATTCGAAATTCGGAGCCTAACTGGTGGTTTTAGAACTACAGAGGCTAGCAGCTGAGGGAGTCACAAAGAGTGGTGCTTTGAGGAGAAGGTTCTCTGTGAACTTCAAATGCTAATGGCCCCCTTGGCATTCTGGGGTCCTTCCTTGCGGTAACTCATTACTTCCTACCTCTGAATTCTATGAAACCTCTCAAAAAACGTTCCCAATGAAAAAAAAAAAAACACTATGACGCCCCCCCCCCCCCAAATTTAACACATTTGCTTTACTGTATAACTGTCCATAAACTATCCTTGCCCTCCAGTGAAGGCGAGAAGACTAAAAACCTAGGAATCAAGATGAAATTTACCAAGAAGTTGGAAACCAAAAGAACATCAAAGAAATTGCATTCTTATAGTCAACTCTGTTATGTCATCTGAAAAGCTGTCTCTTTTTTGTTTTCCACCTCCCTGGGAATTTTCTTCTTAGAGCTACAAGGTGAAGCTGGGAATATGTCAGCCCAGGTATTGAGGGTGCTCATGTCTTTGATCTGGGGGAAAAATATTAATCCTGAGAAGGAGCAAAGGAACCAATAGGCAAAGAGAAGAGATATAAAGAAGACTCTCAGCAGTGCCAAAACCATGACTATGTTTGGTGACAGGTCACAATAAGTTGCCCCTTGGCCTGAGTCAATCCACATTTGATCACTTGGCCCCAAAAGCTTTCTAATACAGACATTTCTAGCAAGGATGATACTGAGGATAGGATATTTCTTACAACAATGGGACTTAGCATCCAGTAAGTACTCAATAAATGTCTGTCAAGTGACTAAATGAATAGGCAAACAATGACTGGAATCCCCCTGCTCCTGGGGATTGACACCATGGAACCCAATGGCTTGAGGAGAAACAACAAAGGATGGGTAGAAAAGACCAAGGACTTTGGAAAATTGTCTTATCTCAGACTCTCCCCAAGTATAGAAGCCCTGCCCATCACCAGCACGGTAGGTAGAAGCAGTAAGGGCCACTGTAGGGGCTATAGCAGCACCTCATGGGACAGGTCCTGCTTGGACCTGCCGCTGTATCACAGCACTTGGCCAGCACCTGGCACAGTGCCCAGTACCTAGTCGGCGCCCAACACTTCATGATGAGGGTAGAATAAGTGAGTGGGTGTTCATGACCTCCCTATAAGGAGGGAGAAGATCCCATCCTCGCCCTCCAGTGGAGGAGAGAAGACAAAAAAACCCAGTGATGATAAAAAACCAAGGGTTCAGCTGCAGTGGCTAAAGGCACAATAAGAGGCCATTTCATTTCTTCAACAAATACGGATGGACCCTTCTAGGGTCTGTAGCAGGGCACTGGCCTTGCAGATACCAGTAAGACACTGTCACAGTAATTATGTCCAAGCAGGGAGTTCCATAAAAACATTGCTATCATCAAGCATTTATTCGACATTTCACCAACTCCTGGTATGAGTCAGGGATGGTGTGGTGGACTAAAGGGTTGGGGGAGCTCCAGCTACGTTTGCTCCAGACTCACACCATCTTGGGGAAAGTGGCTCCTCCCTCACTGGGCCTCAGTTTCCCCATCTGTAAAATCAGGTGACAAAACCACTGGATGGTGCTTCCATTTCTGACAGTTAAGATAGGTTCCCAGGGTAGAGCTGAACTGAAACCTCAATTTCCTCATCTGTGAAATGGGTTGATATCCAACAGCAGGTACTTCATTGAGCTCTGACGAGAATTAAATGAAAGAATATATGTAAATTACTCAGCATGGTGTCTGGCAATGTTTGTCAATGTTTGTCATTATTATTATGCATTATAACCTTATTATCATTATTACTGTTATTCAGATACCTGTCCCAGGTGCCCCAAATTGTGGGGTGCTAGGAAAGGTGACCACTGAGTTAGACATTATGGAGAGAAACAAGACAGACCCTGCTGAGTGCATGGAAGGGGTAATTCAAATCCCAGGGGTGGGGAGGTGGGCCTGGAAGCCTGCAGGGGCCAGGGAGCCACAGAAGAAACTGGAGAGGAAAGGGGGAGTGGGGGAAGGGATAGAGGAAGTCTGGGTGAGGGGGAGGAGGGACTGAGCCACCTTCTCTTCTAGGACCGGTGGTGGCTGGGTCTGGGCACAGACCCTGACTGGGGCTGGGCTGGGGGTGCCGAAAGGTGACCTTGTGGGTAAGTCCTTCCAGCTGCGGACAGGTAATCCTGGGCCTTGGAGAGGACAGATGATACCCCCCGAGGGCCTGGCCTGGTCCGGCTCAGGATGCTTTCTCCGGGAAAATGCTCAGCAGCCCTCACGTTTAGAAGTGCTCAGGTCCAGCATGAATCATTCCTTTTTGAACTTGTCTAAATGTGTTTATAAAATAAAGCTGCGGCCCAGGGCTGCTCTGAGCGGAGCGGGAAGGTAATATGTTTTTAATTGGAGAGATTGGGGGAAAGAGGCAGCCGGCCAGGGTGAGCTCACCCCGCATGCATGCGGCTGGTGGAGAACAATGTACCGCGCATTCCTGGACTACAACAGGACCCAGCTCCGTGGGCAACTCTTGGGCCTCTTCCCCGCCTCGCCTCCACCTACGCACAGGCAGAGGTTAGCCAGGAGCCTGTGTCCCGGCGGGGCAGGAGTCAGAAACCCTGGATCTGAGAGTCTGAACAGGCAGCTCAGGCGTCTCCAACTCCAGTGCACCTGGGCGCCAGGCAGGACCTGGCAGTCAATGCGCACCCAGTGCAGAACCCCTGAATTGGGGGTGCGTGGCCCTTGTAAAGGGGCCAGTCACCACTCAACCCACTCCCCCCCCCATCATCAGATCTAATGATTTCTCAGGAGAACCCAGAAATCATACATTGATGTGAAATCTCATTTCAAATGTTGGCTTTATTTGATTTTATCCTATTTTCTTACTTTGACTATGTGAGCCAAATAAAACAGATGTCTAGGCCATGTTCGTCCCTGCAGCTGCCCGTGGGAAACCCCTCTTTCAGCCTGTGGGTGTGGGCTTCACTTTGTCATTTCTGAGCCACCGTGACTATAAGCTTTGGCTTCCTCCACTAGAAATCTGGCAATATAAGGCTACTTTTCCTGGCTTTTTGAGTAGTCATTAGGCCTCTGCTTAGTGCCAGGCATGGGGCTAAGTGATGTTGTTTTGTTCTGTTTTATAATCATCATAGTGATTCTCTAAGCTACATATTATTTCCGGTCTACACATAAGGAACCAGAAGCTTGAAGACTTAAACTGGAATTTTTACCAATAATTCCAGCTTCAGGAAGTTGAACTCGCCCTCAAAATTTAAGGAACACTTGTCATGACAGGAGAGGGGAAATTGAGTCAAGGGCTAATGTTGCGCAGCCATGCCTAGTAAAGGCACTAGATATTTTGGGTCCCAACATTGTAGTTGTTGACCTATTTAATTAGCAGCAGTTTTTTGTTTGTTTTTTACAGAATGAAATAGACAGCATTGTCAAGTTGATACTGGTCTATGCTGCCCCCTTCCAAAGGACAGCATGGCCACATGTAACAGAAGAGTCAGACTCGCTGAAAGATTCATCTTTCACTTAGTAATTCCTCTTGAAGGACTCAATCTTAAAGAAATGAAGTCACACACCAAAAATCAGATGTTCATTATAAAGAAAATAGTTAAAAGTTATACAAGACCCCTATTAAGGAATATTATGTAGCCTTAAAAGACAATGTTTATGGAGAAAGTGCAATAACATGAGCAAATTTTTATGTCATAACATGGAGAAAATAGAATGCAACATTAGGTGAAAATGTATACCAAACTTAAAGGAATGTAAAGAAAGAAGAAAGGAACGAAGTTACCCAATGTAAATTTCTCTGTGCAGTGGAATTTTAATTTTTCTTCATTTAGAGGGGAAATAATTTATATTTTTCCTAATAAGCCTATTGCATCTTATAATTAGAAATGTATATATTTATAGGATGCAATGGGCCTTGTCTCAACCAGTCTGGGAAGTGGATAGTTCTGCAGCCAGGTGTCACATTTATTTAAAAAAAATAGAAGACCAGAAAGAAACTCTTGTGAGAAAAATACCACAATATAAAGTGGTTATTACTGGCAGCTGGAAATATGGGTAATATTCACACACTACACACCTACTTCTTTATACTTCTATGTGTTTTTTGAACTTTCCACATCAAGATTGCTTTGAAATTGGCAAACAGACAAATCATGAAATACTCCCTTGCATTTACAATGGTTCCAGGCAGATAGGTGTTGCTGGCATAGGAGGTCTGCCAGAATCTAGAATTGGTCTACCTCCCTTCTGGGTTTTGTAGCTGTCTCCCAAGCTGCACTACCACTAATTTGGATGGTTTTCATATCACTTAAATCAGTTTAAACCTAAAGAAACATGCAATTTGTAAGTCACAGAGGAAAGGCTTAGCTCAGTTTATTCTTGAAACCTGTTTTCTTACCTCCCTGCCATGTTCGAAGTGTCCTATTGTTGACTATATTTAGTTGAGGCAAATGTGACTGTCATGAGGACGTTGCCAACCTGGGAGGTGCATTTCCTGACTCTGCTTCAATATCAGAACCGTATCCTTTCTTCCTATACACCCCTTCATGGAGCTGACACTCTCCAACAGTCCTTGCTAAGAGTGGAGGCCCTTACATTCTCTGGGCACAACTGCCTGAGTTCTTCTGAGGGATTTACCATTGAAGGGGCATCATTCCTGTCGAAGTCATCATCTTATGTGTGCCTCTACCCTTGTTCCCCGAGATGCTTCCATCTTTACAGTCCAGCATTTCTGGATGGAATCCTATGTGAACTTGAACATTTGCAACTCCTCTAGCAAACTTCTGGCATCTAGAGAAGGGATTATAACACCAACTTGACCCAGTTGTCTGGTGGATTAAAATAAGGCACCTTGTTATGTAAAGCCTTGAACACAAAATAGATTGTCTTTCTTCTTCCCTGACTAGCATTTTCCTTCTTTGCTGATTCAACGTTCTTTTCTAGTCTGTTTTCAAACATACATTTTGGCCAATTTCAGCAAGTCACCAAATTGTACTTTTCTCAGAGAATTGAACCACCATGAAGAATGAAGAGAATGCAGGTCTCCTAATCACCACTTCTGTGTTTATTCACGTTTTCCCACCTCCTTTCTACTCAGACCTTCTCTTTCCCTCTCTTTACTGAGGAGTCTCCCAAGCTCACAAAAATGAGACTCTTCCTAAAACAGGAAAGTCAATAAATCAGAGTCCCAGTTCTGGACCAAATCTCTGGCAATAATCCCATTGATTTAGACTCAAATGAGTTCTTGATTACTGTGCCCAGAGCCAGTGCCTGTAATAGACAGTCAATGTAAATTTCATGTTTACCAAGGTAACCATGGGTCTTGATCAATGGGATGGGGTCAATCTCTTTTGGGACTTGCTAGGTCCTTCTTAGCATTCTTTCTATACTTTAGGAACTCTTGAATATTTCAAGGTTAGCTTGGTGGAGGTTTTTTTTTTTTTAAAGCTAATTCCCTAAAATCATTCTATCTTAATTTCAAGAAAACAAACACATTTTAAGTTAATAATGAGGAGGTGAGGTCATGAATAACCCCAGGAGGTAAGACTTGTGAATTAAAAAAAAAATTAGTCACTCTAGTGTATGACCTTGGGCAAGCTACTCAAGCCTCAATTTTCCTTCTCTGTAAAGTAGGAGTAATATAATTTCAACCCTGTGGCATGACTGATAACTAACTCCAGTGACATGATTTGTGCAAAGCAAGGAGAAGTCCAGTATATAGTACATGTTCAAGTATGCACAATAAAAATATCCCATTATTTATCACTTTAGTTAAGATGAATTGATGACAGCCATCCATGCTTGCTTCTCTCTTATGGAACTTTGCTTCTGCTTGGCCTGAATAAGAGAGAAGAGCTCAGGATGGGAGAGAAGGAAACTTGGAAGTGTAAATAAGGCTCCCTCCTCTTGCAAATTATAAACCTGCAGTTAGAGCCTTCGATATCATACTGTATGCTGAAATGCATTCCAGATGCACTAAAGAATTGAACATTTTTTAAAAATTAAACCATAGTGGAGGAAAGACTTGAATATTTAGCAGACCTCTGGTGAAACATAGCAGTATCAGAAAAGATCACAAAGAAAGAGATGGACAAAACCAACTGCAGAAAAATTTAGCAAATCTTCTCATTTAAAAAAAAAGACTGGAAAAGTGCATGCACCCAAAAGAGGGGCAAAGACTTCATATCTCTATTACATAAACAGCATGTACCACATATCTATAGGTGTATATGCAGAGATGAGAAAAATACCCGGATCCTACTAAATAGATGAACAAAGAATTTTAATAAATAATTCACAAATGAAGAAATATATTTGGGAATAAAAAGGGAGAAAGCAGTCTTATTAGCATCCAAGAAGTGAGTTATCTCTTTTCTACTATGACATTCTTAAAATAATACCTAGTGTTACCTAGGATAAAGCAAAATAGCCACACGCATGCACTGGTAGTATATTTGAATATTTTGAGAAAAAAATTATAGCATCAGGTGACATAAGGTCAAATTGTCTAGTATATAGTTGGGGGGGAAACTGGAGAAAATAAAACTGGACCCCTACTTTAAAGCATCCACAAAGGTGTCCTCCTAATGGATTAAATACCTAAGTGTGAGAGGTAAAAGTATAAAGCTAATTGCAGAAGATGTAGGAGTAAAGTGTCTCACTCTGACACTTATTAGTTCTGTCCACTTGAGCAGGACATTTCACTCTTCTGAATTGTCATTTTCTCATCTGTAAAATTGATAACTTAATTCCCCATCTTACAAGGTAACGTATGTACAGCACCTGACATAGTGTCTTTGAGGAAGGTAGTCTTTCCTATTGGATAGCCAACTGTCTCCTCATTCCTGGGGTCCCCTGTCTTGGAATGGCTAAGTGAGTACATTTTGACCACTAGAATGCTACTTGGCCATGAACCCTAGATGAGACCTGATGTTCATGAAATAGAAACTTTTATTGGGTTAAATCACTGAGACTTGGAGATCCTCTATTATAGCATCTAGCAATCCTTCTAATGAACATATGCCCAATAACTTTTGCAGTTTGACCAACAAATTCCACTTTGGTGATCTAATGGTTGAGATTCATTAAATCTGGTTCCTGGTGTAGCCCCTGGTGGATAGCAATGGGATTTCTTCATCTAGTTGCCAAACAAAAATGCACATTGGAAGATATCCAGAGAAGTGGCTAATAGAAAAATAGATTTTGTTGGTTGGCTTAAGGTTTGACTAAGTTGTTAAAGTTGGGTTTTGCACATTGTGAGGTTGGGATTGGCTAGTGTTATGACTAGTCTAGAGCTCAAAAAAAAAAAATTCAAAGGATAAGCCAAAATAAAAGTAGAAAAGAGAAAATATGGAAGTAATCAGATTGTCTATATCAGCTGATAATAGTCTGTCCCTAGGAACACAGCCAAAAAATGTCAGCCCTGGCCAGTGGCTCACACACTCCAGGTGATCTGCTGAAACAGAGACCTATGACAGCTAGCCTGGGGAGGGAGGGTGCAACTGAGGGGCAATTAGACAGATCATTTCTCGGACCATGTGCCTGCAGCCTCAATTCCCAAGATAAAACATGGCGTTTATGTGTGTGTGTATCACTCCAACCACCTCTCTAAGGAGATCATTTTAAATGTGGAAACATCTTTACGCGAACGAATATTTAGGGCAGTATTAGTTACATGGTGAAAAACTTCAGAAGCAACAGAAATGCCTGTGGTAGATACTTCTGGCTTCTTACTCAACAGCCATTCCCCCTTCTGTCTTAGAAAACAGTATCCCAATTTTGTTCTGGCTCCAAAAATTGAGTCAGGATTATTCTAATTCGGTCTTGTTCCTTCCGTTCCTTCTTGTCAATGATTAATCTAGGATTGAACTCGTGATTCCGTCCAGTGAAAAGTCAGGGAAAGTTTGCCAGAGGATTTTTAGAAAGTCAAAGGACTGAGGCACTGAGGAAATTGGTCTTTCTTACCAGGCTCACTTTCTTTTTGTAGTTTGGATTCTGCTGATTAAGATGTGATCCCTGGGGATACTGCAGCCATCTTGCCACCATGAGGGTAAGGCCAAAGAGACTCACAGAGGCATGGATCCAGAACTATCGAGCCTCTAAGCCAATCTAGGGGCCTGTTACAGGAAATAGTTATATCTTCACTATTTACTTTTATTTAGGTGTTCAGTTCTAAGTCTGTCCTGTGGCACTATTAGAGTAGAAGAATGCTTGGGAAAACTAATTACCTAGACATGGCACCTGATTTTCATTTGGGGAAATGTGAAGGCAAAAGCCTGGGTGGTCTGCCTATGAGGACTAAGGAAAGAGAGAATGCTGCAGTGTGAGTGACCTGACCTTTCAAGGTTTGGTAGAGCAAAAACTATTGACTTTTCCTCTGGGCTCAGTGGATACTATGGTACCTAGCTGGACTAGAACCTTCTGGAAAAGAGCTCATTCAAGAGGAAAACTGTCAGGGCAAGAAGACCCCAGCAGGAGATCATTGTGAGGTATCACAAGATCTCAGGAGCTGGGGGGTGGGTAGGATGGAGTGGGATGGACATATGAAGTGACCAGCCAAGGAATGTCCCTTAAGATAGAAAACAAGAGCATCAGAGGTTCCCATTGGGAGGTCTGCAGAACCCATAAAAGAGAGAGCCAGCATTTGTGTAATGGCCTGCCGGAGAGCAGAGAGAACACCACCTATTTACTACCCCCACACTCATGGAAGTACCCTGGAAAAGGCACTTTGTTTCTTTAGACCCAGCAGCACAGGAAATGGACCTTCAGGACATTTGCTGCTTCTCACTCCATGACCTCTCACTCCATCCACAGAGTAGGACAAACAGAATGAATAGGAGCAAGAGGGTGTCCATGAACTTGATATTTACCTACTGTCTTTCATCTCCACACTTACCTTCTATCATCTGCTTGTAAAGTGGGATCTGGGACTCTAAAGAAAATTTCTCAAAGTGTTTTCCTGTTAGGATAATGGGAAACGACGAGAAGGGAGGAGCAGGCATTGTTTGTTCTCTATCTCAACCTCTCTCCCTCCTTTTCTCCCTTCCCCCATTTCTTCTGACAGCATCTAAGGAAGGGCTGAATCTCTTCCAAGGTTCTACCTCTCAAGATGATAGTTATTCTTGCAGAAACTAATTAACACCACCACCCTCCTCCCCAGTCCTAAGGCAGCAGCCGCCTCTAGCAGCAACTTACCCTGGGTCTCCTCACAGGCCCCCCTCTTTGCGCTTCTATCCTCCCAACACCATTTAATCAATTTTCAGAGTTAAACCTCCTCTGTTTGAAATACCTTGCTAAAATAAATTCTTAACATTTTTAATATCACCTCAGTTTAATTTTTAACAGAAACCAGTTATACCCTAAATCACCATGGAAATACATCATAGCAGGGGTTATAATTTGGAAGTTCCCACCAATTCTGGTCATCAGACTTGCTTGTTTGGTTCAATCAATTTTTTTCTCTTATTCAGGTTTATCAACAGTTGCATTATTATCTTTTTGGGCTAGATAATATGGAAGGGACAGAGGCGGGGCTGCCCTGTGCTTTGTGGAGCATTTAGTGGCATCCCTAGTCTAGGGCCACCAGAAATCAGTAGCGCCCTTAAGTCATGACGATCAAAACCATCTCTAGGCATTGTCAAAACTCTCCAAAGGACAGGAAGTGGGACACAAAATGAAATGCTACTGAAATTGGACATTTTGCATTTTTGGTAAACATGTAGATTTCCAGCCTCTCTTGAAAAATCTGCAGATTGATAAACAATGGGACTACATTTTTACCTGACTACAATCAGCTGCTGCTGATTCGATGTTGTGATTTATAATAAGAAATACATATTTGGTTTTCATCCCTTCTGGGCACAGAGCCCTAAAACCCTTGGAAGGAGACCAATCAAGGTGTCTTTTGTTATGCTAATTAGGTGGCTTTTGGAAAGCCCCTGGGTAACCTAAATTTGGGTCCCTGTTACCAGGGAAACCAACCTTGTTACTTGAGGGTTTGAACTTTCAGTCCCACCTCCGGACCTCCTGGGAAGGGAGCCAAGCTGGGGGTTGAGTTGAATCACCAATGGTCCATAATTTAATCATTTGTGCCTATGTAATGAAACCTCCATGAAAATCCAAAAGGATAGGGTTCAGAGAGCTGGGAGATGTGGGGTAAGTGGAGCTCCGGGAGAAGCAGTGACACCCCAGGCCCTGTCCCCACACCTGGCTCTGTGTATCTCTTCCATCTGGCGATTCCTCAGTTACAGTCTTTCATAAAAACTGTTCAACTAGTAAATAAATAGTTTCCTTCAGTTCTGTGAGCTACTCTAGCAAGTTAATCGACCCCAGGGAAGGGGGTCGTGGGAACCTCCGATGTATAGCCAATAGGTGAGAAGAACAGGTAAAAACGTGGAATGGCAACTGGCATCTGTTGGAGGGGCAGGAGGTGGCAACCTCGTGGGACTGAGCCCTTAACCTGTGGGAGCTGATGCTGCCTCCAGGTAGGTAGTGTCAAGTTGAGTTAATAACTTGGGAGGAGAAATCAAAATTGTACAAAAATGAACAACGATGTAAAAAATGTATGTGTGTATGTATATAATTAAAAAAAAAAAAATCTTGGGGATGTTGGAGATGCCCCTGAGAGCTGATTACCAGCAGCCTCTAGTAGATAATTCATTGGCTACCAATTGTTACATAACAATCACCCCAAAACTTAGTGGCTTAGAACAACATCTGTGATCTCACAGCTCCTATGTGTCAGAATTTGGGCACATGTTAGCCGGAGTCTCTGTCCAAGTCTTGCCCAGGCAACGATCAAGGTATTGACTGGACTGCATTATCTCAGGCTTTACTGGAGAAGGTTGTTTCCAAGCTGAAGTGGCTGTTGCAGGATTCTGCTCCTTTTGGGCACTGGACTGAGGACCTCAGCAAGTTGCTGACTGGTAACCGGAGGCCACCCACATTTCTTACCAGGCTAGAGGTGGAATGGGGGCAGTGCTCCACGGGACAATTTACAATATGGAACTTGCATCCTCAGAGCGAGCAATCAAAAAAGGCAGAGTGAGAGTGAGGGCAAGGAGAGCACCTGAAGCTGGTCTCCTATAGCCTGATAATAGAAGTGACATCTGTCACCATATTCAGTTTGTCAGCAATGAGTCACTGGGTCTAGCACGCACTCAGGGGAGGGGATTATGGAAGGGCATGAGCATCACGAGGATCATTGGGAGCCATTACAGAAGCTGTGCATTTTTTAGTGTTGCCATAACAAATTATTGCACACCAAGTGGCTTAAAGCTACAGAAATGTCGGGAGGGGAGGGATTGGGGTCAGAATGGGGCATGTGCAGTTGTATGGATGAATATAAAAATAAAATTTATTATTTAAAAAAAAAAAAAAAGCTACAGAAATATATCGTCTCATAGTTCTGAAGGGGAGAAGTCCAAAATCAAGATGTTGTCTAGGCCACACTCTCTCTTTGAAGGTTCCAAGTAAAGATCTTTCCTTGCATCATCCTAACCTCTATTGGTTGCCAACAATCCTTGGCAGTCCTTGCCTTGTAGACGTAACGCTTTAATTTTTGTCCCGATTGTCACATGAAATTCTCCCTGTGAATCTGCCCACACAGCTCATTTTTGTAAGGATACCGGTCATTGGATTAGGCTCTATGTTAATCCAGCATGACCTCATCTGAACAGGGTTACATCTGCAAAGACCCTCTTTCCAAATAAGGTCACACATACCAAGGAATAGGACTTCAATCCGTTGTTGAAGGGGACACAATCCAACCTAAAACACCTGCCTATCAGGGATGGGGCATATGCATCTCTGTTCAAGAGAGTTCCTGCACTGGAGCTCCCTGTTGCCTGTCCACTCAGCAATAATGTCTCAATAATCAGGTGCCTCTTGAGGGTAGAATATCTCTCGGGTGCTTTGGCCCCAAGCTCCAACTCTTCCATTTACAGTTCTTATCCCCTGGGCCTTTTGCTGGCTTGACTTTTATCCCTCTGATTTCATGGTCTTGCTAGTTTCCTTGTCTGTGAGCTCCTTGAGGTCAGGGACCTTACCTGATTCATTTCTGTGCCTGGCATAGAGGCCTGACACCCCAGGAGGACATGATGGAGCAATTAGATGAATGAATACATTCATAGAAGGAGAGTCATAAATTCAAGTGTGAGGACATTGCAGCTTTCACTGGGGAACTTCCACAGATTGGAAGAGACCAAAGAGATGTGATGACTAAATGCAATGTGGTCTCCTGGAGAGAAGCCTGGAACAGAGGGGACATTGGTGAAATTCAAATAAACTGATGGTCTATGAATAGCTTGGTTAATCCATGTCATGTCAATGTTCTTGGTTGAGACAAATGTTATGTAAGATGTTAACATTAAGCTGGGTAAAGGGTATTTGGGTAAAAGGTATTTTTCATTGTAAAATGTCTTTTAAACTTCTAGAATTTAACAAAATTTCTGAAATAGGAAAAATTTCTGAAATTTTTATTTCAAAACAGAAACCTAAATAAATAAAGGCTGAGGAAGGGCAGAAGCTAGGACTAATCAGGGATTTACTAAATTGGTGAATCAGTTACAACTTGTAAGAGAAGACAGAGGAACTTGGGCTTAAGGACCCACAGGGAACAAAGACCCAACTGGGACCCAGGGGATGGAATGAGCTGGGTTTTGTTCATTTAGGTAAGCCCTATTGGCTCCTCATGGGTGCAAACTCATATCTCAGATGGGGCCTTTACAACAATGCAGAACTAGCTCAGATTGCCTGACGCCTCCACCCCTGTGGCCTGGAGCAGTGTGGAACCTTCTAAGATTTTCTGCAAATTTTCAGAGGTTTAGTGCTCATCATTTGTCATATTTCTTGGCTCCTACACAATGAATGTATGGTTAGACAGCCAAAGTCCCTAATTTCATCAAACACACAAACATGCACACACACACACACACACACACACACACATCAGTGGGGGGTTTCGGGGAGCATGTGAAAATTTGAGAATCATGGGGGCAGAGAGACATGTGCTACTTCTTTTTCCACTGTACAGGGCAACCCCTTCCACCATACAGACCTCCTCTTGGAAGCCCACTCTTTCCTCCCCAGGGCCCTCAGCATCCTACTCCCCCAATTCAATTCCTATTAAAATACAATTCCCTTCTTTGGAGGAATTTTGACACCAGCTATTAAAATACCATTTGCTTTAGCTCCTTAACACGATTCTGCAACCCGTGCTGTCTCCTCTTGGGCTCATTACAGCTGTGGCTTTGATCCACTGTGTCTAGACAACCTTGAGGGTCAGAATCAGTTGGGAGAAACCTGGCAATGTAATTATTTGCTAACGACAAAGCACTGCTATTTCGAATGATTTGGGTTAAAATCACAGGCCTTAGAATATACCCAAGGTTAGACCGATGACAGCGTCATCCTTCCTCATTTGCATTCTGATGTGCTGTCTTGCATGGGAGGGAAAGGGAAAAACATGAAAGAACCCACAGAAGCTGTGCCTGCATGGAGAATGCGTGTGTGTCCACCTCATCATGTGGGGGCCGACAGGAAAGTCATCTGAGAACTGCTAGTAAGAGGATCAAGTGAGACCTTTACAAATTGTAAAATACTTAGGCAAGTTGGCAGCTGAGTTGCATTTTTGGCCTGAAAGAGCCCTTAAAGGCAAGCCGGCCCAGCTGGGGAGCCTATCATTTTACAGATGGGTAAACTGAGACTCGCAGAAGGAAAGTGACAAGCCCAGGGTCATACCGTGAGCCCATGACAACCCCACCTGCACCTTAGCGCTGTTCCCCTCCTACCCCAGCACCTCATACGTCTCTTTAAACCTGAAGTTGAAAGCATGAAAGTCTGGGGGAGACACAACAGCCGGCCGCAGGGCCCTCGATTTCCCCTTGAATTTCTAAGAATCCTGGGAGGGGAGCACAGTTCTTGGTTGTTCAGAGAGATTGTTACTCTGCACCATAGCTCGTTTCTCACTCAAGTGCTTCTTGTTAGACAATTTTAAGGATACTCAGGACCAAACAGGGAGTCAGCCAAGCGCTGAGTGGGAAAGAAGGTTGCACACCGGGAAGGTTGGGGTCTTCCTCAGTGGCCCTACTGCCTGGATTTGTCCAAGTGACTTAATCCAAGCAGGCCTGGCTTTCCTCCTCCGTGCAACCTGGTCAGCTGCCACTCTCTCAAGGGCTGATATGAAAAGTGGGTGTTCCCGGCAGAGAGTAGGTGTTTCCTTAGACTTTCATTGTCTGTCCAGAGCTCACGGCTTTGCTGTTCTGAAAAAACTTCCTGCACCTTACTCTCCCGCTTCCCCAGGTCCATGGGCTGTGTTTCTTCCCAAATCATTCTCTGTAAGAGAGGAAAACACCGCAGGTCTCTGTGCCCCGGGCACAGAAGTTTTTCTTTTTCAAGAGACAAAGGGCCAGTTTGGGCCTCTGCATTTGTTTGGGTTTTTTTTTTGCTTTATTGTTTTCATTTGGTCCACAATGTGGAAGAGCTCCAAGGAGAGGCTTAGGCAGAAGCCCTTCAAAGGCCGCTGGGCTGTGGAGGAATCTAGTGGCGTTTGAGAGTGAGCATTTGTCTCTTCAGGGATATCACTGCCTCTCCAGGCCCACATTTCAACTCTGTGCCTTGAAATCCATTGACAGTTCATTGGTACACTGAGGGAGTTATCACGTACGTTAAATAATGGTGCATCTTATAATTGCTGGTGTATTTGATTCTAAAGCAGCTAGCAGGATCCTGCCAGTAGTTCCCACGACTAAGCCGCTGAAAGGTACAACGGTCAGGACACAAGGGGGCTTTTGAACCTCGGAGTTCATTGTTTTTTCTCTCTTCTCCTCTCCTCTCCTCTCCCTTCCTCTCCCCTCCCCTCCCCTCCTTTCCCCTCCCCTCCCCTCCCCTCTTTTCCTCCCCTCTCTCTTCTCTTCTCTCTTCTCTTCCTTTCTTTCTTTCTCTCTCTCTTTCTCTTCTTTCCTCTTCTCACCTCTTTCCTCTCCTCTCTTCTCTTCTCTCCTCTCTTTTCTCTTCCTTTCTTTCTCTTCTCTCCCCTCCTCTCCCCTCCCCTCTTCTCCTTTCCCCTTCTCTCCCCTCCCCTCCCTTCCCCTCCCCTCCTCTCCCCTCCCCTCCCCTCCCCTCTCCTCTCTTCTCTTCCCTTCTTTCTCTCTCTTTCTTACTTTCTCTCTTTTATTTTTCTTCCAGTGTTCCTTTTTTAAATTATTTTATATATTTTTTACATTATTTTTCATTTTTGCACAATGTGTGCATTTTCATCTTGGTTATAGACCCCATAAATTCCCCCCTCTTATTTTCACTCTTTTCATCTCCTAGCTTCCTCGTCTCCCCCTCACGCTCCCCAAGCCCTTCCCCAGTTCTCTCTTCCCTCTCTCCCTCTCCCCTACTTCCCAGTATCATCTTTCCTACCATGGCAGTAAGAAGAGCCCTACACGGAGGGGCCCCGTTGGGTCACGTGACCTTCCTTGGCACTCCTGAGCTGTGGCCACATCTCATCCCCATGACTGAGAAGGTGGTGAGTGTTAGGTGTTAGGAGCAGCAGGGTCACAAGGCTGAATCTGAGAAAGAGAGCTCTTCTGGACAGACCACCCAGAAGAGGCCTGGACCCATGCGCTCCATGGCAACAGGAACCTGGCCCAAAAGCACATGGCATGTTCTCTTTATTCTTTGCCAAATCAAGGGAACTTGGTTACTTCCACTTTAATACTCAGTAGCTATCATTATTATATTTATCATGAAGACCCCAATTTAGAATAGACACCTACTGCAGACAGGGCACGACCCTCCACTTCTTTTAAGATGGAGGTCTCTGCATGGAACAGGAAGTTACTAAATTACTCTAGGAATTACTAATGGATAATAGAATTGCAATGGGTCAGATACAGTTCTAACAATAATTTGTTTTTATTGTCATATAACCCTCAAATCCACCCAATGAGATAAACTTTTCATCATGCCCATTTTACAGGTGAGGCCACTGAGATGCAGGGAAGTCGAGTAACTTGCAGAATAAGTAAGTGAGAGAGCGAGAATGCAAAGACAGACAACAGGGACGCCAGCATCCATGCACTAACCACCATGGTGCCCTTGGGGTCAGGGCTAAGTTTGTGCATGGAGTCCCACTGAGCCAAGGTTGCTGCAGGCACAACTGGGAGTCCCAGCTCCTGCCACTTCCAGACAACCAGTCTGGGTGCCAGGACAGCAGGAGGCTAGAATCCTCAGGGATTTTATTTTAATCCTTGATAATAATTGTTACCATTTGTTGGCACTGGTCTGAAAGCTTAAATTACATGATCTCATTTTTCTTCCAAACAATGGAGGAAATGGAGGTCCAGAGAGGGTAAGTAACTTTCCTGGAGACACACAGCTAGGAAAGTGGGAAACCAAGGTTGTAACCCAGGAGTCTGACTCCAACACCCGAGTTCCCAACTGTAAATTTCTCCCCAAAGCAAAGAACCCTGACTCTGAGTCTGGGGTAAAAGTGTGGAGACTGATCAGAGGAGAGCTCATATTCCCATATGCACTCCCAGCCTGAGAAATGCCATGGCCGCAGGGCAGGATTAAGGGGAGTTGCCCATTTCCTCCCAATCTTTTAGCTTATCCTAGCCCCAAGTCACCAAGTGTCCAGAAACAATAGCGCCACCATTTGGGGCAACTCTGGTTATAGTTGGATGTGCCCAGATTCCATCCTGAGTTGCACTATAGTCAGGATTGTCTCTGATTTTCAAAGGTCTGCCTTCACTGGACCAGCCTGCAATAATAAGCACAGCTACCCCCCTTTAGATGCCCAATATAGCTGGGCACTGTGCCAAGGGCAGTGGGAGTTCCCTCACTTGTTCTTTATAATGAGCACTCAGGAATTGAGCTTAAGGAAATAGAGTGATCAAGCTTGTACTTGAAATTGAGTGGTCAAGCTTGTACAGTCAGCAGGTGGCAGAGCTGGGACTCGAACCTGGGTCTGATCATTTTCAAAGTCCATGACTGCAATGCCAACTTCAGGCTGCCTCTTAGCTAGTGCCAAGACAACAGGGTTTAGGAAGACACAGTCCTTGTTCCTGAGAAACTCAGCATCTGGGAGAGGATGAACATGAATGAACAAATTGCAATTAGAGGAGGGTACAAGGAATGACAGATGCTTGGGCTGGGTCCTGAGGTTGTACAGTACAGGAGGGATGTCACCCCAAGTGATGTATTCTTCACAACTCAATAAGTGACAGGAGTCCAACTCAAGCTGGTTTAAGGCTTGGGGGCGGCAGAAGTGGGGAAGAGCTTGATTGACTCATGTTTCTGAAAAGTTCAGGAAACTGACTTCAAGCATGGCTTGACTCATGACCTGAATGATGACTCAGGAGTCTTTTCCCAGCTTTAGGCTGTGCTCTCAGCCATGCTGACTTCAGGTGAGACAGGTACCTGGTTGGCACTCTCTGGGGAGTCCTCTGTCCTCTCCTCCCCACCGATTCCCACTCTACAAGATCAACATGGTCAGCAGCCCCAGTGAAAGGCAGTTCCTATTTGGTTTTTGTTTCAGACAAATGCCCAAGATCGAGTGTCGTTAGATTTGCTTGGGCCACATGCCACCCTCTTCTATGGTCAGAGAGGCAAAATCTTTGACCGGCCAGGTCTGGGTGACATGCTAATTCATGAAACTGAAGGAGAGAGCCAGTCCCTACATATAGGGAAGCTGGAACTGGGAGAAGGGGCAGTGGCTACTGAGTGGACAAAGACAATGTCCACTGGGAAAGAGAACATCAGAGAAGAAAACCCAGGAGCCTGGTCCTGAGGGAGGGACAGGAGCAGTCTGGGCTGGGCTGGGCTGTGAGAAGGGCGTTTTCCACCAGAGGGAACAGTCCATGCCCAGCGTGGAGTGTGAACTAATAGTCTGGCATAGGGGAGGCCAGACTACACGTGGGAGAGAAGTGAGAGGTGTGGCTATGAAGGGCAAGCAAGGACTGCCGCCTGGACGCCATGCGCAGGAGTTTGAACTTGCTCGTGTGGGTGCTCTGGAGAGGTTGCGCCTGTGCTCAAGGGCAAGGGCTCTGGCTCAGACCTTCTGCCCTGCCCCTCCCTCTTTGATTCTGTCTCTGATTCTCAACCTCCCCACCTGTGAAATGGGCAGGATATAGAAAGCTCTGAAGTATTGAAGTGAGGGTAGAATGAGGCAAATCCATGATGACCACAGAGACTGGCTATAGTAAGTACTCAACCAACACAAATCGTCCTTACGGAGGGATTTTAAATATCAGAGGCATATGCTCTGATCTATTCTCTGGAAAACTCTCCCTCAGGTAGAGTGGAGGACAAAGGCCAGGAGACCAGAGGCAAGAAGCAAATGCGATGGTTCAGGTCCTAAAGGGTAGCAGGGGGAGGCAGAGAACACAGGGCTGTGGGAAAAAAAAGGGCTGGTGGAGAGAAAATTCCATGGCACTTGGCAAAGGATCAGTCACGGGGAGAGGGAAGAATGCAGGATAAAAATAAATGGGAAGACAAAAATCTATCCTTGAACTTGGATTCCTTAATTTTTCACTTTTGAACAAATTCATTTTCTCAGATAAAATTCAATGAAGTTCTCTTTTTCCATCTGGTTCCCAGTTTTGAAATCTTTGGATTTTGTTGTTAATCTTGACGAGGCTTGGAATGTTCCACCCGCTCACCTGGAAGATTCCCCCAGCTCTGTAGACCATAGGAACTGGGACTTGTCTGGGTGGATGGATAAGCAACTTTATGCACTATGATGAGTCGAAATCACAAATCAATCTTTAGGACCCAAGTTCTAATGGATCTCCCCTAAACTAAAAGAAGAAGAGGCATACAAGGAGGAGGAGTTAGAGGAGGAAGAGGAGAAAAAGAAGCAGCAGCAGCCGTCACACATTAAAAACAAAACCCAAATTTCACCAGAAAACCCCCTTAGCCGCCGAAAATCTTTCACAACAGTTATTTGGTGTCTAAGTGTAAATAAAAATGATGCTGAGACTTTGTACTAAACTTTGTCATTTCAAAACCATTTTTACAATCATTCATCAGCAGATGAATCAGAAACATATGGGTCATATTTCACTGGGATCACATGATTTTAAATCAGAGGAAAAATGCTGTAGGGGAACAAACAATAAAAGGACTTTTTAAAGAACCTTCAAATTTTTATTTATTTATTTATTTATTTATTTATTTATTTATTTATTTTTAAGGCCAGGAGCTTGATAACTGGCTGAGTGAAGTTGGATACAGATAGGATCAGGTTGCTTATGGGGTTTAATGAGAATATAAGCCTCAGATTTCCATTACAGCACTGAGCTTCCCTGGGTGGAAACGCTAGAGGGAAGGAGAAAGAATAAACAGGTGTATGTCCCTGTCCATGTACCCAATAAATCTCAGTGAGAATTTCCCTGGGGAACCAGCTGCTAGGGACAGAGAATCGAATGTAGCTTGGACACTCTGATGTCGACCTGGAAGTGGGTGGTTGAGCAGGACTTGGAAGCTCCTGGCCACTGGTGCACCGCTCTCTGCTGGTGGGATGTGGGTAATCCCCAGACACCAGAGGCCCGCTGATCACTAATAAAAGCCACAGCACTGAAGCCTATTGAACTGTCACTCGGTGCCAGGCCCTGTTCAAGTCCTTGTCATTCATTAACTCATTCAACCTCATACCAACCTACACCCTGTTTTCCTCTTTGTTTACACAGTAAGTCCTTAATAAGTTCTTGGAGACAACATATAACGAAAGAAGGTCACTGAATAATGTGCTTTCATTCAGCTGGGATTTTTTTTCCCTCCTCAACATTATAAGGAAACAACGTTTAATGAAACTGTGTTATTTAAGGACCTGCTGTAGTCCAGGAAAGGGAGGTGGAGGAAGGTCAAGTCAGTGACCTAAGATTCCTGCAAGTTTCATGTGACATGCATCTTCAAGCCCAGGCAGCTGGCTCTTAATCACTGAGCTGGATGTCACCCCAGGCATGATCGAGGTCCAGGCCCCCAACTTTCCATCTCCCCAGCCCCCAGAGGGAGACTGCAAGCCTTCCTTTACAGTGCTCCTCAGAGATGCTATGTGACTGGGCTTCTCCCAAAGATGTGATCTCATGAAAACACCAACTCAAAGGTCAAGCCTGGTGTCCACTTAGAATGATCTCACCCCTGGATTGGACCACCCTCTCCCCTCTGATAGGCTCCTCCTGCATGGATGACAGAGGAGAGCCGTTTGCGGGCATAAGGGATGCAGGGGGGGTGCGTCTCCAAGAAGGCACGATTTCTGTTCACAGCCCAGGGGGAGATGAGAGACGAGACCTTCAGGTTGCCTGTTGCATGAGGATGAGGACCCACTCCTCCTCTGTCATCCCACTCCAGCCACACCTGCTCCCCTTTGTCCCCCAAAAGCACCAAGAACTTTCCTGCCTCCCAGCCTTTGCCAGTGCTTGTCACTTGGTCTGGAAAGCTCTTCGACTCAGCTTAGAAGCCTCTCTGCCTCTCTACCTCTCCCAGACACCCCCTCAGGCCACACCACCCAAGAAGAGCCCCTCTACTCCTTTGTGACCCCTGGCCCTCCCTCCATGCCTTATCCCAGTTGTAATCGCATGTTTATTGCAGGGACATGCTGAGTCTCTCTCCCCTTCTCTGCATCCCCCAGGAAACCATGTCTCTCTTACACTTTACAAATTAGTATCCAACAAAACAGTATCCAGCCAAGAAGTGCTTGCTGAGTCTGGACCACACAGCGCATGCTCAATTCATTTATTAAACAATGAATATCAGTCAAATTCTGATCTTGAAGTAGGGCTCCGATGAGAGCAGTTTCTCCTGTTCATTTGCTATTTCTGGCTCTTTAAACTCTGTGGGAGCTGAACTGGCATACTGGGAGGTGCAGAGAAATTTATTTTCATTTTATCATAATTCAACAGAAGCGTGTGTTTGCTGGGAGCTGGAACCCAGGCCCCGAAATGACTGGTCCTGCCCTCAGAGAGCCCTGAGTTCAGTGCGGGAGAGTAACTCAAACTCCTCCTAACTTGAGGGAGGTGTCCAGGAAGACTGCAGCAGAGCAGGGATGGATGAAGGTGACCTTGACCTTGTCAGGGTGTCCTGGGTAAAGCAGTGGAAGTGGTAGAGGCATGGGGGCAGGAGAGCTCATGGCATATTTGGAGAGCTCCCCATGGCTTTGACTGGCAAGGAAAAGGTGGTAGAGAAGATGAGCAGACAAATCCTCAAACATGTCAGGTTTATACAGTGAGGACCCTTGAAAGTTTTTGCAGTCAGAGCTACGGTTGGATCCTCCTGTTGGCACGTGTCCAGGGTGGAAGAAGCAAGATGGAGGGAGGTAGGCAGATGACTAGGGCAAACGAGCAGATGCTGGGGTCACTCGGAGGTAGCTCACAGATCTCTGGGCTTTAGATGACATGGTCAGGGAGAGGAAAAAAAGCAAGAGACTTGGTGTTTTTCTGGGAGTATTATTGCTAATGCTCCCCACGTTCCAGGACAATCTGGCTCCTGCTGCAGGTTCTCATATGAATGAGCAGTGTCTTCAAGGTGCTGACCTCACCATCCATTGGCAAATCCCCCACAGCACAGAGCTGTGTTCTGCTCCTGGATAGCGTTTCTGGAAGACCCTGGAAGGTCAAGGCCTTTCCCAGTGCATCCACCCCAGGGCGAAGCGGGCCAGCTCTCACCCACAGCAATAACTCTTGGGTTCAAGGGCTGCAGGGAGGATGATGTACACTTTGGCAGCGGCGATTGTTGTCTCCCTCACAATGTAGAACCCCCAATTCACAAGGGTGCATGGGCAGGGCTCCAAGAGCAGAACACCGTTCCTTTACTCTCTGTTCAGAGCCAAGATTTAATTTTTCATTTTCAAAAACATGACTGGTCAGACCACAGCTGGAAAATTGAAACCATCTCTGCACACCTCTGTGTCTCCTATATGGACCTTCCTGACCAGAGCTGGGAGGGGGCAGCGTTTCAGTGCCCAGCTAACCAACACACTTTCCTCCGAGGGTCACAACCAATGACACCTGCCTAGCTTCTAATTCTCTGGCTCTTCATGTTTTTTAGAGTGGTTCCCAGCTTCTCAGAACCTCAGTTTTCTCATTTGTTAAAAGGAAACATGAACACAGTGCCTCATAGAACTGTTGTCAGGCAAATGTGATGCACGTGTTAACTCCTAAACTCATCTGTCATATTAGACATGCAATTGGAAACAGTCTAAATTTCTCTGGGTTACAAGCTGAGCCTGGGCATTTCATTGAGAGCATTGAAAATTACATCTGCATTAACTTTGCCCACTCTCGTTCCCTTTTCCTCCCCTCTCTGGCCAGATCTATGGAAACTTTGAAGAGTGAAACTATGAAGAATGAAGAGTGGGACGCTCAGAGGCTGTGTGACCTTTTGCAAATCTCTGAACCTCTCTGCTCCTTAATTTACTCATCTTAAAGTGGGAGACATAATACCCTCTGCCTTAGGCTATGCATCCAGGGAGTTACCACTTTACCAGGCTCAGGGGAGCATTCCCAGAGGGAGGGGTGAGTTAAGTGAGAAGTTCAAGGAGGCCAGCCAAGAAGGGATGGTGGACTTTGTGCTCCAGGGGACCAGAGTTTTCCTGGCCTATGAGAGCAATAAGGGGCTGTACTATTTTTAAACATTTAGGTCAGAGATTCCGCTTGTCTGAAAGAGACAGATTTTCAAAGATGGTCAGGTAGTGGAAGGTGGTGGACTCCACATGCAACAGAAAGAGGTGCCCCACCTCCATAAAGGGCCCTGGGAGAGCGGAATCTCCAAGGAGGATCACACATGGCTGGTTTCTTGGAGTAGGAACAAGCTACTACTATGCGGGGCCCAGTGCAAAATGAAAACGCAGATCCTTATTTCCAAAATGATTCAGAATTGCAAGATGGTGGCAGAGAGCATCACACCAAGTATTGAGTCTTTCTGAGCAGGGCACCCCTGTGCCGCCACACAGGTCAGATACCCATAAAGCTGGCCTTGCTTTGGCTTCAGCAATCCAGTGGAATTTCCATGGCTCAGATGGGTGCCAAAGGAGTGAACATGAGCAGAAAAATCCTTGACCCCCTCCCCATGGACCTTGGGACCTTGGACAAATGAGAAAAATGTGATGCCCTGCCCTAATGTTTTGGTCCATCTAAGTTCCCAGATTTCTTATGTAAGTTTTGGGAAAGCGAGTCCCTCCCCACTCTGCACCCTTAAAGAGCTAAGAATGAAAATATCCTGCAGGAATGGGGATGGGGTAGAGCCAGATTTAATGTGACTTAGAAGGATGGGGGATGGAAGCATCCTTGTGTGCCAGTGCTGCGCAGCAAGGGCTATTCAGGGCAGCTCTCCTTGGATTCCCAGAACTGTCCTGCAAGCCTGGAGCCAGGCACTGGGCTTAGCTAAGGTAAGCCTCAGCTCCATCCCATGCCACTGTCGTTGGGCCTGTGTTTGCAGATAGGGACACAGAAACTTGAGTTAGGTCATTGGCCCTAAGACTAAGAATAAGCAAGTGGAGGGGCTGAGAGCTGAGCCTGCATGCTCTGTAAAGGCCACCATAGGAGCCACTCCAGCATGCTGCAGCCTAAGCCAGGACAGCAGAGGCTCTTCTAGGGCTCAAGATGTAACTTTCCCTTCCCACTTCCCCTAGTCAGTTTTTCACTCTGCATTTCTGGTTCTTAGCCTCTAGTGTGTGACTGTTCTTGCTGCCTCTATCCTTTGTGGATGTTGATAAAGTGGTTGTAATAATATTACTTGTTCTGCATTGCTTGTCCACTCACCCCTGCCAGTCATCATACCCAGCTCTCTTTCACTTAGAATCCCCACCAGAGAGAAAGTGCTAGTGCTGTTGCACATATGAGGAAACTGGGGCTACAAGAGGTGATGTTACTTGGTCAAGGTCACTCTGCTGGTTTTGAACTGAGGTCTGGGTGACCACAGGGTCAAACTAACAAAAGGCAGGGTGTGTTTTCTGTGGCAGGCAGGTGAAGCAGGGAAAGAACTAGGCCTTTTTCACATCAGGGGATACACTTTCTCTGATATCCTGCTGTGTGGGGCAATCCCTCCTCGCCAGCCTCAGTTTCCCCGCCTATAAGTTGGGAAGCATGAAGCCACTTACAAGAGCACATGTTCTATTATCTAATATCCCGGTTCAAATTCCCAGTGCTGTTGCCCGTGTGACCTTGGGCAAGTTACTTAACCTATCCATGTCTCAGTTTCCTCATCCATAAAATAGAAAGGGGGATAGTAAATAAGTGTCTCTACTTTTTAGATTTGTGAAGTTAAATGAGATTAAAATGTGTAAAAATTCAGCCCAGAGCTTGGCTCATAGTCAGTATTGAGTAAATGTCAGATATTCTTATCAATGTGAAAGGTTGTTTAGGATCATTCCATTTGATTCCTTCCGTAAACACACTCACATCCTCATGCTTTTGCCCCAGGAGCCTGACCTCTTTGCCTGCAGCCTTGGCCAGAAGCCCAGCTGGGGTGGCACTCTTGAGTGTGGGCACTGGTGGGAGGGACAGCTGACATCTGGCTGGTGACCGGGAGGTGTTACCCGGGCCTGCAGCAGGGTAGGGCTGGAGCCCGAGGGGCGCATGCTCACTGTGCCTTTGCGCCTCCCCTTCCTTCCAGGAGACCTGGCCTGGAGTTGAGCCGCTAAAGAGGCCCTCAAACGACTGTCCCACTCCAACTCGAGAAATGGAAATGCGAATAGAATCCAATCAAACTAAGTGGGTGGAGTGAGCCCTGCTTTCTCTCTGTCACATTGGTTGGCTGTCTGACTGCAGGGGCCTGATTCTACCCTATCAGAAGTAAGGCAGAGACCAATCTCAGAAAGCAGAGCAGTGCTATTTATAATGATTTGGGGGAGCACAGAGGAGGAAGCAACCAAGGGGGGGATATCAGAGAAGGTTTCTCAGAGGAACTGACCCCTGAGCAGGTGACAGGTGAGCAGGCACAGGACAGCCAGTCACAGGGAAGGTGGTCCAGGCAGAGGGGATTCTATCTGCAAAGGCAGGGGGCCTGAACTGACACCAAGCTGGTGCCATTTTACAGATGAGGAAGTTGAGGCTCAGGAATGGAAGCAGTATCTGTGGTCAATTAATAATAAGCAGGGCATCTGGGACTAGAGCCCAAGTTTACCCACTCTAAAGCTAAAGAGCCTGACCGCCCCGCCCTCTTCTTAAAACCCTGCAGATGCAGGAAAGCCTGGGGAAGGCATTTGGATGTTACCTGGAGGGCAATGGGATGCAGAGCTTTCCAGCAGCAGGATGAGGTGGTCATATTTGCAACTAGCTGTCTCACCATCAATGGGTAGAGCAGAGCATGGATGCAAAGGAGCCAAAATAGAGCAAGATCAGAAAACAGAGCCAGCCCTGTACCCAGCTCCAGTGTTACCCCTTGTCCTGGGGACCACAGACTCCAAACTTGACCCCGGCTTATCTTCCCAGCCTTTCCTCTCCACACTTGCTCCAACCTATTGAAATCATTTCAGCTCTGCCCTGCTCCAGAACTTCTCTCAACTCCCCATCGGCCCATTTCTGCCATTCTCTGCCATGTCCACTTCACCTTCAGGCTCTGGCCTAATGGCCATTACCTTCAGAAAACTGTCCTTGACCACATGCCTCTTCCAGCTGGGTCAGATGAACATGTTGTGTCCACCCTGGCCCTGTCCTTTGACCTTATTCATTATTCTTTTCTTTCAGAAAGTATACAAGTTTTTTGCCTGGCTCACCTGATTGCCTATATTGGACACGCAGAGCAGCCCGTGGGCATCCAAGCAGACTGGGTGCTAAGGGGGCACATGTCCCCAGAAAACCCTAGGTCCCACTCGTCTGCCTCAAAGGTGCACTCAGCATACATCCATCCCCCATCCCTAGTTGCTGCAGCCTTCCTACAGTCATTAGAGACAATCAAAATGAACCAGGCACCTGAACCCAGTTTTTAAGGACAGTTACAATTACTGGGTCCAGAGAATTGTGTTGTATTGAGACTTGGTGAGACATTTCTAATGTAAGAAGACAGACCTGTCCACTCCTACCCTGATCAGGCCCCTCTGGGCCAGGTCAGGGACTGCTGGGCTCCTCCAGCAATGAGCCATCCCACTGGGTTTGCATGTTGGTCTCTCCCACTAGGGTTGGGTGAGTGGAACCCCAAATGCAAATCCAGGAATGTGATAGTTGCCAAATTCCTGTGAATTGATGATAGAATAAAGGGCTCCTGGGAATTGATTACTTCCAGCCTTGATCCCTATCTGAGGGGGCCACAGCATCTGCCCCCTGTTGACCAATTGTCATCATCTGCTAATCCAGGCAGCTGTGCCCAGGGCTAGGCCCTTATCTCCAGGGACTTATAGACATGTCCAGTGCTACCTGTTCCCAGAGCTGCTGGGACTCTCAGCCCTGGCCCTCCAGCTCAGCACTTGTTTGACACTATTAGCAAGGAGGCAGGGGATTCAAATCTACTAATTCAAATCTGCAAGCACTCTACACACTTTATCCATAATCTTTATACCACCCTCTCAGATGGTTATCCCCTCCCCGATTTTACAGATGAGAAAACTGAGGCCCAGATAAGCAAAGTGGCAAATCCAAGGCAACAAGGTACCATGCTGAATTGGTGATAGAGCCAAAGTTAGAAGCAGGCTTTGTTTTCCCATCTTACACCGGGGCTCCCAGAGCCCCTTCAGGGGGCTGGCTGCTCCCCGCCAGTGCCCAGTGTCTCTCTGCCATGGCCGAAATGGGGCCTCGGCCTCTTCCACCCACTCTCAGCTCCTGCTGCCCAGTTCTTGCCACTGCTGCCAAGTGCCGGGACCTGATTTGAATTTGGGGTTCTCTCTGTTGCAGCCCAACAAAGGTTTTTGTTGGAATGCCCCTCAGATTTCCAGACTTTGAAGATGTTTCAACAATGCAGTAAAAGGCAGGTCTTTGCCACAACAAAAGGCAGAAATATCACCAAGGAGTAAACAGAATTCCTTGGCCTCTTCAGAGGCTGTGTCAACATCTCCCTTTCTTCTATTTCTCCCCCCTTCCCTTGTCCCCTTTTCTATTCCTCCCTTTTCTTTTTGTACAGATTTTGAGCTGGTTGGGGTGGGTGCCTTTCTGGCACGAACGGGGTGGGCCACAGGCTGCCCCAAACTCAGGAGCTCCGCCTCATGGCTGATGCTGGGGCTTTGGTAAACCAGAAAGCACAAACTGCTGAGATGCCTTCCTGAGGAGCGAGCACAATTACCCACATGGAAAAGCCATTCCTCCACCCCCAACCCCTGGCACACACGTGGCGTGCCGCAGCTCCAGAAACAGGCCTTCCCAGAATGAAAATGTATGTGACATGTACCAAACGGCTTGATTTCAACTGATGGCTGGAAATTAAATGGATTTGAAATGTACATGCTTAAAAACAATTTTGGCGGAAAGCATACCCATTTAATATTGCGTCTCTAAATGAGGCCTCGTTCCCCAGGCAGGCTTGTAACGTGATGAAAACCAGCAGTCAGACCCCACCTGGGACCTCACTCACCAAGGACGCGGTGCCTGGGGGCAGTGCATGCGTGCGTGCGTGTGTGTGTATGTGTGTGTGTGTGTGTGTATCTATGAGAGAGAGCGCGTGTGTGAGTCTGTGAGTATGTGTGTGAGTTTGCACGAGTGGATGGCAATATGAGTATGTGTCAGTGTGTAGTTGTGTCTGCAAGTGTATCTGGGGGAACAGGAGTCTATGTGTGAGTGTGGGGATAGTGGGTATGTGTGTGTGTGATCGTGTGTGCATGTGTGTGCAAGGGGCTACAAGGAAAGGCAAGAGCCACACTTCTGTACTTTCTCAAGTCAGCAAATGTCATGTGGGCACCTGCACCGTGTCTGAGGGGTGGCATGAGGTGTGTGCTGATCATAGGAAAGGAGAGGTCGCGGCCTCTCAGAACTTATTTGAAGTCCTGAGACCAAGTCAAGAACCATGCTTACATGTTGAACTGGAAACCAGACGGAAAATTCACTAATTTAGCATGAACTGGGCACTGGTATGGAATCAGGAAGAATATCTGAGCTCTGAGATCACTTAGTCCTTAGTATGGAGTCCCCTCTAGCACTTCCTGTCAGCCCTCGAAAAGGCCACTTTTTTTTTTTTTGCAAGCAAAATGGGGCGAATAAAACTTAATGTGTTCGCAAAAAAGATTAAAAAGAATATACAACACCCAACTCACTGGTCCTATATAGACTGGCATTCTTACTCAGTAAGTAATAACTCTTGGTATAGTCTAAGTAATAACTTAGCCATGTTGTAATCACTGTTCCTGGAAGTGACCTATGAGGTAAGCATCACATTTCCATTTCAGAGCTGAGAACACCAAGGTTGGACAAGTCTCACAGCCACAGAGACGGAGCAGGATGAGAAACCATAGCCTATCACGTCGCCTCTTTCACTAATGCTCTGACTCCAGAAATACTGGCTTCTAAGGCAGGAGAGCTGATTCCTTGGGGCAAAAGAGAGGAGTCCAAGCAGAGGCAAAGAGCTTCCTGTGGAAGGACATCAAGGCCACGGACACTGAGTAGCCTCCAGTAAAGGGTGTAAGTAGCTCTTTTCTGCTGAATCTGAAAAAGGCCTGGGGGTGGGGTGGTGGGAGAGTGGTGAGAGGTGACCAATATATAGGCCTGGGCCCGATTAAACGCAGTTTCACCCTCCCTGATCACCATTCTACAGCAGCTATTGGCCCCTTCCCAAGAAGAGAGGCTCCAGGTCACAATAAGAAGCACTTGCCCTTCCTAATGTTCACAGTGGCCCAAAGCAGCAAGGGTTTCCTTGGGAGGTGGTGAGGTCCCCATCAATGGCTAGTCTGGGATGTTGCTATAGAAATGAACAGATTGTGCAATTCAATGACTGGTACAATTTAGTATAGTGTTCTATAACAAGAAGTACTACTCATTCAACCAGACAGGTGGCAAGCATTTATTAAGCACTGACTGCATGCTAAGACCTGTGCTGTGCACCATGGATACAGCATTAACATAACATAGTCCTTACGTGCAAGAACTCCTGCTCTAATTCAAGCCTCTCTCTATCTTTTGTACCAATTCTAATTTGTTTTAGTTATGGACTAACTTTGGTGGATTATGGTTTTAATTTTGTAAGCAAGTATATTGAATGGTATTTATGGCTTTTTAAAAAAATCTTTAAAATAAGTCATTTGGGTTGTTTTTAACCATGAAGACTTGAACTGACTGCATTTGTCCTATAGGGGGTCTTCTCAACTTCAGCACTTGTGACATTGGGGGCCATGTAATTCTTTGTTGTAGGGGACTGTCCTGTGTTAACAGCATCCCTGTCTACCCACCAGATGCCATTAACAACCCCTCTGCCCAGTCATAACAATCAAAATGTCTCCAGTTGTTGCCAAATGTCTCCCTGGGGACAAAATTGTCCCCATGTAAGAACAACTGTTCCAATAGATTCTCTCTACTAAAACCAAGACAAGCAAGAATAAGATAAGGATAGGAAAGGCAGGATCCCTTGATTTTAAGAATTCAGAATCTCATGGGGTCAACATAAACTAATCACATAGAAAATGAAGCCTCCTCAAGGACCTGAGCTCTACACATGGGGCAAAGTGCTGCCTGAGTGGCGAGGCCCGAGCTCCAAGTCAAACTGCTCATCATTGAATCCCAGAGAAAAACTGCAAGGTCACTGTTCATTTGATTGAAAGGCAAATTGTACAAAGCGCCAAGTCGACACAACTGATGTAAAACCCCTTCTACCTACACCTCTGTCCCCACTTCTCTAGCTCTGGGGTCAGCAGCAAATGCTAACCAACTCTGCCCAGCTCCACCTTCCCCAGCCAGACAAAGAGGCAAGGTGATTCAATGCCACCTTGGGGACTCAGGCAGACACCTGAGTATCTCCAGGAGATTCTCATCACCCTGCCCAGATTGCCCATCTTTTTATTCTGCTCACACAGAATCAAAATAAATAAGTAAATAAATAATAAAAATGGTTTCCATAAGGCCAGTCTTCGAAAGCATAAAATTAGCTCCAGAGAAGTCCTGCACTATAGCTAGCATATTATTGAGCAAATGTTGAGTGCCATTTGCATTGGTTTCCAGCAGCTCTTGCAGGGGTTCTGGGAAGCCTGTGGGACAGTGAGTTTAGATTTCATTAGGCACCGGTCACTGGACGTACCAGCATCGTCGCACTCCCTGCACCTCGGTGAGTTCGCAGCTGAAAGGCTGAGATCAAGTGCAAAGAGGACTCTGGCTGCCAAATTTCAAAGCAGGGGGGGGAATGGGGGTGTGGGAGAGAAATCTGGAATGTGTTTCTACTTACTGTCCATTCCAGTAAAATGAAACGGTCTCTCCTCCAAACATGTGTTACTGCTTAGGCCAGAAACTGTATATATTGGTCTAAATCCAGAATGGTCTATGTGACATATTACTCCATATGACAAAATTACTACAACCTGCATTCTCTGTAGAAATGCCTGTTGCAACACTATAGGATGATAATTTGTTGTACAACAAAAGTACATAATAATTTCATGTCAGTATAGGTCAGGCTTCAGGATTTTCAAAGGGAAATCTCAGTTGCATGTGGACCAGTGCTAAATATGCACCCCCGACTCGATTCCCCCAACCCCACCCCCAACCACACGCTCATATGGTGTGTGATCAGGATGGGAGAAAGTGGGGCTTTATTTATAACATACCATATTCCACTTGAAAGTGACAAGAACACACACACACACACAATTAAAAAACTAAAAATAAAGCCAAATGGAAATCTGGTGTTCTCGTGCACCAGACTTCAGTGGCCAGAAGTGGTTCACCTAGCAAAGGGTGGAGGAGGGTAGAGAGCCAAAGACAAAAATGTTCACCTTTCAGCACCGAGCTGTTTCGAGCCCATCCAGAATGAAGCCACGTGAATTCCTCAAGACCCCCCAAACCACAGCCTCCTCTTTGGCCCTTGTCTGGGCTAAGGTTTCATTACGAACCCCGGGCCCCGTTCCAACCCTCTCATCTGTCCCTGTAAGCGGCTCCGACAGATCACTCCACAGTACACGGGTTCTCGTTGGGATAATGTCTTGGAGAGTAACAACCTGAAATATGATCCAGTCAGAGTGTGTTAACGGTAAAGCATTTCTTTATGACACTTTTCACAAAGCAAGGTTGCAAACCGGGGAGAAATATATGACTAGAAAAATTGAATGCAGAACATAAAACAGCTCAATTGCTAATACGTTTTACGGTGACACCATTTTTCCTGATGTGGAAAACCTGGCTTAGAGGAAAACGTTAAAACATTCCTGTCTCTTCTCTCCTGCCTCATCCCCCCTCATGCCTTCCCTTTCTTTTCCTTCTTTTCTCCTCTCCTTCCATTCTCTCCCATGGGATATGTTTGTCAAGTGGGAAGAAGAGATTTTCCTGGTGACTGCTCTAGAAGTCTCCTTTCTCGGACGTGCCTCCAGGGAATGAGGACATCCAAGCACCACCGATGTCCCCAGATCACACGGAAATTTCAAACCTGTGCGTCTCCCAGAAAATTAGCGGGGCTTTTCTCAGACGAACTTA
Source organism: Talpa occidentalis (assembly GCF_014898055.3). NCBI lineage: Eukaryota > Metazoa > Chordata > Mammalia > Eulipotyphla > Talpidae > Talpa > Talpa occidentalis. Next base: position 35,275,998 of record NW_023605305.1, on the reverse strand, counting down.
AAATGTGTCTATAGAGGAAAAGATCCTTTAAAAGCCTTTTATGTGTCAATTACATCAACATCTAACTTAATTTGTCTCTGCTATCAAGGGCAAAGGCTTAAGCGGCTGTGGTTTCAGGGACCTGTGCCTTCTCCCCAGTCAGCCTGGGCCACCAGACCTGTCTTCTGGGTTTGGTGACCATCGAAAATCTATCTTCTTAGAGTTTTTTGGTTCAATAAAACCTGAAACATATTTTGCCTGGCATTTTTCCTCAGGATTTTTAAACCCGTGTGCACTTTATGGCAAATGAGATCCATATGTCCCTGATTCATTGATACTTAAGCCATTAAGATGCTGTTTTGTAAGAACACTTTGATGTCTGAGGGCCATCGAGCTGTTTAGAGGGCTTTTTTCTTCCCAAACAGGAAGTTTTCCCTTCTCAAGGAGTACACAAAATGAGGGCCAGCTCCCCCAGAACTCGGGACAGTGAGCAGGAAGTGGTTCCGGCCCATCAGGATGTATTTGTCCGGCTCGGCCACAGGACACCCTAGACCCTGCCCCAGGGTGGGGTGGGAAGGGGTCTTGTGCAAGGAGCCTGGGAGCCGGGAGTGGGTCTGGCCCTGGCGCCTGGGTCATTAATGCCCTGCCCATGCCCCTGGGAGCTCAGACCCGGCTCCCAGAGTGGACTCAACACGCCTTGGCGTGTTTGTTGCTTTCATGGATCATCAAAATAGCATGTGACACAACAAAGAGACGGGCACCATGGCTGTGGAGAAGGGTGGGGGTGCTGCCATGTTGATGCAGACCTGAGCTTGTTTGGGGAATGGGCAGGAGTCAAAAGAGGACACCAGTTCCAGGTGTGGCAGAGACCACTCCAGGACATCTGAAGGATGGGGGTATCTGAGCGTGGGGAATCAGCCTGCACCTTACAAGGCCCGAAGGGATCCCACAGCCCCAGGGAGGGGGAATAAAGAAAGAAACAGGGCTTTGGACACCAGCAGGCCTGGGTCTGGGTTACCAGCTCTGCCATCCACCAACTCGGCCAAGCGACTTCACCTGCTGGAGGCTCAGTTGAGAGAAATCATACTTGGAGACAGAGCAGCTTGCACCAGCTCAGCCCAGCCCTCACTCACACCTATAATGGACATCTGTCAACTGTGTGGCTACCCAGCATTCACTTAGCTCTTTCCTGTCTGCCCACTGCTCTCTCTTGGGTGTTTCTAGGTAAGAGGTATGGGCTCGCTCACTCTAAGAGGCCAGAATCTCTCCCTCCTCACACCAGTGCAGCCCAGGGGCAGAGGATACTTTCATCTATGATTTTGAATCTTGAGCTTATGACTTAAGCCCATAAGGAAAATTAAACCCATCACAGCAACAACGGAGCTGGGGACCATTTATTTCTGCAACCCATTCCTGCCTTTTGATGCTGGGATATTCTTGGTTCCCACTCACAATTTAATCGTAACTCTCCAGTCTCCTGTCAATTCTGAAGTGCCACAACCCATCTAATAAGGATCATTTTTGCGTGGGACAGAGAAAATTTCTGTTGCTTATGGCCAACAACCCTGACAAACCCACATCACAAAGCTCAGTCCTCACGCTCTTCCTGGATGACAATCCTTATTCAATGCGAGCTTCTCATCTAAACTCTCTCTCTCCCGGCTTCCTGCTCTCTCACTTCTTTCTTCCCAGCATACTTGTTTCACACCTTTTCCCTTGTGGCTCCTCTCCCTCTCCACGTGTAGAAGACACCTGTACCTCTGAGTTTCAAGGGGGGACTAACTCCAGAATGAGTACATGAACCCTGACCTGGCCAGTCAGAGAATTCCATTCCTCTGGACATGGTCATTGGTTCAGAACTGGGTAAATGACCTGAGTTGATACAATATGAGTAGATCTTATATGAAATTTGTTGGAATTCTTGAAAGTAAAGCTCCCTTCCAGCAGAAGTTACTAAACTAGTTAGTTGTAGACCTAGAGTGTCAAGGGAAAAAAGATGGATTCTGCAAGAGGAGAAACTGCCTGAAAGTAAAGGCAATGCAGGAAAACAGTCCCAGAGGTAAAGACTGTCTTGATTATATTGTTTAAACCCCTGGATTCAGCCGTGCCTGAAACCATCACATCCTTGAACTTGCTGGTTATGTAAGTCAATTTATTTAAGCCAACTAAAAGCAGGGATTTTGTCACTGACAATGCAAAGAAGTCTCACAGTATACCACCTTAAGTCCCACACTTGTTTGCTTGAATTCTTCCTCAATTCTTCCCCAATTTTCTTGCTTCCCTTGTCTTCCTACTACCCAGCTAGCAAAACCCCAACCCTGGATCAATCCAGCTGTTGACCTTGCTGGTTGTAACTTACACACCAGGCATATTGAAGTCACTTCAACTTAACCCAATTCTCAATGATGCTGTGTATTTCTGGGGCCCCCTGGGGAGTGCCCTCACTCCAGCCCAGTCTAGTCATCCTAAATATTAAATTCTTCTTCCAAGTTCCAGCTCATCAATTCCTGCCTGTTCTCGGCAAATATTCTTACCTATGTTAATTAACTTATTGTGGTGTTCAAGTCTTAATGTACAGGCATATGAAAGCATTAAGTTGTATGACAAATACAGGCAATCTTTATTTCTCAGTTATACTTCAAAAAAGTATAACCTTTTTGGGAAAAAAAAAAGACCACCCTCAACTTTCTGCCCTTTCTGCCTCCACATCCACACACTAGTCCCACAAAATTCTACCTGCAGCCACACCAATCCTTTCCTTCTCAGATCCTATTTCAGCAAGACAGGTGGGCTGCTTCTTTCCTAAGGCTGATGCTTCATCCTTCCTCTTTTACCTTTGGGATCAGACACATATGAGTTCAGCCCCACTAGTCATGGATGACTGTGGGCGTATGACTTGGCTCCCTGTGATCAGGACCTCCTGGGCTTCGTGGCAATGCAGATGACAGGCACACCCCCAGAATGGCCATGGTTACATCATTGCAATATAGCTGTTTACAACAGATGTCAAGTCATTATTACATGACCTGCAGTTCATGCAATAATATAGTGCTGCTGGCATGGGAACAAACTATTCCTGTAATCCAATTTTATAAGTATACAAAATATTTATGTTGGAGATGCTGGAGGATGAGACTGGACATAGGGTGGGGGACAAAAGGCCTGAGAGACATCCACTCCAGTCTTCCCCACCTGGTCTGACCCTGACACTGCCCGAGGGCACTCATGAAAGGGAGTTGGGAGAGAACAGAGAAGGCAGTCACCTGAACTCCTTAACTTAACATCATCTAGTGATCTCCACTGTGTCAGCCCTCTTTGCGCTAATTATCATGAGCAATAGTATGGAGATGTGTGTGGGCCAGAGTGCTTATTTTCACCAACCCCCAAAGGCGGGATTTCAAAGGAATATTGCATCACGTGTCTCAGAAAGGGACTTCAGAAAGAGTTTGGCTGCCTTGTCTGCAGGATAAAGAGGATGTTCAGAATCTGCTAAACACTGGATCCAAAATAGATCCAAACTCAAAAGATTTGGATACAATTTCATTTTTACAGAGTCTCTAAAAACTCTCCAGAGATTTCCTGGGGTATGAACCCCAGAAAGAAAATTGTGGTCTAAAAGATTATTGCTATTTCCAACGAGTCTTATCAGGCTTATTATATAGGATTCATGTTATGTCTCTTAAAAGTAGTATTGCCTTTATTTGGTGGTTTTCTTTTTTGGCAGAATCACTTTTAAACATTGGAAAAGAGCTCATCTCCATTCCACTTGTGTGAGGTGTAATGGTTTTGCCAGTGAGAGGAAGATTTTGGATAAGTCCTTCAAAAAGGTACTTTTTGTCACTAAATTTGAGTTTTTGCAACTCTTAAATCATGCACCAGTACTGTATCAATAAATACAAGTTTGGTGGCCAAAAATGATTTTGCCTGATTTGTTAAAATAAAATATAGTTACTAAAAGAAAACATTCCTATTAAATAAAAGGAAAAATACATAAAAATAAGAAAAAAAACCCTGACTGATTATCACTCAGACATCTGTTCTTATTTTGATATATTTTTCCAACACTTTTTTCTGTGTGAAGGTTCCTGATAATTATTATAGGTTTATTTATATTTTATTTATGCTTGTATATCATATTTATATTATATGTATATTCAGTTATTAAACTTACTTTTATATTTTGAAACATTTATATTCATTTCTATTTTATATGTGTATACATTATATACACATAGTTCCTGTTTTTAACTTTTCATTTTTATTGATATGTAATTATCATATTACATGGAATTAGTTTTAGATGTACAACATAATGATTGCAAAATGATTATATTAGTTTCATTAGTACCCATTACTGCATAGTTGCATTTTTTTTCCTCACGCTGAGTTACCAGTATTTCTTAAGCATTTCCCTGCTTAATTTTAAAGTCTTCTTAAATATTTACTTTAAGTGGTTGTATAATATTCCGTAGAGAACCATGCTCTTTCTAACCATCTTCTACTATACAATTCTCGTTGCTTACAATGTTCTTATAAATAGCACTGAAGTGAACATCTTTCTACAAAAAGGTTTCCATCTTGTTGAGTTGAAACTTCCGTGCATCTAAAAACATTTGACATATACTAATGTGCTCTTTCCGATTTATATTCTCTTTGGAATTTTAATTCCACGAGCGACTTCAGAACCTGCCAGGCATAACCCCCTCCAGAACCCACCTGGAGCAGACTTCATGGAATATCTGACATTGAGAGCTCTGGAGGACCTTGAACTTCCGGTCTTCCCCAAGGATCTCAGGCAACGGCAGGTAACTGGGCACCTCCTGAGTGTACAAGGAAAGAAGAGCAGCACACCCACCCACCATGCCATGTGATTCATAATCACCTTCTTTCCTTTGTGCAAATATAAACTGAAGAAATACTATGTGCAGGTGGGGAGGGAGGGAGTTCCAGGAGTTGGTCTTCCAGGGGAGGAAACATAGATGTTCCACCCTCCCAAAGGTCACGCATTACTAGACGAGACAGATGTGGAAAAAATAAACCTGTAACTACCAATCCTCATGGGTGTGGTGGATGAAAGTAATGGGACTCAATGGCCTCTCTTTAAACAAAATCTGAAAGCATTAAGGAGGACTCAGAAAGCCAAGAGCTGTCAGAAAGGGGCTTGCAGCAGAGGGAACTGCACATGTAAAGGGCCTGGGGCAGAAAGAGCCTGGTGCACTCCCAGAATTGAGAGGAGATCGGTGTAATCTCCAGGGAGCATTTCAGAGAGAAGTCAGGAGTCTTAGATGAGGCTGGTATGGTGGATGGGGCTGTACCCTGTAGGAACCTGGAAAGTCTGGTCCAGAAGTTGGACTTTTCCCAAGGACAAGGAGAGACCAGCAGCTGGGTTGGGTGGTGACATGGTCAAAGTCACTTTTCACCAGATTGGCTGTGCGGGGGAGATACATCAGCACAGACAATTTTGGAGGCTGAGAAGATACTTAAGAGATGAGTGTTTTTCAGGCAAGAGCTGGCAATGATTGGCCTTGGAGGGAAACCAACTGAGCATCTGAAAACATTTGACATGCTCTGCTGTGTTCTTTCTGATTTGTATTTTCATCAGAATTGTACTTCTATGAGCAGCCCCAGAACCTGCCAGGCCAACCCCAGAACCCACCTGAAGCAGACCTTCTGGAATGTCTGACATTGAAAACTCTGGCCAACCTTGAACTTCCCGTCTCCCCAAGGCTCTCAGGCACCAGCCGACATCTGGGCAGACTGGGTACCACGTGAGGGAGGGAGACACAGCTGAGTGAATGGGGGATGAGTGAGAGTGAGGTGTCAACCATGACCCACAAGATCCTGCCAGATGTTGTTCGGTGCAGTCATGGAATGGAAAGACTGAAAGCCAGATCGCTGCAGACACAAGAGTAAGCTGCTTTTTGTGTCCCTACAGGCTTTCTATTGAGCTGCCTGTGAGACATCACAGAGCTGACAAGTGGTAGTTGAAGAGATGACTCTAAGGGAGTGACTGGATTCCAGTTTTTCCAAAAATATGTTGCATCCATGACCCAGTACTCTTCTGATCTGGTGCTTAAGCAAGTTTGGAAATGCTACTGGCCACATATTTCCCAAATAGGCTCTCGCAACTAATCGAGACACAATCTCCTTTCCTTGCAGAAAGGAAACCTGTTTAAAACTTTGTTGAAACCTGTGCCTCATACATTATTTGATCAAGGAATTACTCATGTATCCACCATTTCTCTGGCCCTTCAGGAAATGCTGATCTAACTATGCAGTGATTAATAAACAACAAGTGGAACGGCCTCCCCAGACACAAGGAAACACAGAGTGGTACAGTTCTCAAGAGGCCTCAAACACACTGCCCCAAATAGCCCTTCTACCCAAAGTCACCAAGGTGACAATTGCATGGGTAATTTTCTTTTCAGGCTGCATGTCTTTTTGGGCATTGCCTATGGAAATGAAAATACTCCAAGGAGAAGTTCAACAGCATTTATTCATCCCTTAAGGTTGTCCTGTGCTTGATCTTAAGAGAAACAGAGAAGAAAACAACCCCTTCACCCTCAAGGACAAGCACTGTAGGCAATGATTGTGACACAACAGAAAAAGTGCTCCAGTAGAGATGAATTGAAAGCATCCTAGGAGCAACCAGCTGACTCGATTAGTCCGCAAGGGAGGCCTATGCATCTTTCCTGAAGAAGTGGCATCTGAGTCATTTGGACAGCTGAATAGGTGGTTTACAGGGAGGAAAGGACACAGAAAAGCCAAGGCTAAGGGCATTTTGGAAGAAAAGCGCATTGGGCCAGAACTTGACATAGCCACTGCTTCTCTAGTAAGGACCCAGGGACACTTTTAGACCCTAATGGCTTTCCTGCATCCATCTGGAGCTGCATCTCTAATCTTTTCTACTGCTGTGGCTCAATAATCTTTCAATGAGAAACCTAGTCACCTCATCTACTTGCTAAGAATTCTTCAGTGGTTTTCCAGAGCGTTTGCAATAGGGATCAAAACCCTCAAAATGGCCTGTAAGGTCCTGCTGGCCCAGCCCCCCTGCCTCTCCTTTCCTGTCATCCTCTTACTGCTCTGGCTTTCCAGCCTCACAGCCTGATCTCATTCTCAAACCTGTCATTCTCCCTCCCACCTCAAGCCCTTTTTCCATGCTGTTCCCCCATCCTGCCCAGGTCATGCCCACGCTCCTGCCCAGGTCATGCCCACACTCCTCAGTTGAGTGTATGTCTAGATACTTCCCCTTCACAGCTTGGCTCCAAATGTCACTCATCAGGAACACCATCCTTCAGATGATATCAGGTTCCCTCCTAGTCATCTGAACTGTTTGCTGTCATAGCATTTGTCATAGGGCGTCTCTGTATATTTGCTTGTCTAGTTATTTCACTGAAGCCTGCCTCTCCCACTAGCTCCAGGAGGTCAGGAACCGAGTTTGACTTGTTCATTGCACTGTGTCTGATGTATATTAAACATCCAATAAATGTTGTCTTTGTTGCATGCATTAGTCAATATTACTGGGATATCAGGACCTATTATGAGGAGGGAGGTGAGAGAACAAAGAGCACAGGCAGAGGGAGAATGACATTGTCCGACCAGCAAAGCAGAACCAATAGGAGATTAAGAGATTTATTGCCAGGTATTGGCTTATTCAATGGTGGGCCTGGCTGGGCAAGTCTGAAATCAACAGGGGAGACCAATCAGAAAGGCAGACTGGAATCCATGGGCATATGGGGACACTGTGTCCACAGGTGGAATTTCTTCCTCAGCAAAACCTCAGTTTTGCTATTAAGGTTCTTTGACTGATTGACTCAGACCCACCCAGCTTCTCTGACAGTTTCCCTTACTGTCAAATGATTATAAACTTAAATGACATCTATGAAACATCTCCATGGCTAGACCCAGGTTAACATTTGAATGAATAACTGGAAACTATAGTCTAGCCAAACTGACACATTAAAAGACCACCACAAAGAAACAAGTGTTGGAGAGGATGTAGAGAAAAGGGAAGCCTTGCACAGTGCCAGTAGGAATGTAAGTTGGTGCAGCCATTATGGAAAGCCATATGGAGTGTCCTCAAAAAATTAAAAATAGAAATTCCATACAGTCCAGTGATCTCACTCTGGGTATTTCCTTAAAATGTATATTATTTGTGTGAACAGTAATTTGACAAAATATATGGACTCCGTGTTTACTACAATATTATTTGCAAAAGCCTAGAGTTGGAAACAACCTAATTGAACATTTGTCATGTCCACTCATGAAAGATGAGTGGACAAAGAAGGTGTGGCCTATAAACACGATGGAATATTACTCAAACATTAAAAAAGATGAAATTTTGACATTTGCAACATAAATGGACCTAGAAGGTATTATGCTTAATGAAATGTCAGATGGAGAAAGGCAAACACCGTATCATTTCACTCATATACGGTGAACTCACGCAAATGAATGTTCTAAATAAAACAAATAAAAACTTTCAGACTGTAAGACCAAAGTAGTGGCAAGATGGGGTGAGGAGACTGGGTAAATCAGGTGAAAGGGGACAATGGTTCAGTGAAGGATAAAATTGGGCTTTCAGCAGAGAACTCAGTGTAGTACATGTAGATGCTGGGTGTAATGATGCACACCTGAAACTTACATATGCTACACTTCAATAAAAAATTAAGAAAAAGAAAAAACATCACAAACATCTAACAAATTCTTTGCCTCAAAACTGGGAGGCAACATAGAGAAACCAAATGGCAGTGAGTCCAGAATCAGGCCAACCAATTCCCCCCTGCAGCTTCCCCTAGAAGCTCTACAGCAAAAGGGTTCTTCTTCCTGGCACACTGCCAACTATCTTTCCCAGACTCCCTTGCAGCTTGCTACATCATGTGACTGAATGACCAAATATATATTTCTTAATTATCACAAAATCAAATATAGAAGTTATGTTTATACTATATTGTAGTCTATGAAGTGTGCAATAACATATGTCTACAAAAACAATATACATACCTTAACTAAATATGACACAGAGACATAAAGTGAATGCATGATGTTGGAAAAATGGTGGCTATATACTTGCTGGATGCAGGGTTGCTATACACTTGCAGTATATAAAGCACACAGACACACACACACACAATATCTGTGAAGTGCAATAAAGCACAGCAACCCATTATAGTAACTAATACACCTTGAGTAAGTTATTAACCATTTCTGAGTCTTGTTCTTATCCCAACAAAGGATGGAAGCATGATGTTAAAAGATGTATACATACAGTTAGGGTTTCTTTTATAACAGAACTCATATTAGACAGTATAAGATCCATTTATCTCTCACATAAGAATATGGACTGAGGGGGTGGTTAAGGACTGATGCAGAGGCTCCACGGTTCTAAGAACCATTGCTCTTGTTGCTCTGCTATCTGCAAGGTGCAGCTCTGTCCATGTGGCCCCAGGTGACCCACCATCATACTTGCATGCCATCCAGCACAGAGAGATAAATGCTCATTCCTACTTAGGTCAGGATATCAAAATTGTATGCATCTCTTCTGCTCACATCATATTGATCAGAATAGAGCCCTATCCAGTGAAAACAGACAGGATAGGTGTAGGGTAAATGGAGATTGCTCAGGCTTTTGCGCCGTTGGTCTCTGTGGCTATCACCTGTGGCCTTGAATGCAGGAGACATTTGGAAGCATGGGATTGGGATACACATGCCTGATGGTGGACACCTGAGTATGCTATGGGCATGTATAAGTGGGCACACCTGAGCTGAGAGACTGAGGCTATAAGGGCAGTGTCACAGAGGATGGGGTGTAGCAGGGAGCAGTGGAGAGACCATGAGAGAAGGTCAGAGAGAGCCAAAAGAGCAAAGATTTGCCAGAGGCTAGGAGGCCTGCCAGCCTTCCAGCACCCCTGTCTGCCCTGCACCTGGTTGCCTCACTATAAATGGTGTAGAAAGATGATTAAAAATCTGAAAAAGCCACTGAGGGCTCCAGGACTCCCCTTTACCTGTCTCCAGAATCCATAGAGAACCTGCTCTGTGCGTTGCTAGCACAAGAGTGGGGCATGTTGCCTTTATGCTAGATAACATGTACTCAGCTTAAAGTCAGGGATTCTGATTCTTTGAGAAAGGACAGTGGATACTAGAAGACACCCAGCAGTTTCTGTACAGATATAAAGCATTTAGCAAGGGCCTGACCAACAGTAAGGACTCAATAGATGGCAATAATAATTATTCAACTAGCCACTACCCTTATTCCTCAATATCCCAGGCCTCCTGGTACGTCCTTACCCCTAATCACCAGACTCTGTAGCTCCTTCAATGGGCATTTAGATATGATTGTTAACAGAGCTGTCAGCTTCCTTTAACAAGACATGAGACTCCAGGTGGGACACAGCTTTGCCCAGCTCTGCCATGTGGATACTTGACAGTGTCAGCTGTTGACATGAACCCCCATCAAGCAGTGTCCCGTGGTCTCAGTGACAGCGACGCATCCTCAGCACTTGCTTCTCTGAGTCCAGATGTCAGCCACATGAAGCCTAATGATCTGCAGCTGGTCCATGGGCAATGCTGGACTCCCAGAGGCCCAAGCCAGGGAATGATAATAATTATAATAATAATTGCTACCATTTAGTGCTTGCCCATGGCCTGGGTGCCAAATGGGGCCCTTTATATGATTGCTCATTTGCACACACACACTGTGAGTGGGGAAGTACGATCTACTCTTTTTAATGAGATAATAGATGTTCAAGTACACAGATTTGCTTATATCAGCACATCAACTAAGTGGTTGAGCCAGAACTGGAACTACTCATCCCCATTCACTAAAGCATCCATAGTAGGGACCTGCAGCAACCTCTGGAAGACTCCATCACTTGCCTCCCCAGCATCATTCCCCTTTTCTCTGAGAAGAGTTCTAGGTTGGTTCCCTTGTGTGTATGTGGGAGGGGAGGATCCTCCCATATACATTCTTGGAAACCATGTGGTCTGAGCAGGCTATACCTCCACCTAGCCCAGGCCTGCGTCTGTTCTACCCGTAGCCAATCTGATTGGTTCACGAGTGGGCTTGTGACCCAACTAAGGGCCCTCTAGCTGGGAAGGTGACAAGGAACCAGAGCTCATGGGAGACTGGGTCTGAGACAGCCAACTTGTGAAGCCTAGAGAATGAAGGCAATGGAGAATGGTTTGGGGGATGGGAGTGAAGGCACTCTTTGGTAGTGTCCTTGATCCCCTACATCAAACTCTGAGATATCCTGGGCTGTTTAGTGACACGAGACCCGGGTTACTCATCTAGGAAGTGGCTGAGGTGGGATTCAAAGGTCAGAGCACTTTTCATGCACCATAAGGAAAGGTAGGTTGGTGGCCACTCTACAGTCCCGTAGGTTGAATTCTTTTCTCTCCTTTCTCCACCTACCTTGCTGTTTTACCTTTCTTCAACCTCACCTGGAACCCCCAAGGCATTCCAAAGAGGTATTCATTTGTGATCAATGGTGCCTTGAGCAAATGGCTAGAAAATCCTTTTAATGTTCAGAGTAGACAAGGTAAAAATTAAAAGACATAGCACCTCATACTGTTTTGGAACTGAATGCCCCACTAGATTGCACTTAGGTATTTTAAGTTGGGGGATGGTGCAAAGAAGAATACTGGTGGTACTTGAAGTCACTGCGGGGTTTCCAATACATTAGGATTTTGCCATTGCTTCAGGTGTTAGTCTGAGTTCCGGAGAGCTGGAGGTGAGCAAACTCATACATGAACTTGCCCTTGAGATGCTGACAGTCTGCCCATGGAACCTACTGGATCACCTTTGATGAATAAGTTCAGGAATCCCTAATTGATACTACTTTCAACAGCCAAGTTGGGTTTGCAGTCTCACATCAGGACTTTGCAATGGGAGCCTACAGTTTTAGCTCATTACAGGCTGACTCAGTGCCTATCAGGTGTGTGCCTGTGTGTTTGACATGAGAGAGAATAAGGAGCATTATCCTTTAATAAACTATTTCATAACTGGATATATCAGTCAGTATCCCAGGAGGAAAATAGCTAGCACTTTCAAAAGGGGTGTTCAAAGAAAGTTTAAAGGTATGGAAGCCAATAAGGGATTGTAAAGCCCCCAGTGGGAATCTGAAGCAAGAGGAAGGAAGACAGAGCCACAGAATCCAGATAGAACCTTGCTGTGGTTTCCCACAGATCTGACACTGTATGAATAGACATCAGCAATGTATCCAGCAGTTCTCTAGCTAAAGCTCAGCCTTTTCTCCTGGGCTGTATCCGTCGAAGTCTGGTGGTGTCCACAGGCAACGCATATTCAACCTCTGCAGATCAGAAGTCAAAGCTGGGTTATCACTCAGGCACATACAGCATGCATCCAGCAAAGCAGAGGGACCAAAGAGAGAGCAAAATGGTAGTATTTCAATATATTGTTATTTCTAAGAAACTATTTAAATGGGCAAGATGTTTGTACTAATACCATAATGACTAGTTATAAGAGAAAATATCATCCTTGTCCTTTACCTCACACCATGCATAAACTATAATTCTTCTCAAAACTAAACATCATCAATTCTAGAAGAAAAAATAGGAGAACATTTGGATCTTCACAAACTTGGGATAAGCAATGATTTCTTGGATGGAACAAACACCATGAATCATAAACCAGGGTAGAAAAAGGTAAATTGCCTTTATCACCAATTAAAACTTCTCTTCTTCAAAAGACACAATTAAGTGGGGCCTCCCTGGTGGTGCAGCTGTTGAAGACAGTGCGATCAAGCTATTGCCAGCCACTGCAGCATCGAATTCAATCCTGGCCAGGGAGCTAACCCACATATGGCACAGCAGACCTCTCTTGTCTTGCCCCTGCTCCCCTCAGCAGTGTATTTCAGTAGATCTGCCTGCTCTGCTCCCCACTCTCTCTAGTGAATCCTCTCACCCCCTGCCCCTCTCGCTTACACCCCAGTTTTTGTATGCATAAATAAAATTTTTAAAATCTTCAAAAGACACAATTAGGAAAATAAAAAAAACTAAATAGAGACCAGGAGAAAATAATTTCAAAACAAGTATCTGACAAAGATCTATGGATCCAACATGTAAAATAACCTGAGAATTGTGGTATATTCATCAATTAAATACCACCTGGAAATAAAATTAAGTGCACTAAAGACACAACACCATGATGAATCCAAGAAGTAGGAAGCTGAGCCAAAGAACCTGGACACTAAGAAGTATTTTCCAAACAATCTTATGTGTATGTTGTTCTAATACAGGCAAACTAGTGTATAGAGATGTCACAAGTGCAATGGTTGCCTGAAGGAGGGAGTGGAGGGGCTGAGGGCGCACAGAACTTTCTGCCATGATGGCTATATTCTCTATCTTGACTCAGGTGTGCTACCACACTCACTGAAAAAGTGCCCTTAAAATGTGGGCATTTATTGTTTAGTTATAGATCAAGTTGATTTTGAAAAATAAAAAAGCAGCTGAGTAATCACAGGAAAAATCAGGATGTTATTGGATTTCTTTGTAGGGGACACTTTTTGAGAGAGAACTGTCACCTTCTCACTGCCCCTGGCCTCCATCTAGCCCTGCCAGCAATCATAATCTTTCCACACCCCAAGACATCTCTCCTTTTGGCGCCACGGAAGTCTTCCTGATGACACCCTCCTCTCTCCCACCCTTGCCTCCCATCCCACCAAGTCCTATCCATCCCACCTACTCCACATTTACTTCTCTCCATCCCTGAAACCCCAAAACTCAAGCAAGCTCCATTGCACCCTCCCTTTTTCCTTTTACTCTTGCTCATTCCAGTTTGCAATCCACAGTACTGACAGTCTGCTGTCTCCACATCCCTGTGCCAGCTCTCCTACCACTTGTCAGATGGAGCTGCTCGCTGCCTACCCAATACTCATTCTCCTCTTCTTCCTTAGGAAAGGAACTCTGATTTTGGTCAGGCCATGGACCCAAAAGAGAAATCACTTTTCCAAACCCTTTCAGATATATGTCTGTTTGGTCCAACAGTCTAGGGGTGGGGGTGGAAATAACTGGGTGGGGTCACCCAGGGAAGCACTTTCACTAAGAGGTTGACTCCACTGGGAGAAGCCTTTGACCTTCCTATTCCTCTTTCTTCCTGACTGGAATGTTAATATGATGGCTGGAACAGCTGTGATCATGAAGAGATATTGAGGATGGGACAAAAGTCTGGGATGTTGGCAACACTGTAGCTATCGGTTAACTGAACTGCCTCCCTGTGGATTCTTTTACAAGAGAGAAATATATCTATCTTACTAGGGAAGATGGAGTGGCTCAGGCTTTTTCTGCCTTCCTGCTGCTAGCCTCTGTGACCGGCACCTGAGGCCTTGCATTCCTCCTTGGTGGTGCTACTGCACAGATGCCCTGGCCGGGGTGCATGGGTGCAGGCACCTACACCTATGAATATGGACACCTGGGCTTAGGGAGCAGAGGGTGCATGTGTATGTAAATGCAGACACCTGTGCCAGAAGCAAGGGGTAAAAGGGGCTCCTTAGCTCTGGCAGGTTGTGTCACCCTGAGGCTGAGGGGCTCAGTTGCTGTCTCCCTGCCTGTTGGTCTTGTTAGGGGGAAAGGATGTCCTGAATGAACTCCACAAGCTCAGGCTTTATGGACCCCATCCCCACCCCAGGCCAATGAGACCCAAGGCACCAGGGACTACTAGTCCCATGATGTTATCACCACAGAAGGGAGGATTGCTGGGAACTGAGGGTGGAGTTAAGCAGCCAGGCTTGGTATATAACCAGACATGTGGGCCTTGAGGGGCTGGGTTTTTTGTCATTTTTCAGCATGCTATTGGGGTCCCAGCTCAGCAGAACTCGTAGAATGCATTCACCAATTTCTCTTTCTCTCTCTCTCTCCGCCCCTCCCAAATTATTACTTTCTTCATTTTTCCCTTTTTGTAAATAAACCCTTTATTAATCTTTTTGTGTGTACCTGCAGTTGAATCTCATTGTAAGTCCCTTTTAAGCGCGCAGGTAAGGACTCACAGTCAGGCAACCCATTTCACATTGGGGTTGCCCAGTTACAGTCTGTTCCCTGATTCGGCATTAAGGGCTTTTAAAATGCTATCGAGGGTTCCAAAATTCTCTTTTAATCTGTGAGAATCAACAGTGAACCTACCTGGCCTGTGATGGTTGTACAACATTTACTAAAACCGTGGTAATTCTGTATTTTTCCTCCAAAGAACTAAAAACAATTCCTATCTGTTATAATGTCTGCATTGCCACTCTGGATAAAATTTGGGATTAGTTAAATATGGCACACAAGGCTCTTCATGCTCTAGCCCTCTAGATTTCGATGGATGAACTTCAGTGGATTCACTAAAATACATGCAAAATTGTGTATGTGTGTATATGCACTGATAAGCCCAGACACACAATTTTCCCCAGAAAGATCAACAGTTTTCATCAGATGTTCAAAAGGACCTGTGGCACCTGCCCCTCCCCCTAGTATTATCAACTTTATTTATATAACAATCCCACTTTGTATGCATAATTATCCCCTTGTACACACAGGGAGACAGATTCAGAATGTTTAAGCATCTTATAAAAATACTATACAAGGGAGAAGGAGTAATGGATGAGTTGGGAAAAAAGATACCAGGAAAGAAGCCAAATGCTTCTCATGGTTGGAAGCCAGAGCAGAGTGTCTGTATTTGCACTCTGAGCCTGAGCTGTGCGGGGATGTTCCGAGGTCTGCTGGGTCTCTCCGGGAGTATGGCTTTCATTACTGAGGGCAATCCTTTTAATGAGTTGTCTGCCTTCAGTTCTGCTTGACTGTAATGTTCTCCAGCTGATTTCTCAGTAATTGAGAGGCTCTGGCTTTTGAAGTCATCTCATCAACCTGGTTTGTTGCTCTGTTTGATTTTTGGGTTATCCCTGAGAGGCGCACAGCGCCCATATTCCCAGGGAGCATGAGAGCATGTGCTCGAAAATTTGTTCAGTGGCCACTGGGGTGGTTAATAGGCCCAGGTAAATTCAGTAACCCCTGTCTCTGCTCAGTTCCAGGAGAGGGTCAATGCAACTTGTGAAAAGTCACAAAGTTTGCAAAGCACCTGGTTTGCTAAGCCTCTACCAAACTTCAGACTCCTTTTGAAAACATCTTTCAGAGAAGGAAAATTACAAGTTCTAGGGAAAAGTCAAGATTCTGAGAAAATAAATAACTCCACAGACTCCTGGGCTCTTGGCAGCATCCTCACCTTCAATGGGACACAGCCCTTCATAGGACACTGCCCTGTGAGCATCTCAAGTTAGGGGGCTCAGCTTACTTGTCCCCTGACTGGTGCAGAGATGAGTGTTCAGTTGAAGTCATTGATCCATTTGTAATTTATTCTGCTAATTTTCCCAGTAGCCATAGTGGAGAGAGGGGTGCCAATTGCCTAATTTTTATTGGGAGAAAGAAAATAATTCCCAGCAAAGCTTCCCCTTAAATGCTCCTGTCCTTCATCCAGGTGAGCCTAAATTACAGAAGACTAAGCCTTTATAATATCCCTCTGGGAATAAAAGACATTGGTTGCATAGAACTGTTTCCTGGGCTGCCCCAGATAAAGATTAAGAAGTGAAGATTGACACGAGACAGGGGAAACAGAGGCATGATATGGAAGTCATGTCAAATGCACGGCTCTGCAGAGACAGAACTCTGGTATAAGAAGCCAGGGGCAATGCCCTGCAAGATGGAGACATGGATACCTTGGGGAACCCTCAATCTGCCAGAAGCTGTACTGGGTACCGCACATCTGGAACCTCATTTATACCCTACAATTCCTTGTACTGGGCACTTCCTCTATTGCATGAAAGAACACTGGGACTCAAGAAGTTCCATGACTTATCCACGGTCCCACGGCTAGCAAGCAGCCAGTCTAATTCAGATTAATTTTCTTTCCCCTAGACCACACAAAGGAGCAATCCATATCCTTGGGGCCTCAACTATTATGATAAAAACAAGGACCTGCTCACTATGTTACTTGGGGACTATATTAGTTTGCTCAGGCTGTTGTGAAAGGTACCACAGATCAGGGGAGCTTAAACAACAGAAACTTATTATCTCACAGTTGGAACCTGGAAGCTCAAGATCAAGTTGTCTGCAAGATTGGTTTCTTCTGAGGGCGCTCTCCTTGGCTTGTAGGTGGTCTTCTTCTCCCTGTAAGTATCTTCTCAGCCTCCAAAATTGTCTGTGCTGATGTATCTCCCCCACACAGCCAATCTGGCGAAAAGTGATTTCGACCATGTCACTACCCAACCCAGCTGCTGGTCTCTCCTTGTCCTTGGGAAAAGTCCAACTTCTGGACCAGACTTTCCAGGTTCCTACAGGGTACAGCCCCATCCACCATACCAGCCTCATCTAAGACTCCTGACTTCTCTCTAAAATGCTCCCTGGAGATTACACTGACCTCCTCTCAATTCTGGGAGTGCACCAGGCTCTTTCTGCCCCAGGCCCTTTACATGTGCAGTTCACTCTGCTGCAAGCCCCTTTCTGACAGCTCTTGGCATTCTATCTTGTCATGTTTCCAGTCTTCTGGCAGCAACAAAGGCACATGGCAAACCACACTGGCTCACCAAGGCTTTGACCTCACTGTTGGTCACAGCAAGTTACATGGGCACATCTGACTTCAAAGGACTTTGCAACTAGAGAAGTGCAATGCTACCCTGTTCCCAGAGCAATGGGAACAAACATATTTTGGACAGCTTAAAAGAAATCACCCAGTCCAATTTCAGAAATGCCTGGGTGGGGTAGGGTGAGGGAGGTTGTCTTAGAGCTAATGAACTCAGAGATATAAGAGAAACTTTAATTACTGTGTGGCCTCTAGCTCTCAATTTTCCCATCTTGAAAATAGATTAGGGCACTTTTCCCTATCAATAATTTAATGATCATAAATTTGAATGACCATTAAAAGCATAACAATGAAATTCTGGAAGGAACCAATAATCCCCTGGACCTTTGAAAATAGTCTGATTTCAAAGATTGCATTCTCATTTTTAGCAAGCAGGCCCAGGGACACATAAAGCATGTGACATAAACAATTAATGTCTCTTCCAACCCAAACATCCATTTCCTTTTCTGCAGCTCCCAAGAGATGTAATGAGAAACTGAGACTTAAGCAAGGTAGGTGTCACATTCCTCTCATCAATATCATTAGTTGAGGGGTGTTCTAATGACAAAACCTGAGATGATGAAAAGAAAATAGATTATTTTCTTCCCAGAAGCTCTTGGCACAGATCTCTGATGGGACAATTCTTTCCCAGTGGGCACAAAGAAATTCAGATATAAAGTCCAAAGCTGCAGGAATCATTTACCAGAATGTGAATGAAGCCAATATGGTGCTGAGAGTTGTCAAGAAACCCATCTTATCTGACCTTACTTGAACCCCTTGTTCTAGCTGTCCCTGAGTTCTTCAATACCATGCATTAAAAATTCTCTCTTTTGGACAAGGCATTTTGGAGTTAGGTTTTCTATTACTTGTAACTGAAAAGGTACTGCTATGCAGTGAAATAATGATTTGGATCATTCAAACTATAACCAAGAGAGAATACTAAGATGATTGAGTGTGACCTCCTAATAGCCTGTAAAGAACCCTTTTCTATCAGTTTCCAGCAATAGAATTTCTGGTTTGGAAGTTAATTTTCTCAACTGAGCTTTAAGATCACATAGACAGCCCTAAGAAATTCACTAATTATTATAGAAAATATCACTGAAGGCATTGTTTTAGGTACTACTCAGTGATGTCTTATAAGTAAATTTCTTTTAGAATTCAGTGTTACGTCAAACCTTAGGAAAGGGTCTGTCCTCCCTTTGTGAAAAATATATGGATAAATGATCTTGTATTCTTTTTTGCTTTGGCTTCCAGGAAGCTCATAACTGACTTCAAATCTCAATAGCAAGTTATATTATACCTCTTTGTAATTGGTATATTTTCCTTTTCCTTGGTTCTCGAATTCTTTATACCTACCTTGTATATGTGTTTTACACCAGTCCAAATTCCTTAATGGAATAAGCATGGAATAAATAAAATGTGCCCATGTTATTACCAATATAAAGGTGATTATAGGAAGAAGGAATTCACATGGACTTTTTTGAGAGGATTAAATATATAAAATATGATAAGTGCTTCAATATGTTGACTCTTCTTGCTATCACTATTATTTCTTCTGTGACTGTGTCATTGTGTTAAATTGTGTGTGTGTGTGTATATATATATATATATTATGTTACATGTTTGATGTGTAACATAAGCTAGAAATAAACTGTGGTTGTTGGAAGTCTGAAATTGTTTGTTACAGCTGCAAAACCTCCTCTATCCCAATTGAAAAAGCTGCATCTCACAGTTGGTGCAATGAAAAAGCAAAGTACAATAGTTTAACAGCAAGATTTTTTTCTTTCTGAGCATCAAAATCATAATCATCTTGCAACCATTATCAATTTATATTAATTGAAACTTAGTAATGCAGCACTTAGTAGTTGATAAAATATGTATACATCCATTACAAGTTTGCATTTCCACAATGACACAGTCACAGAAGAAATAATAGTGATAGCAATAATAATAACAGTCAGCACATTCAAGCACTTACTTTGTGATACCTATGAGGTAAAGCACTGTCCATACTTTATATTTTTAATTCTCTCAAAATGTCCATGAAGCATTTTTTTTTTAAATAGAGGCATGTTTTGTTTATTTATTTTATTTGTTTGTTTGTTTTGTTTATACATGCACTGGGTACAGTCAGAAGCGCGGGAGGGTGAGAGAATTCACCAGAGCCAGAGCGGGGAGCAGAGCAGGCAGAAGGACCGAAGTACACTGCTGAGGGGAGCAGTGGGCGGCAGGAGAGGTCTGCGCGCCATGTGGGACCCGCCTCTGGTGGCCGGGGAGCAGCCAGGGATCGAACCGGCGCCGCAGAGGCCGTGGGCAGCTTCACAACCCAGCGCTCAACCGCTGCGCCACTGGGGAGGCCCTCCATGAAGCATTTTTTATCAATCCCATTTAAAAGATAAGTTAGTAGGAATGCAGACTGATCTAGCCCTTATAGGAAATAGTACAGAGTTTTCTCAAAACATTAAAAATAGACCTATGCTAAGATCCAGCAATTCCACTCCTAGATATCTACCCAAATAATGCAACAACAATAATTTGAAAGGATATATGTATTCCTATGCTCATTGCTGCACTATTGACAATAGCCAAATTATAGAAACAACCCAAGTACCCAATGAGTGGATTAAGAAGATGTGATCTATTTTTACAATGGCATATTATGCAGCTATAAAAAAAAAGATGAACTCTTACCATTTGCAAGAACATGGATGAAACTAGAGGAGATTATCTCAGCAAAATAAGTCAGAAGGAAAAAGACAAATGCTGGATGGTTTCACTCAGATGTGGAATATGCAGAAATAAAGCAATATACAAAGCTAAGGGTCAGATAAAACCAAACCAAAACCAAACCCTAGAAGTCTGATGTAAAATTGAGGCCACCAGAGGGAGAAGGTGTGGAGGGCAGGACTTGGAGGGGGCCCAGTGAACTATGGTGGAGGACTATGGGTACCTTGGTGGTGGGTATGTTGTGATAGCATACATCTGAAGAACTATGACTTATACCTCTGAATTCATTTACAGTGTTGCTTACCAACTTTACTTCAATAACAAAAAAAATTAAAAGAATAAGTTATATTTAAAAATGATGAGGAATTTAACAAGGTAAAATGAACCCCTGTCTACCCTCTCATTAAATCATAGAATTCAAACCAGGGCCTTTAAATCTGGGGTCTCTGCTGTATGCCATGAGGCTGTCAATTCATAAAATCTTTTTGTTTTGCAAATGTATGCACTATACTTGATAATAATAAAATATTTAATTTTAGTTGAGTAATTTAGGCTTTCTAATGAAACCTAAAATGTTTTCTCATTCTTCTGACTTCATACAATTTCAAATATCTAAATATATATGCACATATGTATATATATATAGTTAACTGCTGCATATAAATATGGTGGAATTTTTAATGTGTAATATCCATAGTGCATGATATGCTTTTTTTCTGGTTGAAAAAACAACCATTCTCTACGAACTGTGGGATGATTTATTCAATTGTTGTTATTCATGGCTAGGAAAAGCTTAGAATGCTCAAAATAAGCAAAAACATTTCTGCAGCTGCTGCAGATGTTATATTCCCCAATACAAAGTTGGCCCAGAACAGTGGTGATCACGCAGAAATGCCAGCCTCATATTGAAGCCATTAGCACTTTAAAGGAGCGTGTGCTGAGCAGGGATGTCCTTGTGAAAACTCTGATTACTGGTAGGGCACCCACGCTAATCTTTGACCCTGAAGTCAGCCCCCATCTCTGGGGAGGGGGCAGAAGGGTGAGTCCTTGCAGGCAAGAGCACCTTTCTCATGCAACTAGAGCTGCATGGAGCAGGGAAGGATGAGGTGTTAAGAGAGTCCTAATGAGCCATGTTACAGATGTGTAAAACAGCTGGGGGGATGATGTCACTATGCTCACCCTGCAGCCTCTGCTACTTGCTGCTGTTATTAGAAACAGACCCAGGAGGAGGGCACCTAGAATACGCGCCCATCCCTTCACGACCACTCTCTGGTCTTAATTAGGTAGGCTGGGCCCCAGCTGCTGCACATAAACCTCGCCAGGTGACTCCAAACAGCCTAGGTTTATAATCCAGATGAGCTCTGCTCCTGCTCGCACGAGAAAGAGGCCATCTTCAGGGAGGGATTTATTGTACTTGCTACATGGTGAGCCTGACTCGTGAGTGGGTGTGGAGAAAAACGAAATTCTCAGGGCAAGGATCTGAAAAGGACTGCAATTAATCACAAACGCTGAACAAGTTCAATTAAGAGTGTGATTCTTAAAGCGCCTGATGTCTGATGATGTCAGACTCTGTCACGGCTGTGAGTTTAAGACTTGTTTTCCAAAGTAAACATAAAGAATCATCCTGTCTTGTTGCTAGCTCCAAACATACATCTTTTTCCCTCGTTAAATTGGAAAAAGAACCACTTAAGTGCCTACTATGTGTTAAGTGATTGCATAGTGACTCATTTAACCTTATAATAACCCCAGCCTTAACTTCAGAGAGGTGAAGTTATTTATCCAAAGTCACACAGCTAGGAAGTGAAGTGGAATTTAAATCCGGGCCACCATTCTGCAAAGAGTATTTCTGGCACCCCCATCCACACACTCCCTCCCCCACCCTAGGACTGTTTTCTGATGCTATGTTATTATATAACTGGCTTCCCTTTCCTTCAGAGCATCGACTTCAGTTTTAATTACACATTTACTAGGATGAGGCTCTAAGCCCCATGAAGACAGGGTCCACATCAGATTTCGCCGCTATTTATAGAAGCCACCCATTGCTCATTTCACCCAATTTCTCCTTGATAGCTGAGTTAAGATTTCATCCTGCAAAGGAAGGAAGAGCACAAGGGACTGGGGTGATGGATCACGGGTGCCAAGGTAATGGGAGAACTACAGAGACTACACTAGAAGGGAGAAATCAAATATTATCCAAAAGTTAAAAACGATGTAAGAAAATAAAATTTTTTAAACATTTAAAAAAAAAAGATTTCATTCTAATATTTTCTTCTCCTTCTCCTCTACTCCCAATTAGATACTCAAGGTGGCCCTATTCCTTTTGTCAGAAATTTTTTTAAAAGATTAATTTTTATTTATGCATACAAGAACTAGGGTGTTGGCCAGAGGTATGGGGAGTGAAAGAATTCACCAGAGACAGAGTAAGGAGCAGAACAGGCAGATCTACTAAAATACTAAGGGGAGTAGCAGGCAAGACAGAAGAGGTCTGCTATACCATGTGGGTTAGCTGCCTGTCCTGCAATGGAACTCACAGTAGCTTGATAGCACTGAAACTTTAACCTCTGTGCCACCAGGGAGGCCCAGTAATTGACTAAGAAGATAGGCATGAGCCATCGAGTGCGAATTAGATATGAAGGGAAGCCAGTTGGAGGCATGATGGGAAACTTTCCTGTACATAAAAGCAAATAGATGGGAAATGACAATCTCTTTCTCTTGGCATTGTCATGTTTGCATGATGCCTAGAACCGTATCAGTTGTCTTGTGACTGTGAGAAGGGCGAGCCTAAGGGCAAAGCTGAGAACAGAGGGGAAAGATGGAAAGAACATAATGTGGGAGTCATGGGGATTAAATAACATATCATTTATTCATCCTGTCATTATGTATTGAGTGACTACTAAATACCAGGCAATGGGAATATGAGAGGAAAGAAAATCAAAATCATCTTTGCCCTTATAGAGTTCCTCTAGTGAGGGAGGCAGATATCAAAAAAGTAAACAAACCTATGGATAAACAATTGCAGGGAGTGACACTTGTGTATCCCTTCTGCAATAATAACATACACTGTGGAAAAAGCCATTATTTGAGGATAAAGGAGCATTACCTGCAGCAGATAGAAACTGGAGGAATTTGGCTAGGTTTTTGCCTGAGGATATTCCCCAACTGATGTAGTCCAGAGTGGCTACAACTCAAGCGGAAAGCCTCAGTTATATTGGCTTGAGGAGTCATAAGATGGAGTATGAAGCTCCAGAAGAGTACAAAGCAAAGAGAAAATACCAAACAAGAGTCACAGAATGTGAAACCGCAAAAATATGCATCAAAACTCCAATTCTTGTTGACTTCTGTTCCTGTGTGGGGAAGACTCCCAAGTTGTGCGCCAAAAAGCAAGGGCTAGGAAGTTGAAGGAATTGAGGAGTCTTAGCTGCTCTCCAACTCAGGGAGACTGAGTTTGAAGGTATAAATGCAACTAACTTTACTACTTGCTGAACAAAAATCAACATTCTTCAAAGGAAGATAACTATCAGAGGCTGCATAAGGTATTGTTCAAAATGATCAACATACCATAAAAAAAATTGCTAGACATGCAAAGAAACAAAAAAAAATGTGACGCATAATGAACAAGAAATAACAGAAATAAAAACCAACTTCAAGATAATCCAAATGTTCAAATTAGAGAAGGGTACTTCAAAGCTAGTATTAATATGTTCAAGGATTTATTTATTTATTTATAAACTTTTTTTTTTTAAAGATTTATTTATTTATACAAGCACTGGATAAAGTCAGAAGCACGGAAGGGTGAGAGAATTCACCAGAGCCAGAGCAGGAAACAGTACAGGCAGACTGACGATACACTGCTGAGGGGAGCAGCAGGCGGCAGGAGAGATCTGCGCACCATGTGGGACCCTTGCCCTGTGGCCGGGGATCGAACCGGCACTGCAGAGGCTGCAGGCAGCTTAGCAACCCAGCGCTCAACCACTGCGCCACCAGGGAGGCCCCTGTTCAAGGATTTAAAGGAAACTGGTGTTGCAATCATAGAACAGATGAGGAATCTCAATTTAGACTCTGAAACTAAAAAAGAAAAAAACTAATTTAAAATTTAGAAGAACTGTAAGATGGGGGGAAAATTCACTGGATGGACTTAATGGTAAATTGAAAATAAAAATATAAAGGAGGGCTTCCCCAGTGGTGCAGCGGGTTGAGTGCAGTACTGTGAAGCTGTCCGCAGTCTCTGCAGTGCGGGTGCGATTTCTGGCCAGCCAGGGTGATACCCACATGGCGTGGCAGACCTCTCCTCTCTCAACCACTGCTCCCCTCAGCAGTGTTTTCGGTCCATCTGCCTGTTCTGTTCCCCACTCTGTCTCTGGTGAATCCTCTCACCCCCCACACCCCTGGCCTGTACCCCAGTTCTTGTATGCATAAAATAAATAAATCTTTTTTTAAAAAAAGGGACAACTATACCACTATATACATGATGATTAAGTTCTTATTGAAACAATTTTCACAATGAAAAGACATCTTTAAAATGCTGAAAGTAAAAGCAACTCGATTTTGGATTCTACGTTAAGCAAAAATATTCTTTAAATATGAAGGTAAGATAAAGATATTTTTCAGATTATGGTGTATTCATAAAAAGGAATATGGCTTAGCAAAAAGAAGAAACAAACTAATGACAATTGCTACATGCCTCTCAAAAATATTGTCAGTTGAAGAATCCAGACATGGAAAATATACATATTGTATCACTCAATTTCTGTGACATTTCAGGGCAAGCAAAACTTACATGATGAACTTTTCCACAGAAAAGTTGTAGAAGTAAGTACATATGTAATTCCTATTTTTAACAACTGAGAACTTTTGTAATCAGTGACACACAAGGAGCAAGGCACATACACTGAGCACTAGGATCTTGGTTTCTAAATACAATATTCCACTAAATGGAACCAACAAATGCTTCTTAGGAAAATGCTGACTTCAGGGCTGGTGCAGATGAGACTATAACTTCTAGTTGAATCTAAAAGCAAGGTCATGTTCAAAGACAGAAGCCTATCAGAAGAACAGAGGAGCTAGCTTAGAGGGACTCTCATCGCCAAATCAGAGAAAACTTTTATATCAAAACACATTTTTACATTAAGTAAAATAAGAATCCAGGACCCTATAACAATAAAAAAAATTAAAGAATAAGTTTATAGGTGGGTAAGAAAAGTCTTTCTTACAACAGAACATAGTATATATAAGGAATGATATATAAGGAATGATAAGAGTTTAAAAATGTATGAATGGTTTATCTTTTTTGAATGCTGAGTAATATTCCATGGTGTATATGTATCACATCTTCTTGATCCAGTCATATATTTTTGGGCATTTGGGCTGTTTTCAAAGCTTAGCTATTGTAAATAGTGCTGCTATAAACATGGGGTGCAGGTGCTCTTTGGAATTGATGTTTCTGTGTCCTTTGGGTAAATACTTAGGAATGGAATTGCTGGATCATATGGAAGCTCTATGTTTGGTAGGTCAAGAAATCTCCACACAGCTCTCCATAGTGGATGGACCAGTTTGCACTCCCACCAACATGGATGGAGCTGGAAGGGATCATGCTCAGCGAAATAAGCCAGAAAGAAAAAGAAAAATACCGGATGGTCTCACTCATAGCAGGAATCTAGAAAACTTAAATAAGGGACCAGGAAAAAGAATAACTATAAGAAAGAAAATATCAAAATCAACAAACAACTATGAACCAGAGACACTCTATGGGGGGAGGGGGGAAGGAGGGCTTGGGGTCAAAATAAGGGGGTTGCAATTGTATGGGGAATATAAAAATAAAATTTAAATATAAATAAATAAATAAATAAAAACCATAAAAAAATAAAAATAAAAATAAAAATGTATGAATGGATTGAAAAACTGGTGGATGGAGGTTTAGTAAAGAGTAAATATTGGCATTGTCTCAAATTATCTTCCCACGGATGGTTAACTGACAGTCAGAAGGGAGTAATAGATATCATTTTGACAAAGTGAGCAAAGCAACCTATAAGCTTCCTAACATGATGCCTTCAAAAAGAAAAAGACATCATCACTTGGTGGTATTCCCACCCCAAATGCATAATATGAATATAATTGTGAGGAAGCATTAGATAAGCTCAAATTTAGGGACATTATGCACAATAACTGTCCTTTGATCTTCAAAAGGGCTATGGTATGAAAGACAAAGAAATGCTAAAGGCCTATCCTATAATAAGACAAACTAAAAACCATGATAATAAACTCAGTCCTGGTCTTGAATTGGCTCCTAGACTAAGGAAAATAGCTATTAAAGACTAGATTTTGGGTCAATTGATAAAATTTGACCACTTCCGTAGATTATATAGTAAGATAGTATTAATGTTAACCTTTCTGGTTTTGACCCCTGTATTGGTGTTATGAAAAAGAATATTTTTGTTCTTAGGCAAGACATGATTTCTAAGGGCTAAAGGGACATCATATATGCTGAGAGAGAGAAAAGAGTGGATGAATAGATGTATGAGTGGATGAATGAATGATAAAGAAAATTATTTACCTGAACAGCAAGTAAATAGTCAGTGAATCATGGTAAGGAATATTTAATAATTCTTCACACAACATAGTATTATACTCAGTATACTGTATTAAAAACTTCAAGGTTTCTAAAAGATTAGATCATAACTGTTTTCAACAACAACAAAAAATAATTACGTGACATGGTATAGATATTAGTCAATTGCTACTGTCATCCTCATATTGCAAAATAAAAATGTATCAAAACAACATATACACCCCAACAGAATGTCACAGGCCTATGAGTCAATCAAATTCCCTCTCTGTGACAGAATAATTGCAGAAGTGGCCCCACTTCTTCCTTCCCAGTAACCATACCCCTTTGCAATGTGACTTTGCATCTTCCCCCATTGAGAAGGAGACAGAACCTCTTTCCCCTTCCCTTGAACCTGGGCTGACCTTGTAATTTGCTTTGCACAAGAGAAAGCAGCAAAAGCAATGTTCTCAGGACAGGCTTTGAGTGCTTCCACTCCCTCTGCTGCTTGCTTTTTTGCATCACCATAAAGACATGACCAAGCTAGCCTGCTGAATGATGAGACATGTAGAGCAGAGTTGAATCAGCTCATTTGTCATTGGTGAGGTCCAGACATGGGAGAACCTATCCAAGATTCACAAAACCATCCAACTAACCCAAAGCCACTCACTGATGCACTTGTGAGTCCCATCAAGCTTAGCTCCACTCTACCCGCTGAACCACCCAGCCACCCACAGACTATCACACAAAAATGAGTGTTGTGATGTGAGGTGTTGAATGATCGTTACACAGCATTATTGTGGCAACAGATAACTGATACACTCTCCCTCTAATCATAAGAGAAGACCTATGAGGGAGCCGTGGTGGCTGGTGCTGAACTTGCAGAGTCACTGGGAGATGGGTCAGAGGGTGCCAAAATCTTGGTGCCAGCCAAAACTGTGGAAAGACAGAAACCACAAGGAGGCAGAGAGGCTGCTGCCTCTCAGCAAGAAACAGATGCCAGGCGGCACCACAAAGGGACACATGGGAGGATGAGCTGCCAAACCACTTTCCAGTTCCCAAAAGGCCGAGCTTTCCTCTGTACTTTCTTTCCATGAGAACGCCTTTTATTAGTCTCCCATTAATCAGCCTTTATCTGAACTATTTTAAGTGGGTTTCTGTTCCTCTACAGTCACCCTCTACCCTGGTGGAGTTGAGAGATCTCAGTATTTGCAAACCCATTAAAAACTAGTCCAAGACATATTTGTGTGAGCTCAAACACTGCCCAGAGCTGGGTCACATGGCCAGAAATAGGATCTGGTTCAAGGCTCCGGGGCTACCTCCACAATTCAAAGTCTGGGGGCTTATGGATGGGCATCTTATGGATGGGCTTATGGATGGGGCATTCTGCCCCAGCATGTCTTCTCAAACTGAGCCAAGCAAGGTTGTTTGGATATCTCCAAGGCAGATCCATCTTCAAAGCAGCCACTTAAACCTAAATCAAGCATCATGACTTCTGAGAAACCTGAAGTCCCGTTCTGAAAACACGACCATTTCCATGACACCTGGATTGCAGAGTGGGCAGGGCAGTTCAGCAGTGAACTCTGAAATGTTGACTTCCAGTTGTTGAACACGGGTGTCCAGGTCGATCTGTGTTTCTGCATTTCCAATGACAGAGGCACACAGAATGTAGTTGTTTTCTCTGTAGTCTGCATCATGAATTCATTCAGCTATCTTTTCACATCATTAAAAAAGTAAGAGCTTGAGGCGCCATGGGGTGGGGGGGTCAACAGACTGGGTCTTTCCAAGAGCTAAAAATCCCAAATTCTCGCATCTGAGGAATCCCCAAATTTCCCCTCAGAAGCTGCATGAAGCTAAACGGATTCTTCATACACAACTCACACTCCTTTCCCTAAAACTGACAATAAAAAGGGCACAAAAATAAAAAAGATTCACACTCCCCGTGGATTTCTTCCTCCCTCATATCCTACAATTTCTCTCAGCTGCAGAGTTTCTGCCTCAGAACTTTCTGGAGACTGAGAGATGAAAGGAGGGTTTGGTGGCCTCCTTTTCTGGCTCGAGGAAAGAGTTGAAACCATTCCCCCTTTCCCTGCAGGTGCCCCCTCCGGGGTAAGTGAACTCAGCTTTTCCATGTTTAGACCAAACGCCTTGAATTCCTTCCTGGCAGGTGTTCATGGATGTGAGCAAATTAGATTTTGAAAGTATTTTTGCCACAAGTCTCGGGTCTGCAGCATAGAAGGCGTGTTGGAAGGCCTGGGCTAGCCAGCACCACCTCTCTGAGGCCCTGGAAGCAGAGGCAGATGCAAAGGAGATGTAATAAATCCAGAATCAGAAAAACCTGGGTTCGAATTCCAGTGCCACCATTCACCAGCTGGCAGCCTGGGCACAATGCGGAGCTGGCTGGCTCCTTTGCAAGGCAGGTAAACGGACACTTTCCTCACCCAGTCAACTGGGAACCCAACAAGATGCCACAAGCAAAGGTTCTGGCTCATACTTAGCGTCTAATAAACAGTTGTGTGTTAGTCAGGGTTCTTGATTGCACGCTGTGTGGTAATCAGATGGAATTTATTGGAAGGCTATCAGGGGCTCATAGAATTGGCAGAGAGGAGCGATGAAGTCTGGAAAATGGCCAGAAAGCAAAGATTGCTGGAGGGTTAAGCAACAGGGCCTGAGTAAGGTCGTGGGGGTAGATGGTTAGGGACACCTCCAGGTTTCCTTCCAGCCTCTGTCCCTCACCAAGCTCCCCGGTCCTAGAGGACCCTATCCTGTGCCCACCCCCCTGGCTGCAGCTGGAGCAGACACAAAGTGAACTGGTTGTCTTCCATGGAGCAGGCAGGCGCCTCCTGCCCCCCACCAGCCATGACCTCACACAGTGGCAAAGAGGTAAGTGTCTCTATGGGGGAAAACGAGGCAGGGTGATGAGCCCCATATCCATAAATGCTCAGTGCAGAGGCTACTATTTATATCCAGCAGAGAAGGCTGATTCACAATGAGAGCAGAGGTGAAGTTCTATGACAGGTGAAGTTCTATGACAGGGGAAGCAAAGGGTAGATTTGGGTTTCTGGAAACTCCATTCCTAGAGGTGAGGTAAGCTGAGAGGGGCAGTGCCCGGCCTCCACTGATTCTGCCTGCATGACTTTGGCTGAGCAGCTTCACCATCTGAGCTTCTGCACTGAGCTAAGGAAAGAAGAACTTGCGTGTCCATTACAAGGCTGTGCCTAGCACAAGGGCAGCGACCTGGCAAGCCCAGCAGAGTTAGCCATGGGGTTACAGTGACACATTAGGATAGCTTTGCCTCATGGACTGGGGGCCCCAAAGCAGGAGAAGAAGGGGGTGAGCATGCCACCCGAGGGTTTCAGGCATGTTACAGACACGGGCTAGGTGGTCAATGGCATTTTCAGAGAGGACATGGACTCACGCTCAGGGGACTTCCAGCAATGACACTGATAACAACAACCCTGAGAACCTGGGGTGTGCATTTCCCCCCAACATAAAGATGACTCCGCACCTAAAGTACGTCCCCAAATAACACTCAGCACTGTCCTCGGAGGTTTTCCAGGGACATTGAGCAACTTACCTATTTCGCAGCCCAGAACTTCCCATCCCACCCACTCGTGACTGCTGAAATGTCAGAGAAACCCCGGCCCAGCTTCATGTAACCTGAGAGCTGCCAAGGGCAGCCACCCTACGGAAAGAGAATCTGGTTCAGTGAAAACATTCGGGGCAGAGCAGACATACACATCTCTCTCTTTTTCCTGGAAGATGATTTTCCACTGTTAGCCACAAGGTCCATTTTCTAAATGAGAAAATAATGGCTCGTATGTAGACATGTAGAGTCCAGGCATTTATCACTGATTAACTCGGCAGCATTTATGAAGCACCTATGCTGCATGCGGGCCCCGACACCATGCCTTCCAAGGATGCGGGGGAGGCAAAGCAAACAAAGGATTTGCTCTGCCACTTATTTTCTCCTGGCTTCCAGGTTTCCCACCCTCATTGTTTGCTTCCAATAGAACACAGTGCTGACTTTGTCACAGCCTTGCTTGAAATGCTTTATTGATTTTCCATTACCTTGGGAGCCTCTGAGCACAATTTGCAAAATCTTGCAGAACCTGGCTCCTGTCTACTTCTCCAACCTTTCTTCCTGGCCTGTCCCTCATGTCTTCCACCTCCAGCCATTCACTCATTACTTTCCATTCATTCGTCCCCAAGTACTTAATGGGCAACCACTCCAAATCTGATACTCTGTGAGTTGGTAGAGATATGAAGGGTGGACAGGATGAGTAGGTGAATGAGAGCCCTTCTCTTGAGAAGTTTACATTTGAGTGCAATGTAAATGACAAGGAGAGGGGAAGGAAGGGGAGTTTCTGACTGTGAAAAGTGCCACAGGGCTAACGCCAGAGGGTGATATCAAATAGAAAGTGCTGGGAGGGGGTGGCGTGCGGAGGGAGTACGGGGTCCCTTTAGATCTGGTGTTCCAAGAAGGTGGAAATACCTAAGTTGAGAAACAGCTCTTCCATATGACTTGCAGTCCTGTGGCCTTCGATGCTCAGTCTATCCTTACATGTGCTCAGGCCCTGACCTCCTCCAAAATGCTCCCCTCCCCCTCCCCATGCATACATCATCCCTCTTCTCCCTGTAATGCTGGCTTGGTATGTGCTCCACAGATGTGCTCTTCCCAATCTGCTGAGGACCAGCCTGGGCACCCCTGCTCTCTGCTCCCCAGATGCTCCAGCCTTCCCCTAGCTAAACCCCCACTCCACGGCGACACACCTACTCCAGCCCCTTGATGCCCACATCAGGAGATTTAGGCCCAGAAGTTACCCCTGCCTCATGGAGAGGACCATGGATGGGGGGAAGCTAGAGGGGAATTGGGGGACCCTCTTGGGGTCTGAGCTTGGTGAACATCAACAATTTTTCCAGCATTTTTTGTTTGATTAAATCCCAGAGGACATTTTTCCTCCAACTCCTTTTTCCTTTAACTTTTAAGCCATATGGTTCTGATTCATTTATACTTAACTAATTACAACATTGGTTTTGTAAGAGCTATTTGATGTCCATGAGTCTTCCGAGCCCTTTCATACAATTTTCTAACCCTTTTTACTGTGAAACCCAAAGTGATCTTTCGCCAGCAGTAAACAGCGTCCAGTGCCAGAAGGTTACGGTTTGGTCTTGGTTTGGTCACAGGGACCAGGCCTTGTGGTTACAAGGCCTTGGAATTTGGCAAAATGTGTTTTTTGACTCCCAATGAAATTCTAAAAAGGCTCTCAGAAAAATAATGAGAAGAGAACACGTCAATAAGACAAGCAGCTCTTAAAAAGAAGGCCCTTCCCTTCAGAGAAGCCCTGTGATCCTGGCTTCCTGTAGCCTTTCCCCAGCACCAGCCACCAGTAGGGGATTGCTCAATGAAGTCAGGAGGGGTTTGCACGTCTCCATCCAGCCCTGCCTCTTGGGATCTTAGAAAGTGGCATTTGTATAAACAGGTAGGATTTTGTGGGGCTGCCAGTGTTCTGGCTAAGTTGGCAGTAAAGCTGCTCTATTTTTCTTCGAGGAGATGAAAGGAACCAAAGCTGGTTGAGGGCCCACTGTGTGTCAGGCGCTCTGTGATGCCAAGGGTGTACAAAGATGAAACAATAGCCCTTGCTCTCAAGGCGTTTAGGCTAGTGTTACAATAATGTGCAAGAGCAACACTACTGATGGGCCATGTCCACCGTGCAGGCCTGGATGGAGTGCTTCTGGAATGTCATTTCAGTTAATACTAAATGTGATGACTTCACAGCCTGGTGCTCTTCATGTCTCCCATGACATGACAGAGTAAGCACTCTGTCACTTTAAGTGACAGAGCAGGTAAGCACTAGAATTAGAATAGGAACCTGTCAGCCCAACCCCAAAGACCATGATCCATGGACCTGGAAAGAAGTTTAATCTTTTGAGAAACCATACTGTTTTCCACAGGAGCTGGACCTACCTACATGCCCACCAGCAGTGTAAGCCACACAATGGAAACAACCTAAATGCCCCAAACAGATGAATGGATAAAGAAAATATGGTAAATATACACAATAGAATACTACTCAACTATTAAAAAAGAAGGTAAACTCTTGTCATCTGTGACAGTGTGGCTGGAACTGCAGGGGATTATGCTGAGTGAAATAAGTCAAAAAGAGAAAGACAACCACCGGATGATGTTACTTATATGTGGGATATAAAGAAACAAAACAAAGGGTCAGATAAAACCAAGCCAATAACAGACGTTAGAAATCTGATTGTAGGGTGGAAGGGGCGAGAGCTAGGTGGGAAGAGAGCACAATGGACTATGGTGGAGGAATGTGGGTGTTTTGGTGGTGGGTGTAGGGTGGTAATAGCATCTGAAGGGGGAGACCCTATACCTCTAAATCACAAACAATTTTGTAAACCAGTATTACCTCAATTAAAAAAATAAAAGTTTAAAGGAAGATCCATGGGTTCTAAGAAGGTATGTACCAGGATCGGGCCAAAGATCCTCATTGTCAAGGTCAAAGAAGGAGGCAATGGTGGGGGAGAGGACCTGGTAGGCAAACACAAATAATACTGTCCAATGCTCACTAGGTGCCAGGTGCAATCCCCAGGGGTCAGCCCTTTTCACACTCTCATTTTGTCAATGAGGAAAGTGAGGCTCAGAATGGTGCGGTCACTTACCCAAGACCACAGACCAGAAAAGAGAAATACGGGAGTTTGGGTCCAATTGCATTTTCTGAGTCTTAGGTTCTCTCTGACATCCTTTTAGGTGTGACCACCTCTCGCCCCTGCCAGGGTCGTGATCCAATCATCATCTGCGTTCAGCTGAAATCTGTGGAAAGTAGAGCAGTTCTGATGATATCGAGACGCAGACTTAGGTCAGTCAATTTAAATAAATGCTAACCAGGAACAAGCACTCAGCCCTGAGAGAAGGATGAAATCATGGAAACTGGATTTGAAATGATTAACAATGGGAAAGCTGTATGAAATGTAATTGCCCCAAACAGTAAAATGTGCAAAGTTCCCAACAAAAGAATGAGGAGGGAGCAGACGACAGCCAAATTTGGGTGGAAGCAGAGCAGTTAGAAAAGTGGAAACCATGAGACCAAAATGTGTCTGGGTTGGTCAAGGAGAAGGGAGTTTGCATGTGGATGACAATTTGCAGTTCCTTTGAAAAAGAAAATTCAGAGAAGAAAATCCACACAGAGGTCTGCACCGACCCAGCCATTTTCAAATTATTTATCTCATTTACCACATTTTCTCATTTAACCTTCACAGGTTTCCTCAAAAATAGGTCCAATTCTTATCTACATTTTACAGAGGAGAAAAATAAAAGCTCAGAGACAGAACATGACTCTTCCAAGGTCAGAGACCTTAAAAACATAAATTGGGTCATGTCACTGTCCTATGTAAAAGCCTCTGATGGTTTCCCATTGTCCTGGGATAAAATATAAATAAATGTTGATTCAGGGCCTCAAAGCTGAAATCTCTGATCACAGCCTATGTTTTGCCCCTTAGTCTGAATGTTCCAATCACAAGTTCATTTTCAGTTTATCTAATAAACTGCTTTGTTTCCTAGTTGGAGCCTTTGCAGATGCTGTTTCTCTGCCCATAGAATGTCCTTCCTTCAACCCTTGATCCATCTGCCTCCACTGTTTGTTCAAACTTTAGCTCAAGTGACTCTGCTGAGGAGCCTTCCTTACCTCACTGTCTATAAGCAGTCCTTCCACAGGTCGCGTGGACGGTGCCCCACTTTTTATCGCAGGTTGTGGTTAGTTTACACTGGAGTGATTTCCAGTCTACTGTCTGCCCCACCTATGCCGTAAGTGCCATGAGAGTGGGCATATTAGATTGAACCTGTATGAAACATCCCTTACTCTGATTTGATGCCAGTTCAAGTAGAGACTATGCTGGGTCTGTCGACCCCAAGACTGTACCATTCACAACCTCCTGAAGGGAGAGCCACCAGAACGAGATACCATACCACAGCTCTTTGGACACTGGATGGACAGCAGCCCCTTGTTGGACCCCAGGCTTGACTGTTGGGACCAGGAAAGGTATCAGGCCTGGAACCCACAGCCTGACAGCAACCTGAGCTGTGTCATGAAAAGGTGAGCTATCTCCCCAATTCCTCCATCAGGTCTTTCCAGTGAGAACTAAAGTTGAAAGGATGTCACGTTGTTGAGTCAGGTTCTTAATGAACCATATGCTCATGGAGATTTGAGGGCATGGAACTTATAAGGGGCTTCAACTTCTCTCTCAGATAAGACTGACTTACATTCCTATCAGCAGGAGAGAAGCTTGTCTTTCCTGAGAGTTCCACAAAAATCCCAGGACTATAGATCATTAGATAATTTGGGCAATTGAACTTTGGTCATATTGAAGTAATGCTCTAATTGGTCAAGACCAGATCATATGACCATCCCTTGCCTGCAGGTGGGGAACAAAGGAAGGGAGAGGTGGGAAGTCAGTCTCCCCAAATACATGGACTAATAGTGGAGTTAAGTTGATTCCCCCAAGGAAAACTGGGGTGCATCACCAAAAGAAGAGAGGATGCATGTAGAGGAGGCAGAATCTCCAATGCTCTCATGTGAGAATACAATCTCCACAAGGCAGAGGTCT
Source organism: Talpa occidentalis (assembly GCF_014898055.3). Taxonomy (NCBI): domain Eukaryota; kingdom Metazoa; phylum Chordata; class Mammalia; order Eulipotyphla; family Talpidae; genus Talpa; species Talpa occidentalis. The sequence continues at coordinate 35,240,527 of NW_023605305.1, read as the reverse complement.
CTCCTCTCTGCTCTCTCCTCTCGGAGGGTTATCTCATTTTAAAAGGAAACTCGCAGCCACTGAACCTGCACAGAACTTTTCCTAGGCCGGGTGGTTGGATCACAGCTTTATCCCTGAGCATGTTGATTTGAGGAATTATGACTCCTTCTTGAGAAGCAGATGAAATAATCAAAATGACAGGGCAACTTCTAAATAAGACTGACTGATCTTACACTGCCCCCACCATCAGGATGACGTTGGGCAGATCTTCTCAGCTGTGTGAGCTTCAGCACCCTAATTTATCAGATGTCAGTAAAAAAAAAGGCCCATCTTGCTGGTTTGCCAAGAGGATGCTATGACTTTCTGCAGGTAGAGGACTCAGGAGCATGCCTAGTACAATGCAGCACTCAAGTGATGATGATGGAAAAGAAGACAAAGGAAAAAGAGGGGGAGGTAATGATAATTTGGGGGCTGAACTCCAATATTCAGAGTTGGAAAGAACCTTAAATTTCACCTGGGCCTTCCAGTTCCTATGATCTGCACAAAGAACCTAAATTGGATTTAACTTTTCCCATTTTTGGGAAACTGAGGTTTAGAAGGAGGAAGAGCTTTCCGAAGGTCTCTCCATTAAAGAAGTGGCAGAGATGAGTGTGAAACCCAAGTCAGTTCACTCTGAACCTGAGGTCTCTACCAGAGCCAGCCACCACCCAACATGTGGGTGAATTCCCAGCCTGGCAGGATGTGCTCAGCACCTCCAAAAGAGTACACCATTACTTTGTGCTTTCATACTGTGCACTGAGGGAAGGCGTATAGTACCCTCCTCTCTTTTCCTTTGGGCTTTCTTTCTACCCTCAGTGAGCACTGAAAAAAAGGAAAAAGCTTCTATTTTAAAGAGAAAAAAAGAACACAAATTATAAATGCCACCCATATTTCAAAAGCAATTTCACATCTGCACTGAAATTCCTCTACTTACAAACATTCTCAGATAAGAACAAAGCTATGCACTAAAGAAAAAGTAGGCCAGCCCTGCCTGCTCCCCACAGATGGTGTGAGGCAGTCATGCACATCCATTTTAGTCTTGGCCATCGCGTTATTCATTAGTGTTGGCCCACGAGCTGTTTAAAGAAGTGTCTTCTTACCATGAAAAGAAGAAAGTCAAAGTAAAAACATCTTTGGATACATTTTTGAAGAGCTGAAAAGAACCAAGTAGAGCCTGAATCAATGCCAACACAGCCCTGGTTCTTTTGTGAAACTCAACCTTATGCAGACACATACCCTGAAACAGCATATATAGACGGTCTCTGTGGGCCTAGAAAGTAATAGATTTGAACACAGACTTCTGGTCATGTTTGTCAGTGGGTGCTTTCTGAATTTCTATCTGTAGCAGCAGCATTGAGCACTGCTTATTTTAGCCAGATAATTAATGGCATTATCTAGAGATGACTAAATTTTCTGTCTCACTAGGATAGACACAGTTGATTGCTCTGCCACAGACATTCCCCTGTACTTTCCTCCTTCCAGATGAAATCTCTCTCCAACAACAGAAATTGAAAATGGCAGAGACTTTCTCAGATTCCTTTGCATGGATAGTACTGACCAATGAAATGTAAGAAGACATCATTAAAGAGCTCCTTGATAAAAAGAAATTAGCTGCAGAAGGAGCGATCTGATGCTTCCTTCTTTGGATACTTCCCCGAAAAGTTGTGATGCCTGGTGCTGCCACAGCCATTTTGCAAACATGAAGTAACAAGCCTAAAGACAAAAAGCAACAGGCTAAGGATGGCAGAGGTAAAGGATGGGAAGAGGCTGGTTTCTTGATGACAAGGTTGAGTCATGAGTCAATCCCAGGTGTTTTGTTACGGACGAGAACAAAAGGTATTTATAGTTGAATCACTATTAGTTGAGTATTCTGTTACATGCAACTTAAAGTCATTCTGTCAATATAGAAGGGAGACTGAGACAGGAAGAGGGCAGGTCCCAGGTAGATGAACAGTTCAATCTACCTGGGGAGGCCCTGGCAGCCATATTTCTATTATGTGATCCTAGTCCCTGGACATGGCTGATTGGACCAGAGATGGACACAGCACCAAAGCTGAGTCCTTCTGAGTCTCTCTGCTGGGAATTGAGAAGAGGGATTCAAAGACACCTAGAGTGTTTCTGCACATAAATTTGGAAGAGATGTACAGAGGTATAGAAAGCTTGTATTTGGACAAGTAGAAAGAAGCAGAGAATAAATGCTTAATGGTTCCAGAAAGAAAGAACAAGATGGAATAAATGGTCGCCTATTGGCACTGACCTTCCATTTCCTGGTTCCAGACCCTTGTGATGTTTCACCTTTGTATTTTCCAACATTGGGTTCTCTGAAAGATTTCCTTTGCTTCAGTTGGTTTGACTAAAGCTTTAGTTGGAAACTATTCATCTCAAACTGCATTGCCAAGATCCCAGGATGATGGTGGCCCAACTCGAGTAGAACTCACATCTCCTGAGCTGTTGTTGTACCCACCAGGCCTCCAAAACCCACAACTAGTATCTACCAAAATGTGCTAAGTGCCAAGTACTCTTCTAAAGTACTTCACATGTGTTATATTTAAACCTCACAACAATCCTCTGAGATAGGCCCTATCATATTACTAAACCCATTTTCCAGGAGAGAAAACTGAGGCTCAGAGATTTTAAAGAACTTGCCTAAAACTGCAGTCAGCATATGATTGAATCAGGATTTGAACTCAGGGCTCAAGCTTGTAACCACTCCTATTTCACCTACTAGACTGAGAAACTGTCCCAAGTGCTTTCAGTAGGTGCATCCAATTTGTCTTCTAACTTGTTTTGGCCTCCATAATACCTTGTATACACAGAGGGTCCAGATGCTCGAAATACTAGCTGACTGGAAAATCCAAGAAGACTTCCTGGAAGAAGTGCTATTTGCATAGTGTTTAGAGATAACCTGATTTGTGCCCAAAAAATGGAATGGAGAAGGACAGTGTCTAGTCAGAGTTCATAGTTGACAATCCAGATGCTAACTTTGGCTATTTTAGACAGAAAAAAGAATTTATTGAAAGGATTCTGGATGTTTATAGAACTGCTAGAAGGACTGTTTCAGCACATTCTAAACAATATGGCCAGTAGCATTGTCCTAAATCATGTCACAGAACTGACTCAATAAAGACAGCACAGTCACTGCTCCCCAGAACTATAGTAACCTTCCACCAGCTGCAGTTGGGGTTCCCAGGACCCTACTGTTCTGCTTCAACTGGTCCTGATCTCAAGGCCAGACCAAGTGCATTTGATTGGCAGATCCTGGGTCACATACCACGTCCTAGCAGCAAGGGAGGCTGGAAGTAGGTGTTGGTATTCTTAGGCCCTATTCTGGGGCATAAGCGCTCCACTCACCAAGACTCATAGGAAGGAAGGGCACTCAGATGCAATGTCAAGTGTCCACTGCAGGGGGCATTTAAGGCAAAGGCACAGAAAGCGTGTGCCTGTCTTGGCTTAGAGCAATAAGTTGGTCGCTGCATTCCTTAGGATATATATTTAGTCCTGAATTATGCCTCCTGAATTGCTGTTTGGACAGCTTTCCTTGCATTTAAATGTCTTCTATCTGCAAGGGTAGACTCTGTTCTTGATGCACCTCAGAAGGCCGGAGGGGTGTTCCGAGAGCAGTTTAACCACTGCTGAGAAGGAGGGGGCAATGGTGATAGGACAGAGCCCCAGTGCAGAATCCCTTGTCCAAAGCCCAACTCCCCAAAGGAGAAAGTTCACCAGAAGATCCCGGCTTTATGGAAAGTCATCCTTGCACATAAATGCTGCCCTTTCAGAAGAAGCCAAAGTCCTGCCCAGAACAGCTCTTGAAGGGTCAGCTGCCGCCTGTCCAGTTCATTAACTTCAAGGCCTTCTCCACTGGCACAAAGCTCAGAGGGGTAAGGGACACATCTTCTCCATCCCTCTCCCAGTCACTAACAGCCCAGGACTCCTTCACCTCTCAAATACTGGTTAAAATCCTTTTCCAGACTCTGGTCTGAATAAAGCCAAATTGAACTAATGTCAGACAGTAGCAACAAAATAGCCAGAGCTTGAGTTTTCTGTTGGAAAGACATGAGGCTCCTCTGGCCAGGGCAGTGACCCGTTCTGTCTCCATTCACTGTCCTGCCTTGGACAACAGCCACGTGGGAGCCTGCCCTTGGAGATGCTGAGGGAGTTCAGGGCTGGAGGTGGTGGGGTGACGGAGCAGGAGCAGAAGGACTGAATTCCAGGGATGTGCCTTCTCCCCGACTCCAGCTCACCCAAAGCAATTCCTTGTCTTGGAACAGCCATGCTCTGCTTGGTGTCCCCAGACACCTGAAGTTGCTCTCAACTCCTCCCTCTTCCTCGGCCCCATATCTAAACAGAGCCTCCAGACACTTCTCAGACCCATCACTATTCTCCAGAATAATCCCAAAGGTTCCTTTACTGACGCACTGGCCTCTTGTTTTACCCATTCTAAAATATCGCCATCTGGCGCTGGTGTGGTGGGCAATTTTCTTGTTCCTAGCAGAACACCCTTGCATGAGAGAGGTCTCAGGCATTCCTGGGTTCCTATTATGGTGTGGTTTTCAAAGTGAGGCGATTTCACCCTCCAGGGGACATTTGGGTACAGGGGTGCTACCGGCACCTAGTGGAGGCAAGGGGACTGCTGATCACCCTGCAGTGCCCAGGACAGTCCCCAAAATGGGGAATTGCCCCACCCAAAATGCCAATAGTGCCCAGGTGAGAAACTCTGCCACAATCTGGTGGCTCCTCTTAGGCTCCCAGGGGTCACCACCAAGACATGCCCTACCACTGCAGCTTCGATCACCTGTGACCTCTGTCCTGGAGTGTCCTGCTTGTTCTGCTACCCATGACTTCCTGGTCTGGGTGCTCCCTTGGGGCACAACCAAGGATGCCCCACTGTCTCAGCCCAAGAAGTCTCTCTTTCAGGCCTTATCTATCTTGGCAGCTCTCCAGAATATCCAGGGAGACACAAAACCCAATGACCCTTCAACCAATCAAAAAGTCTTTCTCCAAAGAGATGGAAAAAAGCTTTAGCTTGCTGATGTCAAGAGGGAAAAACAGACAGGGCCATTCCCTGGGAGTCACCCCCTTTTAGAGGGGGGGATAAGCTAAATAGTAACAAGGCCTATGTCATTCCCTTTGTCTTCCAAGGGAGGACCCTTGCAGGGTCACTGCTAGGAAAGCTAACCAAAGCTGGGACATCAGAAGACTGGGGTTCCACGGAGAGATCTGGGACAAGGATGTCCTGACCACACTACCTCTCCTGACATCTTTGCAGCCCTCAACCCAAGCTCTCCAGCCAAGTGACCAACCCCTGGCCCTACTTTCTTGACCCACCACCTTGCTCATGCTGCCCTCCCCCATGGAAGGAGCTTCTCCCACTAAATCTACACATCAGCCCCTGCCTGGAAATGCTGCCCAGGAAACCTCTTTTCTCCCCATGGCTACATGGGATTGTAGCATTTCTGAAGATATGCTTTCCCTTGGTTTCTCATTATGAATGTTCACATCTTCCTAATGGAGAGTATCTTTCCAGAGATAGATTTCCCTTCCTCTCTAAAACCTCAGTGCCTAGCACAGAGCTGGCCCATACTAAGTGGAAAGCTAGTAGAATAAATAGGCCACCTCAGCCATGATCTCTCTTTCCTCTTAGCCTTCTCACAAGCTAGTCCCTTTGCCTGAAACACCCTTCCCACCCACCCCCACCATGGCCTATCTGGCTTCACAGTATCATTTCCCCAGGGGACACCTCTTAATCCCTTGACTTAGGTAAGTGCCCTGCCATATGAAACAATCACAGCTATGCATCTTTTTTCACATGCTCTTCTAACCAGTTTTTACTAACCAACTCCCTGAACCAACCCCTCCCTCTTTAACATACACAATTGTGTAGATAAACAATTGACACCCAGAGCAAATCAAATGCTTCTGGCTGCTAGGCCATAGCATCTTTCACTTTGGGTTGCCTACCTGACACTCAATTTCCTTTCCTTTGCCCTTTTTGGCAGAGCCCTCATCCCTTTATTGGGGCGAAGATACCAGTCACCTGCTATTCCAGCATTCTTTGCAGCCAGGGCCTAGACACATGACCAATCCTGGCCAATGGGAGCTAGGCAGAGCTGCCTAGGGACTTCTGGGAAAGTAGTCTTTTGCTGAGTGCCACTATGTCTGCACCATGAGGGGAGACATTCCTAGACCCTGAAAATGGCAGCAAGAAAGCTCCGGAAAATACCTGTGGCCCTAGGACACCACTGAGCCACTACAGCATCTCAGGAACTCCCATCTCTAGACTTCTTCCTATGTGAAATAATATTTTTATTGTTTAATCCAGTGGTTTTCACACTGTGGATTATACCCCTTTATGCAGCATGAGATTATTTTAATGGGCCCTGATGAACATTTTCTCTTAGTAGAATAGGCAAGAATAAAAGATATCAGGTAGCAGCATCCCATAAAATAAAAATAAGTAGTGTTTGTAAACATGCAATTTGATTCATCCTCTATGTATGTGTATAAACAAGTATGTGCACTGAGTAGCAATGTAAAATGTTATTTTTTACTAAGCAAACTTTGAAAACTAGTTTTAAAGATTCTGTTACTTGCAGCCAAATGCACCAAATCCCACTCTTTAGCATGACCATGAACTGTCTCTTACCAAGAGAATGTTGTTCGTTGTCTAAACTGTCTATGGCTGACAGACTCAGTACTATAATTACATGATTTCATGAAATATTATGCAAATGAATATGAATATGAACATTAAAGGAAATATGAATATGAACATTAAATGAATATGAACATTAAAGGAAAATTGCTATTTCTAAGTTCACTACTTTGGAATCAGGAAAGGAAAGTTGCCGGAAATAGACCAGATGGATGGAAGTGAAGAGAATACTTCAAACAATTGGAGACAAGAACTATAAAATTCTAAAAGGATTATTTATACACTTGTATTAGCTCATAAATAACTTGCCTCACTTTATAGAAAGTGGTTTATGCAAAAAAATAGCTCAACTCTGCAAACTCAGACCCAAGAGAAGACTCTATCCTACGTCAAAATATTGTTCAATGAGTGAATATGTATAAGTTTTTAGTTAAAACAAAATGTTTACAACCTATAGGTATCATTTTTATAATTTTGTATAATTTTTTCAACTGACTAGTGACCATTCTCTATCACATTACACAAAGAGCTTCTTGTATAATTGTTTAATGCCTCTATTACAGTTGATTATAAACCACAAGAGCAAAAAACATGACCATCCTTTCATCACTTTATGTGCTAGTACATACCAAGTCCACAGGAGATTCTTAATAGATATTTTTTGATTGAATAAATAAGCAAATAGGCAAACAAAACCACTAAACACTAGTTCACAAAATTTGGCCCTTGCAAAAGCCTTGTGGGATAGGGCTTATATATTTTTATCCTAATATTGGTGATGAATTCATTGAGGTTTGGAAAAGCAATTGCCTTAAGTCACAGTTCTAGTCCTGAAAGGAAGCCAAGCACCCAGAATGCTTAGCGTATGGGATTGCTCTGCTGCAGGCGGGTTATGATGTGGGGCCATCACACTACCCGGGATGCTGCATGACATTGCCATCCCCAGTGCTTTGACTGTGATTTATTCAGAACACTGAAGAAAATTCTTCTGTTCTGTGTGTCCCATTAACAGTTTGAGGGTTATGGGTGAAGTTTTATCAAGAGTTTTTTTTTTTAAAGTGTGAGTTTATAGCCAGAGGCCAACATTTGTTTTCCCAAAAGAGGGTACTTTCAATTTATAATAAGAGCTGACAGGAAAATATTATTTTTGAAATAGGAAATTCACTTTACAGCAGACTTTATGGGGTAACATCTATTCAGTAAAGTGAAAGATTCCTGACCCTGATTAGTCAACTAATTGTTACTAAAAGTTGTTATGCGAGCTAAGAGCCAAGTACCCCTACTCAGCCTGGATCCTGGGCAAGGGGCCCTAGCACAGCCCCTCCTGAACTAAGCTGCAGGCAGGGAGGGATAGGATGAGCCCTTTGCCACTGGGGTACCAGGGACTTAAGGTCTAGGGGTCTGGGGGAGCCAGCCACCACCTCCACGTGGGCTGGGGTGGGGTCTTGGCTGCCTCTGCGTGGGGCCTGAGGCCAGGGAAGAGGAGTGCAAGGCTCTGCCTGCACATGGTCAGGCCTGACTCCAGTCAGGCCGCAGGCAAGAGCCGGGTGCCCCAATTCAGTCTGGGTCCTGGGCAGGGGACCCCAGCACACCTCCAAGGGGTCCCCGAAGAATTATAAGACTCAGAAGTAGCAGCATGTGACAGTCATTGGAAAGGATGGGACAATCAGTGTGAAAGAGGAGGCCTGGAGCCCCGAGACCACACTGGTCTGGAAAACAGGACAGTCTTCTATACACAGGAAACTCCAGAATCCATAAGTCAGGAGACCCACTCCACACACCTGCCTGACAAGAGGATCCTGAAGTGCTCTGTCTTGCTACCTGTCTCACAGCAGCTCCTGGGGATCTGAGCAGTCTGGTTTGCTGTGGCCCAGGAGTGCGTGTCCTCACCCCAGAAAAGGACAAGGTTCCAGGAAAAAGTGTAGGCCCATGGGGAGGATCATCAATCTGCAGTTTGCAGCGAAGGAGCTGGAGTGATTGGAGCAGGGGCATAAAACACGGGGGAGTAGGGTGGTGAGAAGGCCACACCTAAGGGGAGCAATAACTATACAACTAACTTACCAACAATGTAAGAAAATAGAAGATTTAGTAAAAAAACAAATAAATAAAAATTGTTATGTCTTTACTTTAACTTAGTGTTTCACTTTTCACAATCGTCTACTTTGTTCTAGGAATCAATGGTCCCTTACAAAAGAAAATATGTAATACAAATGTAAGGTGTTTTTATTTTTGTGAATATGTTCAAAATGTAAGGCATGAGGCATAGGGCATGACAGAAGCGTCTAGGATATCAAGCAAGTTCTATATCTTGATCTGGATAGTGGTTTCTCTGTGCATCCCTGTGAAAGGCCATCCAGTCATTTCTGATGTGTGTATGCTACTACATACATGATATATCTAATAAATAATTTAACATGTCTGGTTTTCATTTTACAGACAACTTGAACATAAGGAGTAGAATGAGCACATCTTGGAGCAGGTTTAAATCTATAAACATTTATTAAATGCTAGACTCTGAAAGGGTCAAATTATAGTGATTGAACAAATTATAAATGTTCCTTGACACAGTGGAGTCCACAGGAAATATATGTGGAATAAATGAATGAGTTAATTCATAAATAACTAACACAGAGAAGCGGGGTTAATTTTAAATAGCAACAGAGATCTACTGTTCCCTGATATGAGAAGAAGAAAAGAAAGGATATGTGAGTATACTGCTTGCCCCCTGTGCTTCCAGATGAGACATTCCCAGGTGGAAAGTTGGCCTTCTCTCTAGAATATCAGCAGTCAATTAAATGCAAAAGATTTACTTGGCACCTGATAAATCCCATGCACAGAGACTGGCATTAAGGACAGCAGCAAGCAAGCTGTTCACCGCAGAAGATGAGGAGAGAGCGAGAGAGAGAGAGCAGTAATATCCTTTTGTGTAGGGAGGAGGTCATCAGCTACTTAGTCATGGAACAGTAGGAGGAAACAGGAGTTAGAATGCAGAGAATGAGCAGAAAATGGAAGACCGAATTCGGACAGCAGCTGCAGACATTTCTTTGAAAGTTTTGCATAAGAAGCAGAAGAATGATATTGGCAGTACCTGGAAAGGGATAGAAACAAAAGATTTTTATAATGTAGGAGAGAGTTGGTTAGACTGTGGAGAAAGAGAAAAAGAAGAAAAATGGATGAAAAATATGGGGGAGAAAAAAAAAATATGGGGGAGAGAGGTGGTGACTGCTGTAGTGTTGACTAAAGCAGGTAAAGAAAGAGAAGAAAAGCAGGTCTCCCTGGTGGCGCAAGGGGTTAAGCACCGCACTAAGAAGCAATCCACAGCCTCTGAAGCAAGAGTTTGATCCCGGGCTGGCCAGGGAGCAACCCACATGGCACAACAGACCTCTCCTGACTCGCCTGCTGCTCCCCTCAGCAGTGTATTTCAGGCAGTCTGCCTGTTCTGTTCCCCACTCTGTCTCTGGTGGATTCTCTCACCACTTCCTCCTCCCCCCTCGCATCTCTGGCCTGTACCCCAGCTCTTGTATGCATAAATAAATAAATCTTTAAAAAAAAAAAAAAAGAAAGAGAAGAAAAGCCATTCATTAAGGCTTCTATCATCCCTCTCCTGGGGATTGCAACAGACTCCTAATGGCCCCCCATGCTCCCACTTTTATATATCCAGTCCACGCTTTCCAAGTAGCCATGGTAATCTACCTGAACTATCAACCTAATCATGTCACACTCCTGTTTAAAACCTCCCAAACCCTCTTTTATTTTTTAAAAAAGATTTATTTATTTATGCATACAAGAACCGGGATACAGGCCAGAGCTGCAGGGCGGGTGGAGGGGGGGGAATGTGGGGTGAGAGGATTCACCAGAGGCAGAGTGGGGAACAGAACAGGCAGACTGATGAAATACGCTGCTGAGGGGAGCAGTGGGTGAGCCAGGAGAGGTCTGCTGTGCCATGTGGGTCACCTCCCTGGCTGGGAATCGAACTCATACTGCAGTGGCTGCGGGTTGCTTCATAGTGCTGCGTCTTAACCCCTTGCACCACCAGGGAGGCCCCAAACCTCCCAAACCCTCTTAAACCATGAAATATAAAACCCAAACTCCTTTCCATGGCCCCAGCCTTCTCTAACCTCATATTTCTAACCCCATCTCTCTCCATTCTCTTTTCCCACACTGTGTTCCACCACACAGACTCACCTTCATTTCCTGAGACAGGCTAATCTCTCTGGCTCAAGAACTTTGCACATGCCAGTGTCTCTTAAATGCTCGTCTTCCCCTCACACACATTTTATGTCTGACTCATTCCTATATTTTGGATTTTAGAATTCTGGTCACAAATCTGATGTGCAAGTTTTTTTTTCCCACATGACCAAGCAATTATCAAACATCAGCTTGGTGTCATACATTTCAACTCAATTCTAACACATCTATCTGGAGATAGCATCAGATTCCAGAGTCTAAGGGCTCAATCATACAAGACTGCCCCAACCCTTCCCCCCAACACACACACATTTGAAACACTAACCCCAAGTCCAGGTAATTACCTGTGCTTCAGAGTTTCTCATGATGCCTTCCTTGGGTTTAATTTGCTACAGCAGCTCACAAAACTCAGAGAATAATATTAACTACTTGATTACTGCTTTAATATAAAAGAATATAACTCATGAACAGCCAGATAGAAAAAATGCATAGGCATGGGAAGGGGTAGGGAAGTATAGATTCCATACCTTCTCTGAGATGCCACTGAACCCATATACTCATATACTCACCAACCCAAAAACTCTCCAAACCCAATCCCTTGGGCTTTTAGAGGCTTCATTACATAGGACGCTTGATTAAGTCACTGGTCACTGATAATTGAACTTAATTCCCAGTTACTTAATTTCCAGGTTGGGGTATGGAAGTGGAAGTTCCAACCCTCTAATCATTTGGTCGATTTCTGCAAAGTCACCTCATTAACATAACAAGACACCTTTATTGCTCTTTTCACTTAGGACATTCCAAGTATTTTAGGAGCTTTCTGACATGAATGGGTCAAAGACCAAATATGTATCTCTTATTATAAGTCACAACATCACAAATCTCAAAAGAAAAATGTTATCTTGTCAGCAAGGGCCTTCATAACTACCTAGTATAGAGTAAGCCACCTAAGTTCTGCTCTTTTGTAGGATGTAGTCAGTAGAGACAAGCTATAGTGTCTATTGCAACAACCACCCCAAAAAATGGATCAATTATAAACAATCATTTTAAAGACATTTTAGAAGTGTGGAAGTGAAGACAATTAAAGGAACTAAATTCTAAAGCAGAAAGAGAGTGACTGAGGTAGCCAAGTATTTTGTTACCTTGGGATATTGACAAGCATGAACTCTGATTTTGGACTAGAATTTCCATAAACAAAGAGAAATGAAAAAAACAAAACAAAAAACAGCAATGAAATGTTTCATTTGAGTTCCTACTAAAAGCAATTATCACAATAAATATAAATAGTCTGAATGAAGCAATTCTGGAATAGTAAAGACCTCCAAAAATCTGCTATTCCATAAAAGAAATAAGAACTCTGGTATTGTCCAACCTAACATTTTCAGAATTTCTGGAAATTAACGAAAGGCTTGCAATAACCCAAAGAGAGAATCTTGAAAGCAACAAAAGAGAAGTGACTCATCCTGTACAAGGGATCCTCAATGACGTTAACGGCTGAGTTCTCATCTGAATCTATGGAACCAGAAGTCAATATGAGGACATATTTAAAATCCTTGATGAAAAAAGCCACTGACCAGAAAATTTAAACCTGTCTTTCCAAAACTGGGACAAATTAACACATTCCCAGGTATACGAAAATAAAAAGAATTTGTTATCACTGCAAGAAGTGCCAAATAGTATGAAAGGGTACTAGATAATAATTCAGTTGTATGAAGAAAAATAATATACAGATAAATGCAGCAGCAAATATAAAAGCTAGTATTGTTATAATTTTGGCTTGAAACTCAAATATTTATTTCCTATAGGATTAGAAAAACAAACACATAAAAATAATTATTGATCTTGTTATTGGGAGAATAATGTATAAATATATAATTTATAACAACAACATACATGTTTAGGAATAATGGGGATATGTTACTAGTGATAACAAAGGAATTCAACAAAGTTGTGCACCCTGGTTCTTGTATGCATAAGTAAATAAATCTTTTAAAAAACACACTTTGGTGATTCTTCAAAAAACAAAATATAAAATTACCATATGACTTGTCAATTCTAAATCTACATATATATTCCCTAAGAATAGAAAATATGCACTCAAACAGATGCTTGTATGTCAATGTTCATAGCATCATTATTCGTGATAGACAAAAGACAGAAGAAAGCCAAGAGTCCATCAAGAGATGAAAGGATAAACAAAATGTAGTACATAATGTAATGGAATATTATTCTGCCATAAAAAATGAGATTCTGCACATGCACAACATGGAATAACTTTGAAAGCATGATGTTAAGTGAAATAATCCAGACACCATTTATATGAGGTATGTAGAATAAATTCATTGAGACAGAAAATATAATAGAGGTTACCAGGAACAGACAAGCAGAGATAGAAATAGATGCTGTTTAATAATTACAGAGTTTCTGTTTGGGATGGTGACTATTTAGGGAAATAAATAGTGGTGGTTTTTACACAATATTGGGATGTGATCAATGCCACTGAACTATACACTTATAAATGGTTTAAATGGCAAATTGTGTTTTGACCATAAAAAAATATTACAAAAACAAAACTAAGTGGACCCAATACTCCAATTAATAAATCTGGAGACTGAGATTGCCAACTGAGCTTTTTCAACCACTCAACACTTCATTATTTTCAAGATACACTTTCAGTATAAGTGCACGTCGAAAGTAAGTTAATGAAAAAAGATATATCATGCAAACACCCCAAAAATGTTATGTAGTTATACTAATATACAAATATACATCCAATACAAATTTTAGCCAGAAATGTTACTCAGGGTTACAGAGGAACATTTCATGATGATAATAATCATTTCAACAAAAAAGACAAAACCATTCTAAATTTGTATGCTATAACTTCAGAATATATGTAGAAAAAGTAGATTATAGAAAAAGGAAAAAAAAAGTTGAAGTAGACAAATCAAAAAGTTGAAGATTTTAATACATCTCTCTGAATAACTGTTTTAATGAATAGACAAAATCTATAGGGATACAGTGGATTTAAACAATGCTATTAACCAACTTGACCTAAGTGATATTTATTGAACTCAATACTCAAGTACTGGATGAGTTGCTTAAATGGAAATGATCATGATAGCAATGACCAGGATGCCTGAGTGAAGAGGAAGATGACTGCTCTCTGAGTCTCAAACCTGCCTTCATTTGCCCAACATTCAATACTGAAATATCTGTAGTCTATACCTGGCCAGCATCTAGTTCCTCTTTTTGAAAAATAACACCTCCACTTTTTTTTTCTTTCCCTTTTTTTTTTTTTTTTGCACATGACAAGGCCTGAAAATTATCATCTTTTATTCTCTCATCACAGCAATTGGATCAGGATGGACACGTGACCCTAACTAGGCCAATGAGAGCTTTCCCAGGAATTTTATTCAATCTATTTAGAGAGAGGCATTCTCTTTATGCCAGGATTGTTAATCTGCTATAATATAAGTCTGAAGTTGCTAGAGGCCTGCTCTTTAATATCAGGGGCAAACCTGTTTGAGAAGTAAGTCAATAAAGAGCTGAAAGGGAAAGTGAGCTGAAAGGGAAAAAGAAATGCCTGGTAATAGCATTGATCATCTGGATTCAGCCATTGATGGAGTTCCAGATTTATGCTTAGGCTTTGTGTAAACCAGAGACTTCTGCTTCCAGGTATAATAAGGTAGATTGCAGCCAATCTACTTTCCCTGTGAGAAGTGGAAAAGTTGGACAGAATGCCTATTTAAAAACAGCTATTTAAAGGCACTGGGAATCTAGAAGCAAAGAAAATGAAAGAAAAGATAAACAGCCAGGAGCATATCAAACTAAAAACCTCTGAACAGCAAAACAGACAATAACCAAAACAAAGAGACAACCTACTGATTGGGCGAAAATATTTACACTCCATATTTACAACCAATAAGGAATTTAAATCAAAGATCTACAAAAACAAAAAATGGGCTGTCAAAAAAACGGGCAGAACTGAAAAATACACATCCCGAAAGAGGAAATGCAAATGGCCAAGAGATACATGAAAAAAATGTCCAACATCACTGATAGTGAGGGAAATGCAAATCAAACCACGGTGAGATACTACCTCACACTGGTGAGAATGGCCCATATATAAAAAACTGGCAACAACAAATGCTGGTGAGGATGTGAAGAAAAGGAACCCTCTTACACTGCTGATGGGACTGCAAACTGGTTCAACCACTATGGAAACCTGTGTGGAGGACTTGCAAATTACTAAAAGTGACCCAGTAATTCTACTCCTAGGAATCTACCCAAAGGACAACAAAACATTAATTCAAAAGGAAACTTGCACTCCTATGTTTATTTCAACACTATTTATAATAGCTAAGATATGGAAACAATCTAAATGCCCCCAAAAGATGAATGGATCAAAAAGATACGGTATATATATACAATGGAATACTACTCAGCAATCAAAAAAGATAAACTCATGCTACTCACAGTATTGAGCTGGAAGGAATTATGCTCAGTAAAATAAGTCAGAAGGAAAAAAAACTATTGTATGGTTTCATTTATAGGATGAATATAGGGAAACTGAACAAAGGGTCAAAAAAAGACAAAATTTGCAGGCAAATATAGATCTGAGGCATACAGCATGGGAGGGGGGTGGAGAGGAGTCAAAACAGGGGTGGGAAGAGCACAAGGGACTATGGTGATGGTTCACAGGTGATGTGGTGGTGGGAGATTTATGGGGACTACACTGAGGGGAGAAATCAAATATTGTATAAAATGAACAACAATGTAAGAAAATAAGGTTTTAATCAATAAAAAATAATAGTAAAGGCACTGGGAATCCACGAAACAGTCAAAACTAGAGATGACGGTGTGAAGAGATGAGTTGGATCTCAAAGCCATTTTTTCCCTTGAGGGAATTTGCTGACTCCCACTGCAGGGAATGAAGATGGGAAACCAGGATTTTCCTAGGCACAGCTCACTGCTGAGAGACCGAAAAACCTACAGAGCTTTTGTACATTTTGCAGGTCTGGAGAGACAAACTTGGAGAGCAAAGGGGCCAAGATTCCTATGAAAAGGAGGGGACAGAGATCTGAGCCTGGCACTAATTTTCTCCTCAAAATATCTGCCAAATTCTGAAGCAAAACAGAAAGCTTTTAAAAATCACAGTGGCATTTTCAACAATCTCACCATGCTGGGGAAACAGGGGGGCATGAAATTCAGGCCCAGGCTGTGAACACATTCAGTCTCTCAACTGGATGGCCTAACGGACTGAGTTAGATGGAGACTTATCAGAATCTATTCCCTTAAATGATACACACAATAGTAAACCAATGTTACTTCAATTAAAAAAATAATTTACTTTAAAAATGCAACCCAAACTCAACTCAGGTCAGTTCAATTAAGTGATCAGTCCCACATTATCTGCCTAATATAGGAAAAGGTGAATGAACCTTCTCTAAAGGAGGAGAACATCATCAGACATAATTTTTTAAACACAATGTCTGATACTCAATCAAAAATTACTAGGTTTGCTAAGTAATGAGATCATCTAAGACAAAGTGAAAAAATAAACAATAGAAACAATTATGTGAGCAGATAAACTCAACCTTTTGTGCCAGCCATCTTGAAGTGAGTTTTCATCTTTCTTTTTTTTTTAAAGATTTATTTATTTATACAAGAACTGGGGTACAGGCCAGAGGTGCGGGAGGGTGAGAGGATTCACCAGAGACAGAGTGGGGAGCAGAACAGGCAAACGGACCAAAAACACTGCTAAGGGGAGCAGCAGGTGAGACAGGAGAGGTCTGCCATGCCAGGCAGGTATCTCCCTGGCTGGCCGGGAATTGAACCCGCACTGCAGAGGCTGCGGACAGTTTCACAGTGCTGCATTCAACCCGTTGCACCACCAGGGAGGCCCCATCACTTTTTTTGTGTGTGTGTGTTGTGTTTTTTTTTTTTTTAAGATTTATTTATTTATACAAGCACTGGGTACAGTCAGAAGCACTTGGGAGGGTGAGAGAATTCACCAGAGCCAGAGCAGGGAGCAGAACAGGCAGACTGACAAAGTACACTGCTGAGGGGAGCAGCGGGCAGCAGGAGAGGTCTGCGCGCCATGTGGGACCCTCACCCAGAAGCCGGGGATTGAACCGGCACTGCAGAGGCTGCAGGCAGCTTCGCAACCCAGCGCTCAACCGCTGCGCCACAGGGAAGGCCCACCATCAAACATTCTTGACTAATATACTCAAAGGCTTCCCTGCCCACTCCAGCTCATTAACATTACAGCAGCCATTGTACCACAGATTTCCCTCATCCTTTATCCAGGCTGAAACTAGAATATTTTAGACCAAAAGACCCTGATTCTTCACTAAGATCCTATTGGAGTTCCGTCAGTTCTGTATATTAGCATTCTCTGTCTTTTAGCAGCAGTTGAGATAATAACTAGCAATTTGTATGGAATGTTCTAGTTTAGGAAATGCTACATATGCATTACCAATAGTCAAAGTCATATAAGTACTTAAACATTAGTTTCTCCATTTGTAGATGAGTAAATCTGAGTACATGGTTACATCTTACCTGTAGATGAAGAGGCTAAAGATTAAAGAGGTTAAGTGACTTACCCAAGGTCCCTCAGAAGTAAGTGGTATATGGCATCTCAAGCCCAAGCTTCCTCACTCACTGGAGGACAATGGGTCCAGTAGCCTGCAGTTCTTATCCTTGCTCTAGTCTTTACTGGCTCTTGAGACAATCATTCACTTCTCTGTCCCTCTGCATTTTTTCTGCCCTCCAAGACTGTACTTATTGCCCTTGACCTTTCCTGACATTTTTAAAAATGTACCTAATCAATGTTCTCAATTTTTAGAGCAAAAGGATGGAGAACATTTGGTTCTGAACATACTGAAATGGAGTGCCATTTCGGTGGCTCTATTATCAACACCTTGGAATATAAATAAATTTCATGTAAATGCTTAAATACGCAGTTCATGAAGGCACACTTGCATTCTATGAGCCCCAAAGTCTGAGAACACTTCCTTAGAGTCATGCTAATGAACAGTTACACATGACATGCCTCAACATGTATCCTTCATCATGGTTGGATTTTCATCTGAACATGAGCTTTCAGTGCCTAACCCAAGGCAATGATGAATGTCAGAAATTTTAGGCATCAGGGCACAGACAATTCAGAAGACAGTTTGGGATCACAGCTTTTGCTTCCTTTAATAAAAAATAACATTCATAATAGTAATGCCTTTACAAAACTTATATCTTGATTTCTGTTTTGATCTTCATTCATTCACCCTTTAAGAAAGACAAAAAAAAAAAAAAAAAAACCTCAATTCCAAGAGGTTAAAAGCATTGTTTAGGCTCTACCTTAGGTTCTCTGCCTTCCTTTCCCTTTCTTCAGATCTGAGCCAGAATTTGAAATTGGGAGTTTCTGAAATTGGGACTGCTGGGCATGTGCATGCTTTATTCCTCCCTGGGTGGAATCAGCTTAGTGAGGAAGGGGGCAAAGTCCTAAGCACATTTCTTCCCCCTCACCCTCTTTCTGTTTCCTAAAGCCCAGACTCAACAGGCAGCCCACACAGACCCCATCCCAGGACACCATTCCCGAGGCACAGGGGGATGGCAAAAGTAGCCAGGACCCACAGATTGGTGTTAACAAATCACATTTTCTTAATAGCATATTATCAGTCGCATGCGTGTTTGTGGGTGTGCTGGAGAGTACTAACCAGATGCAGCTGGCCTCATGCTAACAGCCAGGACACACGTGTGTGTGCACACGCACACACATGTTGAGAAGATGCCTGTTGCCAATTTCTTGCCTGGCAAACCAGGAACATTTTAGTGGTTTATAAATATGATCCCTTCTATGTTGGGACACTTTCAGGTTCAAGCCCATAGGTGTCAGGTGCTCAGAGGGCTGAGTCCCTCTCTGTCCATACCCCCACTGCCCCGACAAGCTCTTCTGCATCCCATGATGGACAGCAAACAACTCAGCACCAAGGAAACCTATGAACTGGGCATTTCACAGGCAGGCTACCTCAGTCACTTCTTGATTTGGTCTTTTTCTCTCTCATGTTATTGAAATGTTATTTTTTCCACTCATATACCACCACCTCTCACCCCTCCCAAATCAGCCTGTTGGAAAGGCTATTTATTTTGCTTTCCCTTGGCATAATTTAATATCAGAGAAGTGCATCTCTGAGGCAGACAGTATATTCCTCAGGCATACATTTGAGATTCTGCTTGATTAGAATTACAAATTTGTCATGCAATCCTGGCCAATTTGGAATGGGCACCCTGACATCATGTTTATGTCCTTTTGGCCTTGCCAGCGGTTGCTAGGATTGGGGAGGGGGGAGCTTTTCTCAGCAATAAGTTAGGATTTCATAAATAGTTGGCAGTGCCTTAAAAGAAACCCGTTCTTTAACATGAGATAATGTATGTTTTCGTTCTACTTACTTGGAGTAGGTCGTACTGGGAGCCACCCAAGTTCACTTTTAAATCATTTCTCTGCATGCCAGACACGGCTTTTGAAGTTGTCTGCTCCAGCCCACAGGGAAGCCAGATCCCTGGCCTCTACCAGTGGCCCCACTGTGTGCCCTGCCGCCCACAACAGGAAGTGTGTCAGAGCCGGGTGGGCACAGTGTGGGTGGAGCAGGCCTACGGGGCTCGGTTCCACTAAACGGAAAATCCTCTGACGTGTTCTCGGTGTGTGCGTCTGGAGCTCCGGCAGGTCAAATGTCACTCTTGCCTCCAAGTCTCTACACCCCTTTCTGTCTGCCCTGCTGGCCTTCAGACGCAGCACATGGTGTAACAGCAGGCCGTTTGAAAGTGCAGGCCACAGGAAATCACATTTGAAGTGCCTGGCATGGAGGGTATTTTTATACTGTTCACTTTTTCCCTTTTCTTTTCATCTGTTTTCTGCATTTTTTTTCAGTTTGCTTTTTCTTCTTGATTTATTGTTGTATTATTCTATTTTTAAACCAAGACATACTTTCCCATCAGACTCTTTAATGTAACTCATATGAAAATTAGTGCTGGGTGGACCTCAGCTGGTGCAGGGGCTGGATCCAGTAGGAATGGGCGTCCCAAGGCGCAGATGCTTATCTGAATCCGCACCAGCTGCTGTGGTTGAGGGAGCAGAGCCGGGAGGAGGAACACGCCCCTCCCTTCCTCCTCATTAACCAATCCGGGGTTCAACAGTGTGGACTCCTGGCCCTTGCCCTTGAACATATAATGTATGGTGTCCCTGCCCTAATCCGTTGGCCTTCCCTTAAGGGGAGACATGGGCATTTCAGTAAAGATCATGGAATCCCCAAAGCCAGGAGAAAGGAAGCCTGTCAGACCAAACCCAACTTAACTACCTGGGGTATTGGGCCATGGGAGTGGCATCTTAGAACAGAATAGGTGATGGGTTTGGGTTACATTCAGCCCTCTTTGAAGGTCTTCTGTGTCTCTGGGAGACCACTTCAGTACCCAAAGCCAGAGAGATCTGGGCTCAAACCCTTCCTACCTGTTGCCTGGGATAAGCCTCTTTATCAACCTGTGCCTCTGTCATCTGTAAAGCCTGAATGAAATACTTTTCTGCCAGAACTGTAAACATTAGAGAAATGGTTTAAGTCCCTCTCCAGTCATCAGGGATAGGGGCTCAGTGATATGGTAGCTGGTCTTACAATTCCCAAATTTATTCCCATATCCCCAACCAATGTGAAGTCATCGCCTCATCCCCACTGCCAGCTGAGAACTTGTCGCCATCTACCATTTTTTAAATTTTAAATATGTTTTATGTGTCTCTCCTCTCTGCCCAAACTGGAGAGATTATAAAGGTTAAGGGTCACACATCATGCGGCTGGCAGTTAAAATGACAGACTTAACAGACCAGTAGTCTGTCTTCACTGCTTATTAGTGAGTTCATTCATCTGCTCAGTGTGGATGACTGAATTCTTATGGGCATGGGGGTTCAGCAGGGAGCAGGCTTTTCCAGTACTCCACTCATATTTCAGCCCCAGCAGTGGCAGTATGTCTATGCAAGGTCAAAATGGCCTTGTGCCCACAGCAACATCCCACCGGATGGGTGCACTGCATGGCATTCTGCTTCTTGTCCCAAGAAATTTTCTAACACCAATAGGGCCTATTTGGACCTTAGACAGACACAGATCAGAAGTGTGAGATGAACTTTGCTGGGGACTACCGTCAACTGTTGGGGGCCAGGATTTATGGTGCATAAATCCTTCAGCCTTCATGTAGACAATTCCAGAAGACGTCTTGGACACCTACTAGAGGGGGGAGGTGGGGGAGATGAAGCCCCTGTGGCTCCCAGCAGCAACCTTGATAGCACACTCTCACTGACTTTCCCTCCTTCTCTATCCCAGTCCTCATGCTCCCTCACTCCTGCTTCCTGGTATCACCTCACTCATCAATTACCTGCACCTAAATCCTTAACTCAGGCTTTCAGGGGAACAAAATGAAGATGATTTTTGCCTAATAGACTCTTGGTCTCTCAAGCCTGTGTTTTTAATGGCCAGCCAAATGATGTTTGATGCTTACCATTCATAATCACTCCAATTTGGACAGAGGGAGGAGAGAGACACATAAGACATATAAAAAATAAAATAAAAGAGAGACTGACAAATTCTTCACTGGCAGTTGGGGGAAGAAGTAACAACTTCAGACTAATGGGGATAGGGATACAAATCTAGGAGTTGTAAGATCAGCTACCATCTCACTGAGCCCCTGTCATTTAATGTGTCTGGAGAGACAAATAATAAACAAAGTAATCAGACAGTAGTAAGTTCCATGCAGAGAATTAAAATCGAGTAATGTGTTAGAGAATGATTAAGGGACTACTTTATGTGGGGTGGTCAGGAAAGGTCTCTCTGAAGCCACAAAAAGGAACTTCTTTTGTGATGATGTGCAGGGAAAAGAGCATCTGTAGCAGCCAGAACAGCTGGACCAAAGACCCTGGGATAAGAAAGACCTTGGCAGAGTCAAAAAGCCTGAAAAAAGATTAGGATGGTTGGAGGCTATGAGTGTCAGTGAGAGTGGTCCAAGAAAGGATCAGAGATCAAGTAGGTTTTGTGTAAATCAAGATAAAGATTTTAAATCTTATTCCTACTATGATATTGGCCATTGGAGGCTACTAAGCAAGCTTTGTAACATGATATGATTTACATCAATTAATCTCTTTGAATCTAAATTTGCTCATCTGTAGTTATTGATAATTCTGGCAGTAATGAGTTAATGAAATCATGTATGTGAAGTGCTCAGTACAAAACTGGAAATATATTCATTTCATATATATATATTAGCTATAATTACTACTTTCAGTCTGCGTCCACAGCTTAGTCTATAGATCCCGGAACAAAATAGGCATTTACATAATTATCAGATGGTTTATAAAGGGAATTATAACAGTCAAAGAAATTTTTGCATTATAGAATATTGTAAGGTTCCATGGACTTAGACCCCCAGCTCTGTGACTTAGGAATAAGTTGCTCCCCCTCTTATAATATTCACCTCCTCTGCAAAGGACAGTAGGTGATATCTATTCCATGGGGCTGATGGGAAGGAATGCATGTAACATGTAAAGTAAATGTGGCCATGAGGGGAAGAAAGCAGTGGTGACTGAGGCATACTTTTGGAATTCACAAAACCTCATATAAAAACAGAGCAACTAGATAGCAAAATCCCAAACCCATGTACAATAGTTATAATCAAACCAGGCAAAAATGAATGCCCATGAATGTTGAAGCACCAATAGTCATAAGATCTGCAAGTTGGAGTCATAAGATCTGACATCTATGAGAGGAATATAGGAGGAAAAGCAAAGCATCTGATAATCCTAAGGCCAGAAGAACCCTAAAATAGCTAACCAGAATTCATGGGAAAATGCAACGAGCCATTTTGAAAACAGCAGGCACTTTGCTGAATTCAACAGAGGATAAGTGCTATCATTAAGGCCTGAAGATATTGTTGCAATTTAGTCCCTAAAAACTCTTAAAATGGACCAGGGGCTCCTTTCTAGCATAGGGTCCCATACTAAGAAAAAACTGCTGGGTGTGGAATCAAAATAAACAGGAGCAGGGAAACATAAACAAAGGAATGAAAAAGTACAAATAAAGTGGGGAAAGGAATGGGGCCAAAATATCTCAAAAAGTAAGCTGCTGTATTTTTTTTTAACTTCACATGAAAATAACAGAAGAGGGACCTATGAAGTTATAAAAGTTCTTTCTAGAAGTTCAGGAAAACTACACTAACATAAAATGACTAACAGAAAAAGTATCAAGAAGAAATCCTGTTATAGTTACTGCATGAAAAAAGAGATTAAAGAATAGAATATTCCCATGGCTAATAACAGCACACCAGGAAAACCCTTTTTAAAAGTGATTAAAATTCCAACACATTATTTCAAAATAAGTAGAAGACATTAAGAATATAAATCAAAATTTTAAAACCTCAGAAATGAGATGACAGAATTCAAGGCAGAATTAGACATAAAAGGGAAAAGAACATTTTACAAATGAAGATCAAAATGGAAGAAACACAAGTGCAGACAACACAACAGAAATGCCATAAGAGAAATGTAATATGAAAAAAAGAACTTTTTTAAAACTAAAAGGATTTTAAAACTGAAAGGATTTTCATAAAAAATAAAAGTTACAAATACTTAACATAGCAAAGAAGCGCCAACTTATGAATAAAAGAATTACCAGAAGAAAACCCAAGCAAGAACAAAACAAACACTAAAAATCTATGATTTTAGAAAATTTTCTAAACTAAAAATATATGAAACTGCCTTGAATAAGGACACCAAGTATCTGAGAATTTACTAACCCAACATGACCAATAAGTACCAAGTTGTAACTTAGAAGGAAAATAAAATGTAATTGTCATCAGACTCTTTGACATTAATGCTTTATGCCAGAAGTCACAGGAAAGAAAATATGCAACCCAATGATTTTACATCCAGCAAAACTAACCTTCAAATTTACAGGGTGTTTACTGTTATCAGTTCAAGAAATATTATTCCCAAGAGCCTATTGTAATATCTACTAGAGCACAGGCTTCTGACAACAAAAATGCCAGGAGGGACAAATTACGTGAAGAACTAAGACTAAGTAAGACTAGGGGAGATTATAGTAGGAAATGATTCTTTGAACTGACAACAGAGATACAATACAACCATTTTTTTTTATCTTAATCAGTAGTAGTAGCATCAATGTCATCATTTTCACATTATTGTCTGTATAAATGTGAGACAAAGAAAATGAATAATTATGGTATATCCTACTTTTACCATTTTCTGTAACCTTAAGAATCAGGATTCTCAGTGTGGAGGAAAGTAGATATGAATATAACAAGGCAAAAATTAATTAAAATCTTTGAAGTACTGAAATTTAAATTAGAAATTTCAGTAAAAGTTCACAGATATCTCATGTGTGTGGACACATGTTTATGCATGTGTGTTCACTGAAGAGGACTCAAGACAAAGACTGATCTGATTAAAAATAATTGCTTTGGGGGCCTCCCTGGTGGTGCAAGGGGTTAAGATGCAACCTATGAAGCTTTTGGCAAACACTGCAGCACGAGTTCCATCCCGGCCAGGGAGCAACTCACATGGCGCAGAAGACCTCTCCTGACTCGCCCACTGCTCCCCTCAGAAGTGTACTTCTGTCAATCTGCCTGTTCTGTTCCCTACTCTGTCTCTGGTGAATCCTCTCACCCCCACCTCTGGCCTGTACCCCAGTTCCTGTATGCATAAATAAATAAATCTTTAAAAAAATAATTGCTTTGGGAGGATGATAGGGATTCAATATTACCTTGAAAACAGGGTACGAAAAGAAAAGAATCAAATATTAACCTTGTTTATTGTCCAGCTATAGTTGCCAACATGTAACCAAACATTAGAACAGGGGAAGCATCTCCTAAAAAAATTATTCCAGCAATATATAAAAACAAAATGATAGTATTCAGTGATCCCCTTTTTGCAAGCCCCTGGGAGTCAATGGATTTAGCATTGAGCAGCAATGACTACCAACATCACAAAAAAAGAAAAAAACAGATATAATGGCTCACACCACCATCTATGATCCTGCCCACAGGATTGAACCTGAGTCTGATCAAGTCTGCCAGCTGCCAATTTGCAGGAAATACAGGGGACAGAAGAACATGTTAACTTGCACCAAGAGAATGCAAACAGCAAAATTCCAAGTATGGGCAGTATATAGCTCAACTGCTCAGGTTTCTTGAGCACATAAATTATAGAAAAGGTTGTAAGGGGTACCTATAGATTAAAACATGACAAGTTTTTAATACATGAACAAAAGTAGGACATGATACCTACACTTGCACCTTTGGATGATAAAGTAATAAAGAAAAGTTAGGAAGCGATTACCATAAATGTCCGGACACTGATTTCCTTTGGAAGAAGAAAGGGCTTGGTTTCAAGACAGAACATATGGAGGGGTTTGGGGGGGGGGGTAGAATTTAACTCCTCTAGGGGCCTTCTTTGGAGTCCTGCTCCATAGACCTCAGGCTGAGGCCCTCCTGAGTGTTCCCTGGTATCTGTCACAACACTTATACTAGAATGTGGAGGTCTGCCTACAGGGCTGCTTCCCTCAGCCAACTGTCCTTGAAGTCAAATTGAATCATTTGTCTCTGGGACTCCATGCCCAGCAGAGCACATGACATCTCCATCCCCCAAATCACAAAAGTACCTTTCTCCAATGTCCCTTTTGAGACACTATGAGTGTCCATCAGAGTAGTGTTCTTGTTCTTCCAGTTTAATAAATTTGGTTTCCCTGGTGTCTTTGTATAGACTTCAACAGAACTAGGGCAGTGTCTGTCCCTAGAGGGAACTTGGGAAAATATCTGTAGGAAGAAAGTAAAGGAGGGAAGAAGAGAGGAAGAAAAGCAGGACAAGAGGGAGAGGATAAAAACAGACTGAGTATTGGGCCTCCCTGGTGGCGCAAGGGGTTAAGATGCAACCTATGAAGCACACTGCATCCACTGCAGTACAAGTTCGATCCCTGGCCAGGGAGCAACCCACATGGTGCAGCAGACCTCTCCTCTCTCTTACTGTTCTCTCAGCAGTGTATTTCAGTCGATCTGCCTGTTCTGTTCCCCACTCTGTCTCTGGTGAATCCTCTCACCACCCCCCACAACTCTGGCCTGTAACCCAGTTCTTGTATGTATAAATGAATAACTCTTGCATGTATAAATAAAAAAAAAACAGACTGAGTATTGTGGATCAACAATGAATGATTGATTAAAAATTGTAAAATTAAAAAATTGGCATTTTACTATTTTTAATGACTTTTCAAAAGGGCACAGAGAATGGTACTTTGGGTTGACAAATATATATTCACTAAACTTTACTTTGGAGGCAGTCAATCTCTCCCAATGTAAGCTGTTGCTTCAGGGGCAGAAAAATTAACTTGGTTATCCTGAAAAGTGAAAATTTATCCCCAAAAGTGCAATTCCTTCACACACACACACACACACACACACACACACACACACACACACTCTTCTCCTTGGTAGTGTTTAATCTCTGACTTTTAAAAAATTGGAAAAATTTCTGCTTGAAAGACTGTATTAGCTATTCAGGGAATACTAGCTCTTTCCTTGGACTCAAAAAAAGTATTTTATCCATTAAAATCTAACCAGGGTGTAGTAACCATAAACTCCAGCCACTCTGTTAGGAAGACGGATATCCTCAAAGATTTATGTCTGGCCGTCTCAGAGAAAATGTGTAAGATGGAGTTTTCTCAGAGACTTCCTGGCTGCAATCCACCCCACACATAATTTCTGTTTGTATAAACCTCAGATCAAAACTCAGGAAGGGTTAAGGGAAACCTTTCTGAACCACAGGTTATGTCTGCTCACCAGCCTCGGTTGACCGTTTGGAATGAATTAACCAGTCCCTAACCAGCCCACAATGGGTTTTTGGATGGAATTAACCAACCCCTTCAGTTCAAATGATCAAAACTTTGAGGGTGCAGATCCCATCCCTATTTGGGGTGAGGGTCTATTCAAAGTCATTTGAATGACTGTGGCAAGAGATAATGCAAACACACCACATAATTAGTCTCCAGGATATGGTAGAGACCATCGGAAACATCAGAATTCGGGAAGGGGTGGAGAAGGGGGTGTGACTATTTTGAATGAACCTGAAAGAAAATACTTCCCGAACCTTCTTTCAGAAGTTAATTTCAGTTCCAATTTTTCATAAGGTTGGAAAAAGTTAAGCAAACGAGAACTATAGACACTTGTTTATAAAAGGTTTTTCTCTTTAATTGCTGTTTTGTTTCATGAAAGAAAAGTCCCATAAAATAAAAGCTCGTTTCTGCTTCAGGGAGGCAGCAAGACTCCTGAGAACCCCACAAAAAGGCTGACTTTACTCTGGCCAGCCGAGGAGTCCCAAAGACTTGAACGTCTATATATTTCCACAGCAAGGTATGTGCCTTTCCCACCCTCCACCCTAAAGGTCTCTCCATACATTTGAGACAGTTTTTCAAATCTGAACTGTGGGACCGTCTGGTTGCTGGCAAACATTCCAGACAAGTGGTTTTCTAGGAAGCCAAGTTCTGGTTTGACTCTTTGATTGGAAAAGTATCTATTTCACTAAGGGTGATAGGCCCCTGGATGCATTCTCACCAAAAACCCATAAACCAATACTTGAAATGCCAGCAACGAATTGTAGGGAATTCTTTTGGTTTGCCTTCAAGGACACAAAACATCGCAAAGGTCTTCTCTTTGGCAGAGAGGGGCCTGGAGAGTTGGCCCAGAGTGCATTTGGAAAGAGTCAGCGTGGGAGTCAACAGACCTGGGTTCGAATCCTGACTCTGCCACCCAACCAGTTCATCTGACTTTAAAAGGGCCTCTTCCTTTCTGTGTGACTTTCTTCATCTGTCAAAAGGGGGCACTGCCCTCAATCTCAGTGGCAGTGGTAGGGGCTCGGCGGGTAGTGTTTGCATAATTCCTTGCACCATGCCTGGTATACAGCAAGGGCTTAATAAGTGTTGGTTTCATATCCACAAGCCCATCATCATAGTAGGGAGCTGGAGACCCACAACCTCCCTGAGGTCATTGAATCCCTTCCAAGATTTCTGTCGGGTACCTTTAAAGAAAATAGAGTTTGTCCCTGGCTTTCATTCATCTAATCAGCAGATAATGAAGGTCCTGGACTCTGGGTTGTGAAGATCCCAGGCAGGAGAGATTCTAAAGATGTAGAGAAGGCATTTCCCCCTGGAGCTAGTGCCATTGTGGGGTGAATCAAAAAATGTAGAGCATGTATTTGCCAATAAACCAATAGGCAACTTAGTAGAGGGGAGACTCACTGGGCCACTGCCATTAGGGCCAGGCAGGGACACAACAGTGCTAGAAGATAGCCCGGCCCCATCTGAAGGCAGCGGCCAGCATCAGTGAGTGCTGTCATACAGGAACGTGGCCAGGTTTCTCATTCTCCAAGAAAAGTCAAAAATTTGGATTTGGAGCAACATGGCGGCGAGGAGACGCTGCGAGTAAGATCTCCCATTAAAAAAAGTGAATAGGGAGGAAAAGCGGCAGGTCCCAGTGAGAACTGGGACACGGAAGATAAACGGGTGACGCCAGCGAACTGCCCGAAGAAGAAACTGGCCATAAAAGAGGACTAGAAGGGAGGGAAGCGCAGAACCCTGCTCCCCTCCCCCGCCCACAGAGGCGGCACTCTCCGACCCCGGCAGAGAGGAGGAAACAACACACCAAAACGGCCCACAAGAACAAACGACGCAGCAAGCGGGACTGTGCGTGGAAAGGAACTATTGCAGCCACCACACCCCGTGAACGGGAGCTGAGGCGAACCCTGCAGGATCCGCCGCGGCGGTGAGCGAACGGCTCCGGGCGACATTAGAGAAGAACAAAGACCCCGGGAGACGCGCACACAGCCCGGGCTGCCGGTAAGCCTGCGCGGGAAAGCGGCACGCTTGGCGCGCTTGAAAAGCAAGTGCAGACCTGGATCGCGGCTGCCCAGGTCCCCGCGCCTGCGACCTAGGCTTGCGGGGAGACGCACGGAGGTCCTCACTGAGGTGAAGGTCCCTCCCTGAGTGAGCAGGAACCAGGCGCCCAGGCACGGGAGCTGTGCAAAAGGCGCCATTCCCGCGCCACTGAACTGGGCTACAGCCCGCGTCCTGGAACTGAGGGCTTTGAACTGAGACCCGGGGCACGAAAATTCGGGGCGTGGTTTCTCCACGACGGTGGGGCACAAGGCAGACACAGCACCCCAAAGCTGTTGAGGTGTACCCTACCATTCCCGCTCTGTTCTCTGTCCCACGGGGTGGGGGGAGGCGAAAAACAGCCCCCCAAGGACAATAGGAGAGATCTCTGGCGCCACCTAGCGACCAGGAAAAAAAAAAGTCACTAACACCCTATAAAACAGGACATTTCTTAAGACTGCTTGAAAAGGGCAGAAGGTTTCTGGAGGACCCAGTGGCCAGCCGGGGAGTTATTCCACGCCAGGCCCCTTCCGACCAGCAGTCTGAGCCCACAGAGGGAGCAGGCACCCACGTCCGGGGCAGACCGGGTGCGCAGAAGAGGGTGCCTGAAACCGGAGGCGCAGGGACTGCATCCCGCTTCGCCATTTGAGAACAGGGACATTTCTTCAGTAAAAACTGCCTAAAACCAGCAGAAAGCTCCCCCAGAAGACAGAGATGGCTCCTGGAAGAGCCAGAGGGGAGCGGAGAAGTTCACCCAAGATGTCAGTCAGTCCGAGCAACACAGTGTCCCAACGCATACGACAAATTAGAAAACAGACAGTAGGGAGTAGAAGAACCACACGCAACCTAACAACTCCTCAGGAAAGAAGCACACCACAAAAAGAAAACCACTCCCCAGATTGCAACGACAGCAACTTGGAAGAACTTCTGAGCCTACCAGAAAGAGAATTTAAAATTGCCATGATTAAAAAAGTGATAGATCAGAAGAAGGAAATTGAGTCCCTAAAGAGGGAAGTAAGAGAAATGCAGGAGATCAAAGAATTAATGGAGGAACTAAAGAACTCTGGGAAAAGCAATGAAAGCAGAATAGATGAAATGGAAGAACGAATAAGTAATCTTGAAGACACAGAAATAAAAAGAACCAAAACAGAAAAGGAAAGAGAAGTACGAAGGAAAAAGAATGAAGAAAGACTTCGGGAACTATCTGACTCCATGAGGAAAGGAAATATAAGAGTTATAGGAATTCCAGAAGGAGAGGAGAGAGATGTAGGAACAGAGAAAATATTCATGGATATAATTGAAGAGAACTTCCCAAATGAGAAGAAGGAGCTGAAAATTGATATACAAGAAGCAAGAAGAACACCAAACTTCCACGACGAAAGGAAAAACACAGCAAGACACATAATAGTAAAGCTCCCAAGAATCCAGGACAAGGAAAAAATAATGAAGCTGACAAGAGGGAAGAAACAGATAACATTCAAAGGAAAACCAATCAGGCTGACATCAGACTTCTCTGAAGAAACACTACGGGCAAGGAGAGAGTGGAGGGACATAGTCAACAGACTCCAAGAAAACAGATGCCAACCAAGAATACTATATCCCGCAAAGCTCTCTTTCCTCCATGAAGAAAGAATATGGACCTTCCCAGACAAAGAGAAACTCCGGAATTTCATTGCGACTAAACCCCCACTCCAAAAAATACTACAAGGAATCCTAAAGCCAGAACCTCAGAGGGACGAATAACAACGAAAGAAGACCAAAAAAAAAAAAAAAGTTATTAATAAAATCAAAGGAAAGACAAACATAATGGCAAATACAGATGCTAACATATCAATATTAACTCTAAATGTAAATGGACTAAACTCTTCAATAAAAAGACACAGAGTTGCAGCCTGGATTAAGAAACAAAACCCAACCTTTTGCTGTCTCCAGGAAACACATTTAGCTACAAAAGATAAAAATAGGCTCAAAGTCAAAGGATGGAAAACAATCCTACAAGCAAATGGGCCAAAAAAGAAAGCAGGAACAGCTATACTTATATCAGATAAAACAGACTTCAAACTCAAAAAAATAAAAAGAGACCCCAATGGTCACTACATTATGATTAAGGGGACAATACTTCAAGAAGAAATAACACTCATTAACATATACTCACCAAACGAAAGAGCACCAAAATATATCAGACAACTGTTGTCCTCTCTGAAAACAGACATCAGAGAAAACACATATGTAGTGGGAGACTTCAACACACCACTATCAACAATGGATAGATCAACAAGACAAAAAATAAGTAAAGAAACTAAAGCTCTAAATAAGGACCTAGAGCATTTGGGCTTAACAGATATCTATAGAACACTAAACCCAAAAAAAACGGAGTACACATTTTTCTCAAGCGCACACGGATCATTCTCCAGGATCGATCACATACTGGGGCACAAGACAAACATCAACAGATACACCAAGATTGAAATCATACCAACCATCTTTTCTGACCACGAAGGCATCAAACTAGAAATAAATCATAAAAAGAAGGCAAGGAACTATCCTACCTCATGGAGATTAAAAGCCACACTACTGGAAGACCACTGGACTAACGAGGAGATCAAAGAAGAAATTAAAAAATTCTTTGAATTGAATGACAAGGAGGACACCAATATCCTAAATGTATGGGATGCAGCAAAAGCAGATATAAGAGGAAAATATATAGCAATAGAAGCTCACATCAAAAAACAAGAAAGAACTCAAAGAAACAACCTAATCTCGAAGCTCAAAGATCTAGAAAAAGAACAACAAAAAAACCCCAGAACCAGTAGAAGAAAAGAAATAATAAAAACCAAAGCAGAAATAAATGAAATTGAAACTAAAAAAACAATCCAAAAGATCAATGAAACCAAGAGCTGGTTCTTTGAAAAAATAAATAAAATAGACAAACCCCTAGCCAGGCTCACAAAGGAAAAAAGGGAGAAAGCACAAATACACAGGATCATAAATGAAAGAGGAGAAATCACAACAGACACAGCAGAAATCAAAAGAATAATCAGTAACTACTATGAACAGTTATATGGAAACAAGTTCAACAATCTAGAGGAGATGGACAAATTCCTACAACTCTACAATCACCCAAAGCTAGATAAAGAAGAAATAGAACACCTAAACAGACCAATTACAATTAGCGAAATTGAAATGGTAATTAAAAACCTCCCCAAAAACAAAAGCCCAGGACCTGATGGATTTACAAATGAATTCTACCAAACATTCAGAGACGAATTAGTGCCTATCCTTCACAAACTCTTCCAAAAAATTGAGAAGGAAGGGACAATACCAAACACGTTCTATGAAGCCAATATTACACTAATACCAAAACCGAATAAGGACAACACAAAAAAGGAAAACTATAGGCCAATCTCCCTAATGAACACTGATGCAAAAATCCTCAATAAAATTTTAGCTATCAGAATCCAACAATGTATCCATAAGATAATTCACCACGACCAAGTTGGATTCATTCCAGGGGCACAAGGATGGTTTAACATCCGAAAATCAATCAACGTTATCCAACACATCAACAAAAAGAAATGTAAAAACCATATGATAATATCAATAGATGCTGAGAAAGCTTTCGACAAAGTGCAACACCCATTCATGATAAAAGCCCTTGAAATTCTTGGGATACAAGGAACATACCTCAACATCATAAAGGCCATCTATGACAAGCCAACAGCCAGTATCATTCTCAATGGTGAAAAGCTGAAAGCAATTCCATTAAGATCTGGAACAAGACAAGGATGTCCACTCTCACCACTGCTTTTCAATATAATACTGGAAGTCCTAGCCAGAGCAATAAGACAAGAGAAAGACATCCAAGGAATCCAAATAGGAAAAGAAGAAGTCAAACTATCACTATTTGCAGATGATATGATAATATACATAGAGAACCCCAAAATCTCCACAGAAAAACTAATTCAACTCATCAATCAATTCAGTAAAGTGGCAGGATACAAAATCAACACGCAAAAGTCAGTAGCCTTCCTATACACAAACAATAAATCTGAAGAAGAAGAAATCAAAAAAACCACCCCTTTTATTATCGAAACAAAAAAAATCAAATATTTGGGAATAAATCTAACAAAAGAGGTAAAGGACCTATACAAAGAAAACTATAAAACACTGTTAAAAGAAATAGAAGACACAAAGAAATGGAAAGACATCCCCTGCTCATGGATTGGAAGAATAAACATTATTAAAATGGCCATCCTACCAAAAGCAATATACAGATTCAATGCTATTCCAATCAAAATCTCAATGGCATTCTTCAAAGAAATAGAACAATTATTGATGAAATTCATATGGAATCACCAAAAACCCCGAATAGCCAAAGCTCTACTGAAAAAAAAAGAAGGAAATGGAGGCATCACACTCCCAGACTTCAAACTCTACTACAAAGCCATAATCATCAAAACTGCATGGTATTGGAACAAGAACAGACATACAGACCAATGGAATCGAATAGAAAATCCAGAAATAAACCCACAGATTTATGGTCAACTAATCTTTGACAAAGGAGCAAAGACTATGCATTGGAGCAAAGAAAGTTTGTTCAATAAATGGTGCTGGGAAACTGGGTCGCTACATGCAAAAGAATGAAGCTTGACCACTACCTCACACCATACACAAAAATCAACTCAAAATGGATTAAAGAACTAGACATAAGACCTGAAACCATAAAATACATAGAAGGAAATATAGGCGAAACACTACGGGATTTGCACATCAAAGACATCTTTACAGACACATCACCCAAAGCAGTGATAGTGAAGAGAAAGATAAACAGCTGGGACTACATCAAATTAAAGAGCTTCTGCACAGCAAAAGAGACAATAACAAAAACAAAGAGAAACCCCACCAACTGGGAGAACATTTTTGCACCCAACACTAATGATAAAGGACTGATCACAAAAATCTGCAAAGAGCTGATGAGACTCAGCAACAACAAAGAAAATAATCCAGTCAAAAAATGGGCAGAAGAGCTAAAAAGAAACTTCTCTGAAGAGGAAATGCAAATGGCCAACAGACATATGAAAAAATGTTCAACATCACTTGTCATCAGGGAAATGCAAATCAAAACTACCATGAGATACCATCTCACACCAGTGAGAATGGCACATATTAAAAAAACTAGCAACAACAAATGTTGGCGAGGATGTGGAGAAAAAGGAACTCTTGTGCACTGTTGGTGGGAGTGCAAACTGGTCCAACCACTATGGAGAGCTGTGTGGAGATTTCTGGACCTACTAAACATAGAGCTTCCATATGATCCAGCAATTCCACTCCTAGGTATTTACCCAAAGGACACAGAAACATCAATTCCAAAGAGCACCTGCACTCCTATGTTTATAGCAGCACTGTTTACAATAGCTAAGCTTTGGAAACAACCCAAATGCCCAAAAATAGATGACTGGATCAAGAAGATGTGGTACATATATACCATGGAATATTACTCAGCATTCAAAAAAGATAAACACATGCAATTTGCAGCAACATGGATGGCACTGGAAGGGATCATGCTCAGCGAAATAAGCCAAAAAGAAAAAGAAAAATACCGGATGGTCTCACTCATAGCAGGAATCTAGAAAACTTAAATAAGGGACCAGGAAAATGAATATAAGAAAGTGAAAATCAAAATCAACAAAAAACTATGAACCAGAGACACTTTTTGGGGGGTGGGGGGCGGGAGGGGAAGGATTGGGGTCAGAATGGGGCGTTTGCAATTGTATGGGGGAATATAAAAATAAAATTTAATATTTAAAAAAAAAAAAAAAAAGATATCAAAACATCCTAAAAAAAAAAAAAAAAATTTGGATTTGTATGTGAAGGTGTCTCATTTTTAATATTACTTTATAAAAAAATAAACATCTGTCTACGAGCCAGATGGGTAGGGAGGGCCCCACCAGGCCTTGGATGGGGAGTGGAATTTAGATTTGCCTTTATGGGTTTTCACCATGTGGTTGTTTTTTTGGGAGGTCATGTGGCTTGATGATGATGGAATTGGTCAAGTCTGATTCCTCATCTGCAAGATAAGGAAAATGACATCTATTCAGAGGACAGGTGTCAGGATGGAGTGAGATCAAGTCCATTAGAATCCACACAGTCAAGCACAACCATCTTGACTGTTGTCATTGCACTGTCATTGAGAGAGGGATCCATTGCATAGACACCTCTGCTACCCTCCACCCCAGCCTGTCCCCATTTCACAAGAGCCCTGTGAAATGGACAATAGCATTATCATCCCCCTTTTAGAGAGAAGGAAACTGAGGCAGCAGAGAAAAGTGAAGAGCCCATGCAGAGTTACTCCATCGAGCACAGAACACAGGTTTCCCTTGCTCCTCAGCTCCCCTTCTGCCTGCTCCACCCACACCCATAGGACTTGCTCTGGGGATGGTAGCAGAGCCCCATGAGTGCCAGATTGTAGGACCCCCGCACCCCTTGAACCTTCTTGTGGGTTCATCTCACGTCGGCCTCATAACTACCATCCTCACCCTGCCCTGCCTCACCATTCCATCCATCAAAGCTTCCTTTGAACTGGGCTACAAGTCTCATCCACAAAGCCCAGGAAGTGTCTTGGACACAGAAAAGAATTTCATGGTGTTCCTTATAAAAGCATAACCTGACATTCAGCTATTGTGTCAGTGATCCCTCTATTCCCAATAGCCAGAAATCCAAAACAGCTTAAAACAAAAAGAAACTGGCTCAAGGTCAGCGGGAGCCTCCTTTCAGGGTAGTGTCTACATGCTTGCTGTTTTTATTAACTTGGCTGAGGCACCCAATCACGGGTCTGGGGCAGGTCTCCCAAGTGCCGACCCAGCCCTCTGCAGGAGCCTCCTGGAGAAGGGACGTGGGGACAAGGGGTGAGGGACCATGGGCACTCAGAGCTGGAGCAATGCTCTCAGCCCACAAATGTCTCAGACACAGGTGTTTTGGTCTCATCTAAAGCTTTCTCACCTGAGATGCGGTTCAGAGGGTGAATTGCCAGCCCGGATACTCACTCTTAGCCATGTTCATTTGACAGACCTGAGCACTCATTGCATGCCGGGAATACCAGGCTCTTATAACACCTTTTTTTTTAAAAATTGAAGTACCATTGTTTTACATCCTTGTTAGTGTTTTAAGAGTATAGGATTTCCCCCCTTAGGTGTAGTCGCCACAGCACTCCCAGCACCAAAGCACCCATAGTCCTCTACCACAGTCATTTTTCTCAACTCCCCTCCCCTATTATCATCTCTCCCTATTCCCCCACCCTATGCCTCTGATCTTTGGTCAGCTTTCAAGGGTTGGTTTCAATGTTTGTCTTTGTCTGACCCTTTGATTGGTTTTTCTATATTCCACATGTAAATGACATTGTCCAGTATTTATATTTCTTCTTCTGGCTTAATTTGCTTAGCATAACCCCTTCTAGCTCTATCCATGTTGCCACAAATGACATGAGTTTATCTTTTTGATGACTGAGTAATATTCCACTATATATATATATAACATCTTCTTGATCTGCTCATCTGTTTTGGGCACTTGCATTGTTTCCATATATTGGCTATTATAAATAGCGTTGCTATGAACATAGGGGTGGAGGTTTTCTTTCAAATTAGTGCAGTTTTATAGGGTTTCCATCTCCTAGGTCCTGGGCCCTTCACCTTGCTCAAATTCAAATACACACAGAGAGGAAAGAAACATCTAGAACAGACCAAACCCTGTTGTCTTCAGCCCAGCACCAGGGACTGAGCATCCCCTCACCACTGGAACTCTGCTACCACAAAGGCCTCCTGCCCTTCTGAGGGGTATCTCTACTGTTTAAAAGGATCTCTCAGTTCAGTGTGTTCCTGGAAGAACTTTGACTCCATGCTCACCACAGGAAAAGGAGATTGAGTTGGACTTCGCAAGAGATTGTCTCTTCCTATTTGACCACATAACTTATTGCTCAGGAGTTTCTCTTCTGGACCCTAATCCTTGTGTAAGATGGCGGACTTCAAGAACTCAGACCTTAATTCATATTCTACTGGTGTGATCATGGGGGAAGCCCTGAATCTCCCTTAGCTTATCCGTAAGCAGGGATAGTATTCGTTTCTACTTCATTTAGTTGCAGTGAGGTCTTTATGAGACAATGAAAGCTACGTGCTTAATTCGATCCCTGGTGGTAAATGGACAACAAAAGGGAGCAGTTATTACAATCACTGTGGGTTAACTGTTTCCAGCAACAACCCTAAGAGGTGGGTGTTCTTCATCCCCACCTTACAGATGAGGAAACTGAGATCAAGCGAGCAGATCGAGCTCCCAAGGGCACAATTTGTTCTCAGGGCTTCTGGCTCTGCAGCCCAGGATGCTAACCACTGCTCCTTCACAGCTTCTTTTATTTTTAGATTTATTTATTTTTATACAAGAACCGGGGTACAGGCCAGATGCACAGGAGGGTAAGAGGATTCACCAGAGACAGAGCAGGGAACAGAACAGGCAGACTGAAGAAATACACTGCTGAGGGGAGCAGCGGGCGAGACAGGAGAGGTCTGCTTCACTATGTGGGATTCTCGCTGGCCAGCCAGGATAGAACCTGAGCTGCCAAGGCTGCGGGCAGTGTGATGCTTAACCACCTGCACCACCAGGCAGGCCCTCCTTCACAGCTTCTTTGAGGACAGCCCAAGGTGACTGGAGACACTCTTTGATCATGTACACCATCATTCTATGCAGCTCCTGTTGGCCAGGGCAGAGCTTAACCGGTCCCCACCCCCGCTGCTCCTCCCTGAATCTGCGGAAGCCCTCATGCCATCTGCCAAAAAGACTGCCTTCAACCAGAACTTCCAGAAAGAGTGTAGTCGCAGATCTCACACTGATACACACCAGGATTTCATGTGGCCAAGGAGATGCTGCCTTTCCAAGACCACTCACAGGAGATGGGAGACAGCATTTAATCACTCCCCTGCCCCAGGGGAGTGTCTTGCTCCAGACTGCTCCTGAAAGAGAGGGCCAGCTGTCACATCCTAGACTTCTATTCCTATGTTAATTTTCCATGAAGGGTCTAGGATTCAGGAGCAAATGACCTTAGGAACTCGATGACCCCACTGGGGTTTCTTCCTCACTCTCCAACCTGAGGCCTGATTGAAACACACTCACCTAATTGAGGTGAACATGCCACACAGCCAACTTTCCAGCAGGTGGTGGCTGACGTCATGTGTGGAGGGACCCAGGTGTCTGAGGAATTCTTGGAGCCCTGTCGTTGATTCATTGTCTGCAGACATTCTAGACTCTGCGTCTCCGAGACAGGCCACGACGAGTGCATTTCGAGGTGAGCCCGCCTTATTTTTCCCTCCAGCTTTCCCCCCTCCTTTTATTTTCTTCTTGGCCTCAGGACCTAAAGTCTTCTGGACATATTTTTCATTTTTCCAAATATCAATTGCTCTTTTATTCCCTCTTCGAAGCAGTGAGTAATAAGAGTTGTGTCTGGTCCTGAAATTCCGACTGAAATAAATTAGCCCAATGACCAACAGGAGGTGCCTAGAACAATAACGGCGGAATAGTTGGCATATTACAAAAGAGCCCCTGGATGTGGAAGTACAGTAAGTCTAGAAGCGCATTATGGAGAGACGTTGCCAAAACTGGTATGCAATGAGCCATCCAGGCAGCAGAACGCCTCATAAATTAATCCCGAGTCTTTTTTCCTCTTTGGTCCACTGTTCACAGTTCTTTTAGCCCTCTGGTTAATGGAGCATGCAGAAGGGTATTTTTGGTGTGGCCCACGTCCCCAGCAGGCAAGCATACGCCAAGGCTGTGTGTCAATGTGTACATTTGAGTCCTCACTCATCTGGCATCCCAGGCACCACTTGCAGTTATGGAGCAGGGAGAGAACGCAAATGGAGGCAGCCAGCTATTAACAAATATTGAGCGCCTACTAAGTGCCAGCATGATGCTAAGTTCTAAGGATGCTGCAGAGGTTCAGAGGGAGATGGCCTCTGTCCTCTAGGAGCTGACAGCTCAGGCAAGTCCTAACTCAGCTCAGTGGGGTTCCATCTCCGTGCAGACAGGAACATGGCACCAAATAATGGTTTGATCTGCATTCCAAATTCCTATTTCCCTGGAAGTGAAAGGGTGGGAGTCATGGAGGGTGGCACGCCTCTGTTCCCACTGCAGAAGTAAAGGAAGCCCTTATCTTCCTCCCCACTTCCTGGCAGTGAGGGGCAGGGCCTGGATCAACATCCAACCTCAATGCTGGCCCTGCCCAGAAATTTGACACTTCAGGGAGTGTCCCCAAAACACTGTGATAGATGGAAAAGTTCCCCCCAAATATGTCCATGTCCTAACCCCTGGAACCTGTGAATGCTCCCTTCTATTACAGAAAAGGACTTTGCAGGTGGCATTTATGAAGGATTTTGATATGAGGAGATTTCTCCTGGATTATTTGGTGGGTTCCAATGCAATTCCATGCATCCTCATAAGAGGGAGACAAGAAAATTCCACAGGAACAGAGATTGGAGTGATGTGGTCACAAGCCACGGAATGTGGGCAGCCACTAGAAGCTGAAAGAGGTGAGGAACATATTCTCCCTACAGCCTTGGAGGGAGGATAGTCAGCCCAGTGCTTTGACTTTAGCCCAATGACACTAACTTTGAACCCCTGTTCTTTAGAACTGCAAAAACAATAGTGCCTATTGTTTTAAGCCACCCAGCATGTCACAGAGGAGTTTGTCACAGAGGCCAATAAGTGACTAATGCAGACACCAAGAGAATTTGGAATTAGTTTATGACATTGGAATCCAACCACCTGGAGCCTATATTTACTTCCATGAAGTTCTGGGTTCAGATTCTTCCTGCCAAATGCCCTCATCTGTGGTTCTAATTGCTGTTCCTCCCCCTGGGTCTTCAGTCTTTCCATCAATTCTAGGAGCAAATTTTGGACAACCCTCCAAAATGTCCAAAATGTACCTTTGCTGAGCTTAGTTAGCTATTGTTCACCACTGTAGAAAAGAACCCCCACATTAGGAGGGCTGTTGTGAGGATAAGGGACAAGTCATGTTTTGGGTGTCCAGTGTGTCACACAGCAGACACACAATAAGCATATAACATAATAAATGTAAAACACTTTGCATATATTAATAATTCAAGTCTCATAACAACTTTACAAAGTACTATTTTAGCAATGAGAAGATGGTGCAAAAGAGGTTA
Source organism: Talpa occidentalis (assembly GCF_014898055.3). Lineage (NCBI taxonomy): Eukaryota > Metazoa > Chordata > Mammalia > Eulipotyphla > Talpidae > Talpa > Talpa occidentalis. The sequence continues at coordinate 35,200,502 of NW_023605305.1, read as the reverse complement.
AGGCATTCACTCAATAAATGGCAGAGCCAAGCTGCAGCCCCAGGAGCTGGCATCCCCAGCCATGCTCTCCAGCCCCCACCACATGCTGTCCACAGCTTGATGTCCTTCATCAGGATCCTGGTATGCCCTTCACACACTGCCTCCCTACCTATATTTCCTTACTTTGTATGAAGCTGTGTTGGAGATGGATTTGCATTTTGTTTGTCGTTTCCCACAGCTCTTGCATAAGTCCTGGTCTATCATAAATAAACAGCAAATGTTGTTGAAGAAATGAATTGTATGACCAAGTGTAAGAACTCCCACATTAGGAGGGCTGTAGTGAGGATTAGGGACAAGTCACAATTTGGGTGGCCATCCTGTCACACAGCAGACACACAATAAGTCAGAGTTCACAAGGCAATGGCCTATATTTCACCCACAGTACATCTTTTTTCTAAAAGACATATATTTTCCCATATTTACAAGTCAGGAGATTTCATAGAACAGACTGAATTTCTTGTTTCTCTTGAAAAAGTCAGATGATCATGCAATACTTGACCCTATATTCTCATGGCAACAATTTACTGGACCTTCCAGAATATACGTTAGAATTTATCATAGTCCCCACCAGGCTCCTTTCTTGTACACCCAGTCCACTCCTCTCATTTCATTAATTGTTCAGTACCTCTATGAATTTGAGTTTGTGATTTTTGTCTTTCTTCAATAAGACTAATGGCAGGGTACAGACTAGTGCTGGGTTACAGTGTAAGGCCAAAGTTGGGAGGTTTTTACCCATAATGCTTAGCCTCCCCAGATATCCTTCTTCTCCCCTCCAGCTAGCAAAAAATGTTTTCCTCTTTTCTGACGCCTTCCTGACCCTTCCTCCTCTCTCCACCCACTCCTGTCTTGGCTTGCCTGTTACACAGTTCTTTACTAGGTAGACTTTTCATATAAAGACTTTTGCATTCTCAGATTTCTGGGATAGGCTTTTGTGTTGGGTTAGAACAAGAGCAACCAGTCAATAAATATTTGGAGAATCAACAAAGAGAAGGTAGGTGGGGTGGGAAAGGATCCAGAGAGGGAGGGAAACTGAGGTTCCTATTTGGAACCAGGTACTACTTGGTAGGTCCAGCCCTTTTCACCCTCCCAGAAACTCCACAAACATTTATGATTATTGGCCTCATTTTCCAGATAACGGAGACTCAGAGGATGACCCTGCCCAAGTGACATGATACATTGAAACCAGGATTTGAACCCAGATGTGTTTGGGAGACAAGACTCAGACACAAAGCACTGCTTGTTTTCTGTTAGGAAGGAAACAGATTTGCCCCCTGGCAGGGTATAAGTTTTTGATTAGTTATTTGCCCAAAACTCTTTATTCATTCATACATTTTCCATTCATTCTCTTCTTCCCCCATTCATTCCCACATTGTCAGGAAGCTTAATTCCCTCCTTCTTGGCCCCCTCCCTCATTGCCCATCTATTCCCTCTTTCTTTGCTGGGAAGTGGGAGTGCCGGCAGGGAGGGTGGAAGCAAGTGGCTCCACTCGACCCTCCCCAGTCTGCAGCCCATACCTGCTTCTGGGCATGTGCTGTGAGGGCTGGCCTGTGTCCTGTCTCACTCTCCTCCCTGCCCTGAAGTTGAATCCCTAGGAAATGGCCCTCAGAGCTAATCCCACAAAATCCCCACTCATCACTGCTTTTCAGAGGAGGTTCCTGGAAGAATTCATTAGGGTTCTCAGAAAATGTTTCTGGTCATCTTCTCTTTCCATGACTGCTCTTCATTACTTTCCATGTGCCATAATTAGTTAGAGGGTCATTCCCTGTGTATCTGCATATAATATTTCAAATGTCTCCTAAGGTAAATCCCAAGAGGCCAGCAGCACTGGGGGTATGTGCAAGACCATGGAGCTGAGGCAAATGGCCTTTGAAGAGCCCGCAGATGGGAGCAAGAGACTTGTGTTCTGGTCTGGTCTCTTTCCTGACTGACTGACTGACTGACTGACATTGGCAGTCCTTTGTAGTCTTGGGTTTTCCCAAGGAAGGACCTCATGGAATCAATACCCTTGGTGTTACAACCAGGTCTGGGGAGTTCAGGTCTCAGCCCTGCCTCTCACTAGCTGTGCCACTTGGGGACAGTGACATCAACTGTAAGCCTCAGTCTCGTCATATGTAAAGTGCAGACAATAATATTATTGACCACCTAGAGTTATAATACTAACAATAACAATAATACAGTGAGCTGGGGGGCCCTCCTAGTGGCCTAGGGGTTAAGTCTCAGTGTTATCACCATGTCGGCCTGAGTTCAATCCCTGACCGTGGAGCTAACCCACATATGGCTCAGCAGACATCGCCTGTCTTGCCCGCTGCTCCCCTCAGCAGTGTATTTCAGTAAATCTGCCTGCTCTGCTCCCCACTCTCTCTCTGATGAATCCTCTCATCCCCTATACCCCCGTTTTTCTATTCAAAAATAATTTTTAAAAAATACAGTGAGCTAGTACATGTAGAAGACTGAAAAGTGCTCAGTATTCAGACAGTTGAAATAGCTTAGCTGTGGAAGATGATAGTAGTAAGGATATGCGGGAGAAGGGGGTATAGGAGTGGAGATTGTCTGGAACCCCTGGGTGCTGCTCTGGAGTGGTTAAGTAATAAGAGGGATAGAAGAGAATATAGATACTTCTTCTGTCTCCAAAAGATTCATGGAAATCCACATCTACTCCCCTGCAATAAAGTCACAAAGGATGACATAAATGACAACTTTTTCGCTTTTGGCTTAAGTCGAATCAAGACTTGGACCCCTGGCAGGGTGTATGATCATGAGTAAGGGGAGTAATGTCTGGACAGAGAGTCTGGCAGTGCTAACCTTCCAGGACAGTTATGTGGATGGAACAAGATGTCAGGAAAGCACTTAGCATGGGGTCTGGACCACAGTAGATACCCAGCACATGGCTACCACTAAAGCTAGTACCAGCCTTAGGTTCCCTGTGCCTCAGCTTTTTCACTGGTCACATAAAAATCACACAACCTACTTTACTCATTCAACAAATATTTACTGAGCCAAGTACTATGAATACCAAAATGTATTCACCAGACAAAGTTTATGGCCTCTCAGAACCCACATTTTGTAGTTGCTCATTATTCATCCATTTAACAAATACTTTTGCCAAACATTTAGTATACTAAATGCTGTATAATAGGCATTACAGATACAATGGCTCATAAAACAGATTCAATTCTCAACTCCCTACAGAATTACAGCCTAAATAAGATGTGATAAAATAAACTAGTGAAATATTTAGCATGTAACAGGTCCTCAACAAGTAAAAGTTGTCTGGGTGCTAATCAGAAGCTATATATAACTATGTATAACTTTGGGAAAGTTAACTCATAAGATGTAGAAATGAATGATTTCTTAATTCACAAAATTTGTTTGGCAGATGGGGGCTTTTAAGATAGGAAGGGAATCCAAAGAAAATGAAATATTTAAATATGTACTTAAAAAACCATTTATAGGGTCAGTATGTAAAATTATAAGATGCTGATAAGAGAAAAAAGAAAACCTAAAGAAATGGACAAATATACCATGTACATAGATGAATTGGAAAACACAACATAATAAAGACATCAATTTTCCCCAAAGTTACCTACAGGAATTTATGCAAACGGTGTCTACAAAATATGGAAAGGCATGGGCCTTTAAAATGTTAAACAAGTTCTGACAAAGAACAAAATGGGTGAAGTCACTGTACTCAACATTAAGGCACACTATATCATTGCAGTTACAAAGACAGTATTGCTACATGAATGTACATATAGACTAATGAAACAGGAGAGAGTCCATAAATAAACCCACAGAAATATATTCTGTTAATTTTTGACAAAGGTGCAAAAGAAATTCAAAGAAAGGAAGATGTCTTCAAGAAATGGTGCTGGAGCAATTGAATATCCAGAGGTCAAAAAAATGAAACTTGCTCTAAAATTCACACTTTATACAAAAATTAACACTGTGTCATGGATTGGTTTGTAAAATATGAAAGCTGTAAAACTTTTTAAAATAAGAGAAAATATCCTATTGTGCAGACATAGAAAAGTTTATTCCAATGTGCCTTCTGTTTCTAAGAGGCAAAGAACTCTTCAATTGAAACAAAAAGAACACATGATTCATGAAAGACAAATTGATAAATTGGAACTCATCAGAATTAAACACTGTTCCTCTGCAAAATTCCGCGTGAAGTGGATGAAGACACAAGCTACAGACTGAGAAAGTAACTGTAGTCATATGTCCAAAAGAACTAGAATCTAGAGCATACAAAGGACTCTCAAAATTCAACTATAACAATATAATACCACCAGAAAGTAGGCAGAAAAAATGAACAAACATTCACTGAAGGGGAAATACAGATGGCAAATAAGCACATGAAAGTATGTTCAACATCTCTAGCTATGAGGAAAATGTAAATTAAAACCACTTGAGATATTCCTATACATCTACCAAATGTCTAAAAAATTTTTTTAAATGATTAAATCACCAAATGCTGGGGTAGATGAGGAGAAACTGTATCATTCGTACATTGCTGATAGGAATGTAAAGTGGTGCAACCATTCTAGAAAACAGCTTGACAGTTTCCTACAAAACTATTATGGAACTACCACATAACCCAGCAATTGCCTTCTTAGGCATTCCAGAGAAACAAAAACTGGTTTACACAAAAAACTGTACAGGAATCCGTATCTGCTTTATTCACAAAAGCCAAAAAGTTTGAACAGCTCAGATAGCTTTCAGAGGTTGAATGATTAAATAAACTGTGGTACATCCATGCCGTTGAAATACTACACAGCAATGAAGAGGAACAAGCTCTGAAACTACACACAATCAGAATGAATCTCCATAGAATGATGCTAAATTTTCAGAGTGTCTCCAAAAGGTGCATGCTATTTGGGCTTCCCTGGTGGCATAAGCATTAAGTTTCAGTGCTATCACACTGTCTCTGCTATGTCCTGAGTTTGAGCCACAGTCGGAGAGTGAACCCACATATGGGGCAGCAGACCTCTCCCGTCTCACATGCTGCTCCCCTTAGCAGTGTATTTCAGTAGATCTGCCACTCAGTTTCTGGTGAATCCTCTAAGCCCCCTCCCTCCAGCCTATCTTTGGCCTACACCCCCGTTCTTGTATGCATAAATAACAATAAATCTTCAAAAAAAAAAAAAGTTCCATGCTATTTGATTTCATTGATATGAAATTTTTGAAAAGTCAAAATTTTAGAAATGGAGAACAAATTAGTGACTGCCAGGAGTTGGGGACAACAGGAGAAAAGGAACAGAGGGAGGGAAGTAGGCATCAAGGGATCACCAAGATGCTGTTACTTGGCAAGTCTTCTGTATCCTGACTGTAGTGATGGATATACAAACTTACATATGACAGAATGATTTATAATTAAACAGAGAGAGAGAAGAACAAGTAAAACTGGGAATATCTGAGTAAGACTGCTAGACTACATCGATGGTTGTGATATTGTACTGCTGGAGATGCAAGTGGCACCACTGGGGGAGACTGGATATAGGAAACACTGGATCTCCTATATTATTTGTTACAACTACATTACTCTAAAAATCATCCTTTAAATTTTTTAATTAAATAGACTGTTTTTTATTTAAAACCTCACATTTTATTAAAAACTTGAAAATGCAAAATAACAAAATATCAGAAAACTCATATTCCTGGTATATCATCTTTTGATGCATTTCTTTCTGGTCTTCATATTTTATATGAAAAAATGTGAGGGATGGGCTTAAAAATGAGGATAATGACAAAGTGGGGGCCTTGCTGTTTCCCCACCTTCTGTGACATCAGAGCTCAGTACTCTGGTGAACAGAGGCCAGGGAGGGGGCGGATGACCATCTGCCTGTCAAGTAGGGATACCTTGGTCCACCAAGGCAGCCTGACCTGAGGCCATGGTGATCCAACCGGCAGGCAGCAGGGGGCGAATGGCAGCCGAGCTATTAGAAAGGAGAAGGAGCAATCACTGTGAGGACAAGAAGCAGGTGAGGCCAGCCCCGGTATGGGTGGTTTTCCTCACCTCTAGGATCCCTTTGCCCCTGTAAGACCTTCAAAGTCAAGAACAGGCTTTCTTGACTCTCTCCAGTGCCTTGCTTGGTAGAATCCAGCAAAGGGATTTAGGTGGCTTCCCAATACCATTTCTGCCCACTTAATTCTTAGCCCCGCCAGCAGAAGGGATGCCCTGGGAGGGCTGGAGTTTTTGTTGAGTTTCCTACTATATCTTTAGTGCCTAGAAAGATGGTTGGTGCATAATAGGTGCTGAATGAATAAATGAATGAATGAGCTGAAATACAGAGAATAGCACACCCAAATTGGAGTTGTCCTTAGGGCTGAAATTCAAATCTCACATGGGATTTTGTCAAAGCAAAAAAATGTTAACACTGTGCACAATTTGATACTTTCCACTACCACCACGCTCCCTGCATAACTTACAACATTCCCAAGAGGGAGCTGCTATCACCTCATTCACAGATGAGCAAGCTGAGGCTCAGACAGCAAAAAGACCATACAGCTGAGATCAGAGGAAACCAGGTCCATCTGATTCCAGAACCCTTAGGAAGGTTACCTTGCACTGTACTGGAGAAATGAAGGAGGGAACTATAAAAGACCTCAAATAGCTGGGAAGGTCAGATGAGTTTTGTACACCATGGAGAGTGTTAATAAGAACCTATGGAAGGGGTTTAAGCAGAGCTATGGGTGACTGACCTTACATACCTTCAAAAGGTGTGTTTACTCATTCATTTAATATATTCGCTCCAACACTTTATGTTTGATCTCACAGCAGGGTAGGGGCCATGAGGGGCACCCAGCATGCTACAGCTTTTTCTTAAATGTCCTATGAATTTCAAAGAGCAGGAATGGTTCTTTTAGAAAAATCATAATGTAAGTTCTATGCTTTCAGAAATGTTGAGATTTCGGTTCCTTCTTGGAAATGTACATTGCTCCTTCTCGGAGAGCCCTTCAGCAAGGAAACTCACTTTACTTTGCTGAATACAGCACTTCCCAAGCCCATTCAACTGCAGAGTCTTGTTTCTTTTTGAAAGACCTTTCAGCATATTTCTAAATCCAAGTTACAGATAAGGAGACTGAGGTTCAAAGAGGAAAATGATTTGGCTCAGACCCCAAAACAGTACAGGAAAAACTGAAACTTAATTCTAGTTTCGTCCCCCTGCCCTTTGCCTCCACCCAGCACAAAATAAAAACCTGGCAGCAAGTATGCTGGTAGAAAAATCACCCAGTAAAGTATGCTGACAGAGGAGTAGCTAAAGAAGTAAAAGAGCCAGAATTAACCTAAGCAAGGCGGTGAATGACCCATGCAATGAGCACTACAAGATACTATTAAAGGATTTAGACTGTGATATGGAAAGACACCCCATGCTCTTGAGTGGTGAAAATCAATATAATGAAAATGACTATTTGTACCAAAAGCCATATATAAGTTCAATGCAATACCAACAATATTATTCAAAGAAAATGAATTTAAAAATATTGAAATTTATATGGAACTATAAAAGACCTCAAATAGCAAAAGCAATACTGAGAAAAAAGGAGAGAAATAGAGGAATCAAGTTGCCTGACTTTACACTGTACTATAAAGCCGAGGTAATTAAAACAATATGGCACTGACATTAAAAAAAAAAAATACAGGGATCAATGGTACAGAATTGAAAGCCCAGAAATATATCCGCATACATATCAATACTTAATTTATGATAAAGCAACTTAGACCATACAATGAGGAAAGGGGAGTCTCTTTAATGATTAGTCGTGGGAAAATTGGAGTCAAATGTGAAAGAATGAAGTTGGATTACTCTCTGACTTCACACACAAAAATATACTCAAAATGGATTAAAGACTTGGATACAAAACATATAGAAGAAAACACTGACGATATGTTCCATGACATCAGTAATAAAGATCTTTTTGGACACTTGACACCTACAGAAGAGGAAATAAAAGAAAAACAAACAATTGATATTACCTCAACTGAAACAGCATTTACACAGTGAAAGAAAATATAAGTACATTAAATTCTCTACTGAATGAATGGAAATATTTATACATTACATAACATATCCGCGACATGTTAAAACTTAGATAATTCAACAATGAGAAAAATAAACAACCCAATTAATAAATGGGCAGATGACCTGAACAGACAATTCACCAAAGAGGATATCAAAGACACCAGTAGATACGAAAGAATTACAAAAAAAATTAATAAGGGAAATTCAAGTTAAGACCATAATGAGATATAATCTCACACCAATGAGAATGACACATATTAAAAAAAAAAAAAAGTGCCAGAGAGGATGTGGAGAAAGAAAATATTATACTATTGATGGGACTATAAACTGGTGAACTATTTTGGAAGGCAATCTGGATTTATCTTAAAAAACCAAGATTGGAAATATCTTATGACCCAGTAATCTCACTCCTGGGCATCTATCCAAACAACATCAAACTATCAACTCAAAAATCTCTGTGCTGGGCCTTCTCCCTGGTGGCACAGTGGGTTGAGCGCTGTGCTGTGAAGCTGTCCGCAGCCTCTGCAGCACGGGTTCAATTCCCGGCCGGCCAGGGAGAAACCCACATGATGCAGCAGACCTCTCCTGCCTCACCTGCTGCTCCCCTCAACAGTGTATTTCGGTCCATCATCTACCTGTTCAGCTCCCCACTCTATCTCTGGTGAATCCTTTCACCCTCCCATACCTCTGGCCTGTACCCCAGTTCTTGTATAAAAATAAATAAATCTTTAAAAAAAATAAAGGTTACTAAGATTATTTAAAAAAAACCCTCTATGCTCTACAATGTTTATTGCAGCACTATTTATAATAATTGGGCAACTTAAATGCCCAGTGATAGATGTAGGATCAAGAAAGTGAAGTACATATCCAAACTATGGAATACTATTCAGCCATAAGGAAAGATGCCATTTATTACAAAATGGAAAGAGTTTGAGAGAATTAGCATAGAAAAGCAAGTCACATGTAAAAGAATGAAACTGGATCATTCTCTAACTCCACGTACAAAGACAAATACTGGACATGTACAGAGCAAAAATTTCAACACAAAATACTTATAAAAACTAGCATTGTTAATAAATGAGGTTTCCTTCCAAGGTAAGGAGGAAGTATAATATCCAATGAATATAATATCCAAAGGGAGTTCCAGCTTCCCTGCCCCACCCAAGGAAGGGTGGAGCTCAGCAGGGAGGAGAAGCTAGAAAAGACTGGGAGAAGGCAGGGGAAAGAAAGGAAGGGAAAAGAGGAAGCAGACCTGGAGGAGGCACGTGGAACAGTGGGAATGTGAAGAAGCTGCGTTTGCTATTCAACCTTGGACTTGTACCAGGGTTGGGGGACAAGGAAGGAGACACCATTAAGAGACAGAGATGTGGGTAAGAGCCCTGTGGGGAGGCTGACAATGGCAGCCTTTATCTTGACATGTGCTTTGATTTTGCTCTTTTCCTTCCAGACTTGCCTGGCCCCTTCAGCCCCTTTCCCATGGGTCCCCAACAGGAGGTGCCTTAGACTCATGGCAGGTTTTCCTATCTCAGTGGTCCCACTTTGGGCTGACCCTGTTTGACCCTGTTAGCTCATTATAGATGAGTTCTTGAATTTCATGGAAATGCCTTCAAGCAGTGAGGACCTATGTACCTGACTTCTTGCACCCACCTTTCTGTCTGTGTGATTAGACAAGTTGTTGGTATATAGTTTGCTTTTATAATGAAGTTAATTTAAAAAATAATAACATAGTTGCTAGTATATTTAAAGGAAACTATCTGGGGGAGAGATCCATTAGGCAAATCTCCTATCTTGCTTCACAAATGCAGATATGTAAGAAACATATTATTTCAAGTCAAATTAAATCTGGCTCCACCCCCATCTAGTCAGTTTGGGGAACATTCCTTGTCAGTCTGTCCACTTTTGCTCGCCCCTGACACTGGCACTGTCCCAGCAAGCATTATCTGTTGAAATCACGTGTGTCTCAGTCCCCTGTGCTAAAGCCTGATGGGGCATGGCTCATGAGGCCATGGGGGGAATGAGGGGTGCCAGGCCACCCATCAGATATGCTCCCCTCACTTCTCTAAAGGGTATTTAGAAGGAAGGCAAAATTTCATCAGCAGGTGGAGAGATTAATGGTGTCATATTCATATAATCCAGTATTACTCATCAATAACACAGTACACACAAGAACAAGGCGACATCTCATAAGCATTATGTTGAGCCAAAGTAGCTAAACACAAAAGCATATATACCATGCAGTTCCTTCTTCATGACATCATCAAACAGGCAGCACCACTGCAGAGTAACAGAAGGCAGACCAGTGGCTCCTCTGGCAGGTGGGGGTAAGGAGGATATTGAATACAAAAGGAGGATATTGACTACAAAAGGGCATGAGAGATCTTTCTAGAATAATGCACTTTCTTGCATTGGGGTGGTAGTCCACAGATAAAGGAACAAGTCATCATATATTACATTTGAGATGTGGATGAGAATTATAGGCCCAATAAAGTTGATTCTTTTTTAAACCTGCACTCCTATGTTCATTGAAGCACTATTTACAACAGCTAAAATATGGAAACAACCTAAATGCCCCAAAACAGATGACTGGGTCAAGAAGATGTGGCGTATATACACAATGGAATACTACTCAGCAATCAAAAAAGATAAACTTATGCCATTTGCAGCAACTGTGGATGGAGCTGGGAGGGATTATGCTCAGTGAAATAAGGAAAAAGAAAAATATATGGGATGGTTTCGCTCACAAGAGGAACATGGGGTAACTATACAAGGGATCAGGGAAAAAAAAGACAAAATAAGCAGGCAAACAACAAATTGGAGACATTCAGCAGGGGAGGGGGAGGGAGAGGGATCAAAATGGGAGGGAAGAGCACAAGAGACTAAGGTGACAGTTCACAGGTATCTTGGTGGTGGTAATTTTATGGGGACAACACCTGAGAAGAGAAATGAAACATTGTACAAAAAATGAATAACAAGGTAAAAATATATAAATAAAAATGAAAAAAAATAAAGTTGATTCCTTTTAACATCAGGCAAACAAAAACTAAGTGAGATCAGGCATGGAAACAGAGGTGGGCGGGCCTTCCTTGGGGGCGGGGGGCGTGGGGAAGAAATGTTAGTAGGCTGCCATGTTATCTATTTCTGCAACTTTGGGGGGTTTTGTGGTAAATCTGTGATATATAACTAGAAAAAAATTAAGCTCTTAAAGCCTTCTTCTTACACTGACACGCCTAACCCTCCCGAGGGAAGCAGGTAGTAGGGTGCCTCCAGGAGCTCACCTAACCCCTCCTCCACCTCCTCCTCTTGTCCCCAGACATTGTTGGCCTTGCTGGTCTTGGTGCTGTACTTGGGCACAGGCATATCAGGTGAGCATCCCTTCCCTGAGAACGGAGGAAGTGAGTGAGTGGACCCACCATGCTTATTTCAACTACCGTTCTTTTACCCACATTTATTTATTTAATTTAATTTTTCTTTATTTTATACCCTTGTTTATTTTATTTTAAACCTGCTATATTCACAATATAGGATTTCTCCCCACAAATGTGGTCACCACCACCAAAGCACCCACAGTCCTCTACCACATTCCACTGTGCTCTCCTTCCCCACTGGTTTCTAAAAGATGGTATTGGTGCCTGTTTCAGGAAGAAGTTGGGAGGTGTCAGAAAGGATCAGAGACTGTAACTATCCCCAGAATCCTGTGGCTTCCCAGGTAACACATTCAGGAAGGTACTGAGGGGACATCAAGCTTGGCTCAGAGAATCTCCAGAGGTATCACTGGCAGGTGGGGTGTGGCAAGCTACGTAGGAACCGGCCCGAGGAGATGGGGATGAGAATTTCAGGCAGAAGAAACAGCAGAGGCTCAAGGGAAAAGCTCAAGATGTAACTTTGGCCATAACAAACCATAGAAATTGTAGAGTTCAGGCTACCAAAGGGGGAGGTAGAGGCGGTAGAGCAAGTTGAGGAGGGGACATAGTGCTCTATGGTAGAGACTCTCACTGCCGTGGTGATGTATGTGTGGTGACATGTATCCAGCGGGGGGGGGAAGAGGGGGTAAGTAAGCCTGTACCTCTAACTCATATACGATGTTAAAACAATGTTATTTCAATTAAAAAAAATGGTCTGCACCTTCAGAAAAAAAAAAGATACAACTTTGGTGTCTGCCTTTCAGGGGTTTGAGTCCCACAACAGTGAGTCCTTAGAAGACCCAGTGAAGGTCATCAGGACCTGGCTGAAGGAGAACTTGCACGTGTTCTTGGAGAAGCTAGAGAAAGAAGTGCAAGAGCTGGAGCAGCTGGTACGGGACCTGGAGGAGTGGCTAGATGCTTTTCTCAGAGAGGGACCCTCGGAGGAACCCTGCTCCTCACTCAAAAACCACTTGTGAGGGGCCAGGGCTGGGACCTGGGGAGGAGACCAAGTGGATGTATGGGAAGGAAGGGATGCCAGAGGCTCCTCTAAGGCAGGATAAGCTGAGATGCTTGAAGTTCAAGGCAGATGAGAAAATAAAATAGTTGGGCAACTATGAACCAGTCAGCCCCGCTGCTCACCCATGAACACTTAACACCTGACACCAGGTTCTCCTAGGTGGCCCCGGACACCAGGACTCTGAGGCTTGAGAGCCAACATGGGCTTCTAAGCCATCTACAGGGTCAGGACCCTCCATGCCCACCTACCTGGCATTGTGCAAATGTCAACCTCTGTGAGACAAAATCGCCTCATTAGTAACAATCAGGGAAACAACTTTGCCACCCAGGGTTATACTGCGCGCAGAGGGTGTGGCTAGCATATTGTAGGTGCCTGTGAACAGGAGATGCTGGTTCCTGAGTATCTATACCATATGTCAGTATATCTACAGATATAGGGCAATTCAACCCACTGAAGCATAAGTTTCCAAAGCCCCCATGAAGGACAATTTGGCAACAGCTATTAAATTCGCAAATATATTTACCCCTTGACCCAGCAATCTGCTTCAGAGATTATATATTACTTATATATATGAGATATATAACATCTTACATTTATATAAGTTAAATATAATACATATTATGTATACTTGCACATGTGTGAAATGACATACCTGGGAGGTTATTCGCCCCAGTTTCATTTATAACAGCAGCAAATGGAAACAACCCAAGTAGTATCAGAAGGGCATGGAGCACATCAGTAACTGTCCCTCCAAACAATGAGGAGACCAAGTAGCTATGAAAGGGAGTAAGGACACTTTCCTTCAAGCCATAAGAAAAAGTCTGCAAGATGTGTTGCTAAATGAAAAAAAAAGTAAGTGTAAAGTGGGGACTGGGACAAGAATGTATGTTGTTGTTGATGATGATGGCCTTATTGAATCTGCAGTAAATTCTAGAAGGCTACAAATGGCAGGAGGACGTTGAGGGGAACTGAAATTGGAAATGTATGACAAGGATAGAATGGAAATTGTTCACTGTACACTTTTCATACCTCCTTGTTATCAAACTATGTGAATGTTCTGTCTAGTCAAATTTTTTTAACAAAGATATCTGTCATTATGTTTGCAGACAAGCCAGGAATACAGTGTATACAAGCAAAAATAACAGTATCATTATGATGACTATCACTATCATTATGATGAATTTGTGAGTGACTCTTAATTTTTCAAAATGCCAAGAGAAAAATCTCTCCTTTGATATATTTATCTTGATTAAACAGATTTCCCACAAGGATTGTCCCTTTTTTCCTTTACTACATAAAGCTTAGAGCACGCGAACCCATTACTGGAGTCATATCAGCCTCATATTTTTTGGTGATTCCCCCTTTCCTATGATTTTTTTATTTTTCTATTTTAGTAATTAGATATGTACCAATTATTAGAACTACCTCAAATCTTTGAAAAGTCATGAGGGTCCCAATTAAAATAATCTCAGGGCTTATAGAAAATAGCACAACAATACATTTGCTGGGAGGAATTAATCAACTGCCATTTGAGACAGAAAAAAGTCTTTGCAAATTATGATCACAATTTTGCCATGGAGTATTTGACTGAGGGTGGGAAACAGAATCTGTTTTCCCTCATTTACAACTATTTCATCATGCTCCTACATGCTGGTCTGATCATGGTCTGAGGGGTGTTTCCTTGCGTTAATATTTACTATCGTCATACAAGATCATAGTTATGCACCCAAAAGCATGCATATCTGTCCCAGAGGTCCTTTAAGGGGTTGTTGGGCATAACTTTGACGATACTTAACTTCAGCCTAGCACAAACTTTCAACTCTAGTCCCCATCTAAGTTGCAATTCTACTGCATCTGTAATGTATGTGTGTGTGTATAAATAGAGATTACATTATATTTATATTTTATAATATATATTTATAGATTTATTTTTTTCAATGTTTATTTATTTATACAAGCACTGGGTACAGTGACTGTTCTAGAAGCGAGGGAGGGTAAGAGGATTCACCAGAGCCAGAGTGAGGAGCAGAACAGGCAGAAGGACAGAAGTACACTGCTGAGGGGAACAGCGGGCGTTGCAGGAGAGGTCTGTCGCGCCATGTGGGACCCTCGCTGGTGGCCGGGGATCGAACTGGCGCTGCAGAAGCTGCAGGCAGCCCTAATATATAACTATATATAAATATAATTATATCTCTGTATGTAAAATTTGGGGATATATAAAAAAAAAAAATGGAACCTAGCTCCTTGAAGAACGGAACTACCCCAGTGGATATTAGCAGAGCATTTGCAAAGAGGAATTCTTTGACCCCATCCTCACACCCCACACACAGGGTCTAAGAGCTGCCCATGCTGATGTGGGTCTCCTCTCTTTCAAATGGAGAAAAGACTAAGCCAGGAATCAGGCCCACTCCTAGAAAGCTGAGCAGTCTATGAGGCCAAGACAGAAGAGACAGGCCTGGGTTTATTAAGGGGAAAGTGGCCAGATGGAAAAATGTCATGACTACCCAATTATCCACATTTTTTTGTTTCAGCTACCTGTAGCATGAGGTCAGCATCACAAACCATTGCAAACTTGTAATTAATTTTAATTGATGGCTTTCTCTCCTATGTCTCTTTTATTTAATAGATATATTTGGCAACCTTCCTAATGCTCCCTCAGGCTCTTCTCTTTTTGCTAACACTGATTCATTTTGCAATTTTCTTTTGTTGGCTTGGTTTGGTTCAGCTTCTGTTCTCTTCCTTCAATTTTTGTGACGGGGAAAAAAAACATGATCATTCAGGTAGTTCATGTCTTAAAGAGAGTGTGATAGATAAAAATTCAATAAGGTCAAGTCCACTGATGTGTTAGTTATATGTATTTCTTAAGCATCTTATAATTATTGGAGAGAAATAATAAAATTGTGATGGCTAACAATTAGAGAATGATTCCTGCGTCTCTGTTTTTGAGGGCTTAGTCAGGCACTATTGTTATTTCCAGTTTATGGAGGGGGAAACTGAGGCATAGAGAAATGATATCATTGTTAAAATCATGTCATCAATAAGTGGGTTCAAACCCAGGCTGTCTGGCATCCAAGCCTTCTCGTTAACCCAAGAGTTTCATTAAGCTCAGCCAAAATAATGTCCTCTCTCTTGAGAAGTTCTCATTTTATTGTTAAGTAATCATATGCTGATTAAATATATAAGGCAATAAATATTCATTGCATGCTACTACATGTCAAGTACATATATAGAAAAGTAGAGGTCATGTTCCCTGCCTACATATAACTTGTCTTTCTACCATGCAGCCAAGAAAGAAAGACGGGAAATAAAATATCTATATTGTTTTAAAAGTCATTGGGTGAAGTGCCAAAGGCAATCAACTAATTGCCAAATGAGCTATATATTTATTGGCCTAACTAAGAGTTCAGAGAAGGGATAGGGCTCTTGAATTGGCACTAATGTGAAAATCCAGTAGTCCAGTTATAGAGAAATGCTGGAACTTAAACTAGGTGGTGGTCAAGGGAAAATCTTGGGGGACACCAGAGAGAGATGAATGATGGGAGGGGCAAAGAAGGGTCTTTCCCAATAGAATCAACTATAGGTTTGGCCCAGTTCAAACTTAAGGTTCACAACCCAAGTTTCAAATGAGATTTGGAACCAGGCTCCCACAAGGTGTTTGTGAGAATCAGGTCAAAAAGAAAAATACCCTTGGGAAGAAAGGATTTGGGCTCCATTAAAAGTATTTCAAGACCAGGAAGGTCCATTTCCAGTCTGCATGTCTTATTTTTTGATGATGTCAAATTAAAATGTGGATTTAATTTGTTCCCTTAATCCACAAATTTGTTCAACAAAATTGTGAAATGCATTAAATCCAATTTGGTTCAAATCTGGCTGTCAGAAGGATAATTGAGGGTGGTGAGGGATGGAGCCAAAGAAGATGCCTTTCTGGGGCATCCAAATCCCTTTTGTTGTGACATTTCCAAGAGGACGGGCATCCCTGCCTGAAGGCAGGAAGAGAAGACCAGAGCTTTATTCAGACATGGCAGCTGGCCTTACTGGAGTGGCTGAGCTCTCAGCAGAAAGTGTCACCTGCCTACTTAAGTCAAATCTCTTCATACCTCAGAGCCCCCATGTATGGGACTATACCACCTCCACAGAGTGGTTTCTAGGACATTAAAAGAACATGTGACTGGACAATGTCATTGTGTATAAAGCACAGTGATAGAAACCTGGATGCTAAGAAAAACTCACATGATCAGAAAGACAGATCTAGACTCCAGCCCAGTTAAATCCAGTGAACAATGGACTTGATCGCTCTTCTCCATCTCTCACTTCCATTTGTCTCTGAGCTGTCCCCATTCTCAGGCAGACTGTCTCCACCAAGGTGGCAAGATGGGATCAGGTGCTCAAACAAGGCTTTAACACATCTCTCAGCCTCACCAGAAGGAAATACCTCTTCCTGATAGCTATGGTCAAAGTCTTGTGAGCCTGAAGACCCTCCACTGACTCCTGAGCTGATCCTCACAGTTAAAAGGATGCAATTTTGCCTATTTTTTCTTCTACATATTTTATGGTTTCAGGTCTTATGTTCAAGTCTTTTATCCATTTTGAGTTGGTTTTTGTGCATAGTGTGAGGTAGGGGTCTAGTTTCATTCTTTTGCATGTGGTGGTCCAGTTTCCCAGCACCATTTATTGAACAAACTATACCTGTTCCATTGCATATTCATTGCTCCTTTGCCATAGATCAGTTGTCCCTGAAGCAAAGAAAGTGAAGGAAAAGATAAGCAGCTAGAATTTCATCACACTAAAAAGCTTTTGTGCAGCAAAAGAGACAATAGCCAAAACAAAGAGACACCCTATTGATTGGGAGAAAATATTTGCACTCCACACAACTGATAAGGGACTAATTTCAAAGATCTACAAAGCTCACATAACTCAATAAAAACAAAGCAAACAATCCAGTCAAAAGATGGGCAAAACAGCCAAAAAGACACTCCTCCAAAGAGGAAATGCAAATGGCCAACAGGTATATGAAAAAATGTTCAGCATTCCTTATAATCAGGGAAATGGATGGCACATATTAAAAATAAAACCGGCAACAACAAATGCTGGCAAGGATATGGAGAAAAAGGAACTCTCTTACACTGCTAGTGGGAATGCAAACTGCTTCAATCACTATGGAAAACTGTGTGGAGGTTCCTCAAATTACTAAAAATGGATCTACCAAATGACCCAGCAAGATGTGGTGTATATATACCACATCTTCTTGATCCAGTCATCTATTTTTGGGCATTTGGGTTGTTTCCATAGCTGACCTATTGTAAATAGTGCTGCAATAAACACAGGGGTGCAGGTGTCCTTTTGAATTAATGTTTTTGTGTCCTTAGGGTAGATACCTAGGAGTGGAATTGCTGGATCATATGGAAGCTCCATTTTTAGCAGTTTGAGGAACCTCCACACAGCTCTCCATAGCTGTTGGACCAGTTTGCACTCCCACCAGCAGTGCAGGAGAGTTCCTTTTTCTCCTTATCTTTACCAACATTTGTTGTTGCTAGTTTTTTTGATATGTGCCATTCTCACTGGTGTAAGATGGTATCTCATTGTGGTTTTGATATGCATTTCCCCAATTACAAATGATGTTCAACATTTTTTCATATGCCTGTTGACCATTTGCATTTCCTCTTTGGAGAAGTGTCTTTTTAGCTCTTCTGCCCATTTTTTGAACTGGGTTGTTTACTTTGTTTCTTTTGAGTTCTGTGAGCTTTGTAGATCTTTGTGATCAGTCCCTTATCATTAGTATTGTGTGCAAAAATTTTCTCCCAATCAGTGGGATGTCACTTTGTTTTGGGGTACAGAAGCTGTACAGAAGCTCTTTAATTTGATGTAGGCCCAACTGTTTATCCTTTCCTTCACTATCTTTGCTTTGGATGATGCGTTTTTAAAGATGTTATTGAGGTGTATGTCACGTAGTGTTTCCACCTGTTTTTTCTTCTATATATTTTATGGTTTCAGAATACCACTCAGCAATCAAAAAAGATAAATTCAGGGCCTCCCCAGTGGCGCAGTGGTTGAGCGCTGGGCTGCGAGGCTGCCCGCGGCCTCTGCGGCGCCGGTTCGATCCCCGGCTGCTCCCCGGCCACCGGAGGAGGGTCCCACATGGTGCGCGGACCCCTCCTGCCGCCCGCTGCTCCCCTCAGCAGTGTGCTTCGGTCCTTCTGCCTGCTCTGCTCCCCGCTCTGGCTCTGGTGAATTCTCTCACCCTCCCGCGCTTCTGACTGTACCCAGTGCATGTATAAACAAAAACAAACAAACAGATAAATAAAATAAATAAAACATGCCTCTATTAAAAAAAAAGAAAACAAATGGAATAGAACTCACTGAGACAAAAAAAAAAAAGATAAATTCATATCATTTGCAGCAAAATGGATGGAGCTGGAAGGGATCATGCCCAGTGAAATAAGCCAGAAAGAAAAAGAAAAATACAGGATGGTTTCACTTACAGGAAGAATGTAGAGGATCGAAATAAGGGATGGAGGGGGGAGTAATTATAATAAAGTGAAAATCAAAATCAACAACCAACTATAAACCAGAAACATTCTGTAGGGGGGAAAGTAGGGAATAGGATCAAAACAGGTGTGGGAAGAGCACAAGGGACTATGGTGATGGAACAAGGATGAATTGGTGGTGGAATTTCACAGGGACTATAACCAAGATGAGAAAGCATACATTGTAAAAAAAAATTAAGAACAATGTAAAAAATACATAAAATTAAAAAAAAAAGGATGTGGTATATGTACACAATGGAATACTGTTCAGCAACTAAAAAAAGATAAACTCATGCCACTCAGAGCAACATGGATGGAGCTAGAAGGGATTAAGCTCAGTGAAATAAGTCAGAAAGAAAAAGAAAAATATCAGATGGTTTCAATTATAGAAGGAATATAGGGGAACCAAATATAAGAGATGGGGGGAAGACAAAACTAAAAGGCAAACTATAAATTGGAGACATTCAGCTTCTGCACAGCAAAAAGAGACATTAACCAAAACAAAGAGACACCCCACTGATTGGGAAAAAAATCTTTGCACTCCAGTCAACTGATAAGGGACTGATCACAAAGATATACAAAGAACTCACAGACTCAACAAAAACAAAATAAACAATCCAGTCAAGAAATGGGCAGAAGAACTAAAAAGACATTTCTCCAAAGAGGAAATGCAAATGGCCAACAGACATATGAAAAAATGTTCATCATCCCTTATAATCAGAGAAATGCAAAATAAAACCACATAGAGATACCACCCAACACAAGTAAGAATGGCACATATCAAAAAAACACACAACAACAAATGTTGGCGAGGATGTGGTGAAAAAGGAACTCTCCTGCATTGCTGGTGGGAGTGCAAACTGGTCCAACCACTATGGAAAGCTGTCTGGAGTTTCCTCAGTCTACTAAAAATGGAGCTACCATATGACCCGGGAATTCCACTCCTAGGGATCTACCCAAAGGACACAAAAACATTGATTCAAAAGAGCACCTGTGCCCCTATGTTTATTGCAGCACTCAGAGGGAGGGAGGGAGGAGCACAGGGGACTGAGGTGATGGTGCACGGGTGCACTGGGGAAGGAAACTCTGTGGGGACTATACCTGAGGGGGTGGGGAGAAGCAAATATTGTTTAAAAATGAGCAATGATGTAAAAGAGTAAAAAATACATATTTAAAAAAATAAATTGGAGACATTCAGCAGGGGAGGGGAAGGGAAAGGAATTAAAACAGGGGTAGGAAGAGCACAAGAGAGAATGTTGATGGTTCACGCACGGGTGACTTGGTGGTAGGTATTTATGAGGACTACATCTGAGAGTAGAAATCAAACATTGAACAAAAATGAACAATGACGTAAATATATATATAAATAAATATAAAAGTAAAAACAATCAAAAGGGAAAAAATAAATAAATAAATAAGAGGATGCAGTGCCCACACTGGCCAGACCAGGGCTAACCCTAAGCGTGGACTGAGTTGGGGGGTGGTGGTTGTTGGCATTACCCCAAGGGAAATTAGGATGCTGTTACCAGGAGAACAGGCCCTGGGAAAATTTTTCATACACTTAAAATTTTTAAATATGAAAACAATAGTTTTTTTTACATTTCCATCATGCTCTGGTAGGGTATAATGCTATTTTAAAATTTTCTTAAAGTGTCAATAATAATGTTTTATATTTCCAGCCTCCTCTGGTGGGGTATAAAGTGCTTTCTCAGCTGCCCTACCTAACTTGACTCTTATCTAGACAAGTGATCTTTTTTAATACCCTGCACATGGACAGAACTTATTTCTCTTGCCTGTTAGCACAACAGTCTGTCAGAGAGGAGACATGAAGGAGCTGAGTGGACAGGACTATGGGGTCAATGAGACCGGGTCCACAGTGCTGACTCCCCACCCCACCCCCCTCTTCACTGTGACCTCAGAGAGGTCTCCATCCTCTGAGGCCCAGCCTGCTACCCATAAAATGGAGTTTGTCTGCATATCTCCAGGGCCTATTGAGAGGATTAAGTAATAACAGCCAACTTTTATTTAGTGTTTACTGTGCTCCAGGCACGATTCTAAGGCTTTATAGGCATCACCTACCTTATTGAATCATCACAGCAAACCTAGGCGCCTGGTACTATCAGTGTCTTCACCGGGACAAGGGAGCATAAATATTTCAGGGTCACACAGTAAGCGGTGGAGCCAGGACGCAAACTCAGACAGGCCAACTACGGGCCACGTGCTGAAGCCCCACCCTAAGCTCCTTCCGGATTAAATGAGGTAATGCACATGCAAGAGCTATGTAAACTGTAACACATTATATAAATGTCACTCGCTATTACTTCTCTCCTCCTGCCCTGGTCATTAAAGCCGTGAGGGACCTAATGAATCTACCGTTCAGATATTTTCTCACAGCGCTAGACTAGGTCCCCGAACTGCGCTTCCTCCCAGGCAGCCTTTGGCTCCAGGCTACACCTAGAGACTCCTCTGACACTTTTACTGGCGTCCCACAAAGGCAAAGGCCTCGCTTCCCTGCATGCATTCCTTCGCTCCAGAACTCTTGATGGTCATGAAGATGAGCTGGGCCCATGGAGCACAGAAGAAATAGTCTGGAGACCAGACTCAGCATGGTCTGCCCACTGAACTCCCAGGGCCTGTGGAAAAAGACTCAGCATTCATGAGTAAAGTCGTGTAGTGTTAGAGTCTGGCTGCTAGGTGAGATAGGGGAGAGGAGTTAAACAGGTGGGGTGTCTACCACAGAGGTCAGAAATGAATTCTACTGCCTCCCCACCCACCCCCACACAGAGCTTAGTCAGCACTCAAGGAATGGAACCTATATTCCCCCATAACACATTCCTTGTTGTTTTGAGTTCTGTTTTACTTCTCGTATCAAAACAATTTCATGAGCAAAAATTCAGGAAAAAATAAAACATATATATATATATAAAATGGTCGTATAGAAAGAGAAAGCAGATTAGTGGTTGTGAGGGGCTGCTGGGAGGAAGGGATAAGGAGAGACTGTTTAATGGGTACCAGCTTCCCATTAAGGGTGATGAAAAAGACACATTCTGGAATTAGACAGCGGTGATGGTTGCACAACATTGTGAATGTACTTAATGCCACTAACTGTACACTTTTAAAATGGTGAAAATGGTCGATTTATATTATGTCTGTTTTCCCACAATAATAAAAAACTACCAGGTGGTAACTAACCTAGAGTTAACCAAAGCATTGTTTTGTGTATTTTTCTCTCTTTTGTGTGTTTTAAAATAATAAAGATCATACTACATGTACAATTTGGTGGCCTCCCTTTTTAGTCCAACAATGTATCATCAGCATTTTTCCCATATCCTGCATAACTTTGCTGGGCATTTAATTCTTTTCTCCAAAGAACTATCACTACCCTCAACAGATGCATTAAGAAAATGAAAGGCAAGCCATAGATTGCAAGAAATTATTCACAATACACATATCTGACAAAATACTACTGTTCAGAATATTTAAAGCACTCCTACAAATCAACGTGAAGAAGACAGCCTCCCCAACCTTTATAAATGTGCCATAGGTTTGAAAGGCCATTTCAAGAAGATACACAGATGGACAAGAAGCATGAGGAAGGTGTTCAACATCACTTCTCATCAGGAACAGGCAAAATTAAAGTCACAGTGAGACACTAGACAATATCACACACTGGCAAGGAAGACAGCATTGCAATTTTCATACTTTGTGGTAGAGGTGTAAATTGTACAAACCACTTTGGAAGCAGGTTGGCAGCTTATTACAAATATACACCTGCACTAGGGTCATTGATGCCATTCAAAGTATTTACCCAAGAGAAATGAAAATGAATAGGGCCTCATAACTAAGAAAACTTGCACAACAGTGTCATAGCAGCTTTGCTTCATAAAAGACAACTGGAAACAACCCAAATGTTTATAAATGAATTGTGGTTATAGCCATCCAGTAGAAAATTACTCATAAATAAAAGGATTGATTACTGATTCAGCAGCATGAATGAGTCTCAAAAATATTACATTGTATGAAATAAGCAAGGCACAGAGTATCTATTGTCTATTCCAGAGGAAACTAAATTCTAGCCACAGAAACCACGTCAGTGTCTTAGGGAAGGTGAGCAAAGAAACTTTTCAGAGTGATGGAAATCATTTTAATTTGGGTTAGAGGTTACATAGATAACCACCACATTTGTTAAACTTCATTAAGCTGTACACTTTAAATTTCGATGCATATAAATGATATCATTAATACCAAATTAAAAGCAATAAAATTATACACCAACTCTATGACCCAACAATTTCACTCCTAGATATTTACTCTAGAAGAAGCATATACCAACAAAAAGTCTTGCATAAAAATACTCAATTTTATTCATAAAAGTTAAAAACTGGAAATGGACTAGATATTTCAAATAAAACAAAGATAATTAATCCTGATTTTCTGAAAATACATGTTGTTTACAAGAGACACAAATCTAAGGACCCACAAAGATTGAAAGTAAAAGGATGGGAAAACATTCCCAAAAAAGACTGAAAATAAATTGATTAGTAGATATTTTTAAAAGAAGATGCAAACTTATTAATATGACCCTAAATAGATATTAAAGCCCGAAATAGTAAGCATAAAGAATAACATTTCAGAACTATAGATGGATCACAATCCTAAATTTAAGTGAGCTTAACAATGGAGTCTCAAACACTCTGAGAACTAAAAAGAGAAATAACCAATTCCATAATCACAATGGTATATTTTAAAACATATGTCAAATAACTGATAATACCAACAGAATCAAAAATTAATAAGGATATAAAAATTTGAATAACATGAATAACAAAATAATAGAATACACCCATAGCATACCTGATATAGTAAAGCCCTGATTACAGTGAGGAAAAATTGTCAGTAGATGGTATTAGATTAATTGCACAAACTTATAAGAAATATGATATTGACTTCTACATCATACCATACTTGAAATTCTCTTTCAAGTGAATCATATATCTAAATGTACAACATAAAAATACTTCTAGAATAAAATATGGGTATATACATATCTATATCTATATCTATATCTATCTATCTATAGAGTGACATGCATGAACCTTAAGCAAAGAAGTTGATGAATTTTTACAAAATGAACACATGTAGATGCCCATCCAGATCAAGATATAGAATATTATCCACACCCCAATAGTCTCCTGATCATTATCTGCCCAAAGTAACTGATATATCGACTTGTATCAGTAGAGAGAGAGAGAGAGAGAGAGAGAGAGAGAGAGAGAGAGAGAGAGAGAGAGAGATTACCATGGACAAAGATTTCTTAAACAAAACACAAAGGACACTAAACATAAGGAGGTTAAGAAATTAGACAATCTTAAAATTAAGAATAACTGTTCATCAAAAGATACCATTAGGAGACTAAATAGGCAGACATGTCTCTTCAAAGAATCTGTGTCCTAAATATATAAAGAACTCCCATAAATCAGTAAGGGAAAGACACTACCTCCCCCAAAATGGGCAAATTCTCTGACACTGAACAAAAGGGCATGCCCAAATGACCAATTAGTCATTCATGAAAGCCTTATTAAACCACATGAGATATCACTTGTAGGTGATATTTTTTTTACATATGCTAAGTAGTGTTAAGACATAAAGTCAATGGCACTCCTGTATACTTTTGCAGGAATACAAATTGGTACAATTGTTTTGGGAAACTGCTGATAGTACCTATTAAAGCTCAACACAGACATGCATTATGATCCCAAAATTCTATTCCAAGTGTGTGCACTCAGAAATGTATAATACGTGTGAGTAGCAAAAGTCATGTCCAAAAATATCAAAGAAATATTACTTTTAGTACTTAAAAACTAGACATCTTTCAAAAGTTCATCAGATAAAAAAGATTTGTCTATACACAATGAAATATTACTTAGCTATAAAAAAGATGAGTCTTGCCATTTATGACAACATGGATAAAACTTGAGGGGATTACGCCAAGTGAAATTGTCAGAGAAAGACAAATACCATATGATTCACTCATACATGGAAGATAAAGAAACAAAGCAAACACACAAAATAAAACAACAAGAACTCTTGGATACAGAAACCAGATGGGTAGTTACTAGAGGGGAAGGAGGTTGGGGAAGGGATTGTGGATGAAACAGGTAAATGGGCTCAGTTGTAAAGTTGTGAGTGGAAGCTAGACTTTGGTGGTGAACCGGTGTAGAATATACAGATGTCAAGGTATAATGCTGTACCCTATAACCTATACTGTGTTATAAACCAATGTTATTTTTTAAGCCATTGATAGTAGAATGGACAAATAGTATTCTATCCATGAAATGTAGTACTATCCAACAATGAAAAAGAAAAATCAATACATTCCATACCTTGGATGTCTCAAATACATAATGTGATTGAAAGAAGTCAGACACAAGAGCACAATTCTCTATGATCCCACTCACATGAATTTCAGAATAGACATAATAACTCTATACTGATAACAAATCAATATATCAGTTACTTTGGGCAGATAATGATCAGGAGACTCTTGGGGTGTGGATAATATTCTATATCTTGATCTGGATGGGCAACTATGTGTGTTCACTTTGTAAAAAATCATCAACTTCTCTTAAGGTTCATGCATGTCACTCTAGCAGACTATCCTTCCTTCTAAAAGTTTAGCAAAACACAGCATATGAACATTATTAGCTTCAGCTACACTTATTGACAGTACCCCTCTACCAATTCTCACCAATACTGAGTTGTATCTCAACCAAACCTTTCCAAATTGTGAGCTTTATAATCTTCAAAGACATTCTTTAGCTTCACCTTCTCTTGATTGTGTGTAACAAGCCAGCAGATAGTTATCTCAAGCAACAGTGAATTCAGACCAACCTGTTTCAGCCTCTCTCTCTCTCTCTCTCTCTCTCTCTCTCTCTCTCTCTCTCTCTCTTTCTCTCTCCCTCTCTCCCCCTTTCCTCTGTCACCTGAAAGCAGTAGGAAAAGAGAAGGGATGGCTAGGAGAGACATGTAATAGGGAGCACCAAAAGGACGTATCATGTGCTTGCATGGAGTTCAATTCCCTCCCTGAAAGCAGCAGTTATAATAGGGGGTGTGTGAGGGAGGCACTTAATGACACAAAGCCTGGAGGAGAGTCCTCAGGTAGGAGCCAGGAGGTCATGGTTCTTAACCCCAGCTCAACCACTACCTCATAGTGACCTTGGGCAAGCCCTTCCCCTCTGTATCTGTTTCCTCACCTATAAAAAGAAGGCCTCCATTAGTGGGGCTCCAAAGCCTTTTTCAGTTTGAATTGGCTATGATCACATGTGATTCTGTGGGTTTATATATCTCTAGTATCTCTATCTATCTATTAATCAAATGACTGATAAATAGGTAGGAAGATAGATAGATGGATAGATAGATAGATAATTCTGTTTTAAATACTCTGTGATGCACATATGGGTACATTTATGTATGAGTTGAACATTTTATTTACCAGAATTTTCATTAGGAAGAGAAATAAATGTATGAGTCATGGGCATCTGAGTATAGGATGAAGGGATTGTCTTGTAGGAAGAAGGAGATAACTGTTCATTTCTCCAGAGAGAGCAGAAGGAAGAGGAAGGAAGGAGAAATCCAGATAGCCCAGAAAGATGGTGGAAGGCCATGTGGTCTGCCAAGCAGTCACTCTCTACAGCCTCACCAATCATGGATACCATTGCTAAAGTCATGACATGCTTGGGAGAGATTTTCTTGTGAAAACTGGTGAAGGGGTCACGCTCTCTGCACAGACTGAGATGGGCCAGTCCCAAGGCAGCTCAAGCACCACAGAGACCATGAGGAGGAGGAAAAGTGCAAACACGCTCCAGAGACTGGCATTTCATGGGCCAAGCATTCGGCTTTCCCATCAAGGGCAGGGCACTGGGGCTTGAGTTTCAGTTGAACTCAATCCAGGTCACAGGAGAACCCTAGGTGACAAATACATTTGGCTCTTGAACAGCACAATTTGAACGGGGTGGGTCCACTCCCACGCAGATTTTCCCTATCCTTGCTTCCACATTCATAGATTCAACCAAGCACCGATGTCAGCTGCTTGACTCCGTAGAGGTACAACTGCACAGCGGGCTGCCTTGAGCATCTGCAGATTTTGACATGGGGGGTGGGAGTGGGGGAGTCCTGCACCAATCCCCAAAGGATACTAAGGACTATAGTTAAGTTGGGGGGGGGGGTTGTCAAAGTTATATGTGGATTTTGACTGTGCAAAGGACAGAGCCCCTAACAGCCCACCCACCTATGCCCCTGCTCTGTTCCAGGGTCAACTTTCATCATATTTTCTAACCTGATGACAGCTATCTACTGGCCTCATCCTGCATGAAATAACCTTGGGAAGCAGATAATGCTCTTCTCCCTCCCCTTTTTTCTGGAGTCCCTGCCCTGGGGCCTAGCCTGCATGGGCTGCCTCTACCTTGTCTCCCCCTATAGTCTCAGGGCACCCTGCCTGGGTAGGGGATTACCTAAGGCAGTAGTGGGTGCTCTGCAAACACTGCCCTCTCCACCGACAGAGCTGGTTTTGCACCCTGGGAACCACTTCCCTCTCCCTTGATTGAAAACAAGGTTGAATTCATAATTTTACAATTTTTCAAAACTGCCTAACTCCAAGGGGGGAAAAGGGAGCTTTCAGTAACCCCTATTCAGTAGCCAAGAATTAGCAAGGAAAACACTGCTTCCCACTTTCTAATTGATGCCTCTGCCAAGGGCCCCAGGTATGCCGACTCCTGAACACACGTCTTTGGGGAATTAGTCGCAGGAAACATATCCTCCCAGGCCATGTGCGCTTCCTGTCGCTCGCAGCACTCCTGGGGCCCGCTCGACGCTAATTTTCTTAATACAAAACCATTTCTTTTTTCAAAATGAAAAATGACTTGTTAAACCCCTCCTGGGTCACTTTTTTTCCCCCTCCTCCCAGAGAAACACATTAAAGTAAACAAACGTGAGATGTAAAATGAAAACAGGGGCCCCCATAGCACCTGCAGGGTTTTACCAGCTCACATTACAAAGCCTGTCTGAAGTGGCCCGAGAACTGTTTCCATTACAAATAGCCAGTTCTCCTGAAACGAAGGCAAAAGCCAAATTAGTCAGATTACATCAGGATATATTTTCCTGTAGCATAAGTTCTTTGGAAACACCTGCCTGACATATTTCAGACGTGTGCCCAGGCGAGCAGGCCCTTGGTGGTTTCAAGGGCTCCTGAAAGTCTCAACAAAAATGGGTGTTTGGGTTTTACTAAGTACAACTGGGTGAGATGCCTGTGTGGAATTTCAGTTGCTACAGACTGACTTTCTGGCATCTTTTTGCCAAATTTTAACTGACTCTTGTCCCTGCACCATTTGGCAGTTCCAAGATGGTGGCTTGAGGCAGGCAACCTGTATCCAAATCACCTTTGGGTGGAGGCAGAGAGAAATGCTGAGGCCCCATGGTGAAGGGGGCGCTTAGAGAGCCCAGGGGGAGTAGGCACATGTCCTCACTCTTCAAGAAATAGAAAATTAGGGAAAAGAGCAGAGCCCCAACTAGGCGGGGGACTGAATGGCACAGATAGAGGAAGGCAGGTTAACACTTGAGGTCAAAGGGGAGATGCCTCTTTCCCCTCTTCCCTTTTCCTATAAACTAAATAACATTCTGCCTTGACAGCCTTCTCCCACTTCACTGCTTTTTGTGTTACTAATCCTTGTAACCAAGGGTTCTTTACTTTTTAAAGTGAGCTGCATTACTTGGAAAGTGTCCAGTTAATTGGGTTAAATAATTATTGAAAATCCACATTATGGAATACTATACAACTATTCAAATGAATCAGGGAGAATGAGTGGGACAAGCATAGAAATACCACTCAGATACATACTCAGTGTGTGGAGGGGGGATCAAGCTGCAAATAACAGAGATAAGATGATCCCATTTATTAAAAAAGGGGGGAAGGGAGCAAAGGCAGAAGCATATATATATATACACATGTGCCAGAAAACACATCTGGCAGGACCAGGAAAAGGAATGGTAAACTATTCATAGTGATCACCCCTGGGGAGGGAAATGCAAGAGCGATGAGGAGGGAACTTTATATTCTCTTTGGAATATGCTTTACATGTTTACAGTGAGAATAGAGCCTGTATTACTTATGTAAAGAGAAATGTCCAAAAGAAAACAATACAAAAAGTATGAGGTGGGGGCAGTGCCTTCACTCCCTGATGAGTTCCTAAATCCTGAAAACTAAGAAATCCACCACTCCAACAGTGTCAGGGGCAAGGCCCTGGGGCCTCAGATTGTAAGCCTATGAGTTTTCTTGCACTGTGATTGGTTCAACACCACAGCAATGCACTTTGGCAAGTACACAGGACCCCAAAACTGTGCATCAGTAACAATACCAGTGTATCTAACTGTGCAGTGAGAATAAAAGCTCTTAGATTTATCAGCCTGGACTGCCATTCTGACTCGCCACTCATCAACAATAGGAGTTAGAACACCTTTACTTCTCTGTGCCTCATTTTCTGAGCAATGAAATAGGGGTGAGACTAGAAACTACTTAATAAAGTGGTCATAGAAATTAGACAAGGTAACTCAAGTGAAAACATACTAAAATGTGTTATCATCAAAAGATGTTATGTAATAGGGTGGGTTTTTTTTACACATTTCTGTGGGGGAGTATACATTTATATATTCTAAACTAGTGCTAGGGAGAGTCTAATTCAATGGACTTTGCAGATGAACATTTCCCCCCAAATAAGGACATGTGACCCTGCCCACTAGCAGAGTAGGGTCACTGGGACGTCCCGGGTATAAATGGAGGGGGACTGGGTTCTACTGCACTCAACAGAGAGCCCTTTATTCTGTAAGAAGAGATTCAAAACCTGTAAATGTAAACTTCTGCTGTGCCTCAGACTAGACATCCCAATGGGTCCCCCCCCCAGGGTCGAGGACAGACAGAAGTCAGAGGGGGTGGCTGAATCAAGACTTCCAAAGGCAAAGTCTCATCTGTAATGGGGACCTTGAGGTTTGCCGGGAGCATGGGGAGGGGCAGGGAGGTGTTCTACCTCACCGGGGTGCACCAGCTGTACAAAAAGACCAGGGATGAACTAAACAGTCAGGGTTGCTTCAAGCCAGGAAATTATTGAACCAGAGCAACTGTAGACGATCGTCAAATGCAACTTGTGCCAGGTCCAACCTGCCCTCTCTCCCCACCGGCAGGAATCTTAACTGTGCGAACCCAGAAAGCAGCCTCTGGACTCCTTTGTCTCATACCTCACAGCCCAGATCGTCAGCACAATTCCCTCCGGTGGGGTTTTTATGACTGGTGATGATGTAAGGAGGCAGAGAAAACACAGCTGGTCTTGCGTGCAGTTTAGAGAGAGGGCGCTGGGAGAACATGTGCCCGTCCCCCAAACACCAGCCTTACAGCTGCTCTGAGCCCCGACAAAGCCTGAGCTCCCCACCACCTCTCATGGATGGAAACACATGGCTCAGAGCAATAAGACATTTCTTTAATAACAAAAAATCAGAAATAGACATTTTTAAAGCACTGAGATGTTTGGGGCTCCCTGCCCCCCTCATCACTTACCTCTCATTCTTGCCAACTTTACCTATTAAAATACCTCTCTCCAGTTCACCTGCTTCTATGCATCCCCAGTGCCATTCCCTGGGTTAGGTCTCATTATTTCTCTCTAAGAGTCTGTAACTGTTCTCTCTTCTCCTGTCTTGGCTCCTCCAATCCTGTCTCCACCCAGTAGCCTGAGGGACTTTCTCAAATACAAATCATCTCTCTCCCTTCCGTGATTTTTCTCTTGCATCCAGTATAAGGTCTAAGCTCCTTTGCATGGTACAGTCTAGGCTGTCTTTCACAATAGTCAGGTCCTAGAAAGTCACTGCAAATACTGAATTAGGGAATATAGAATCAGTCACTTTAGGGGAAACTCAGGGTTAAGATTCTGCAAGCCTCCAGTCACATTGTCCTCCATCCATCAATATAAAACCTTGTTGTATGTGTGTTTCTGGTTAATTTACATGTGTGTGTGTGTGTGTGTGTGTGTTTGTGTGTGAGATGCTCATTAATACTGAACTCGCAGCCAACAGAATTACAACTCATACCTCATCAAAGCTCTTCTAAGGCACATATTTTCTCCATAAGGTAAATCACATCCTTCTCAAGCTTGGGGAAACCAGACAGCACTTCAGCACTATGCTTGGAAGTATTTAAACAGTGAAATCTCCATCAAACAGCACAGGCATGAGGAAAACATGGCACTAAGTAGATTGTTAAAAGAACACTTGTTGACAGTAAAGAGCTGAAACAAGGATGCAGAACATAGCCTTGTTCAGCCTCAGTTGGGCCCAGGAGTTTTCGGGTGATACAAATTTTACAGATCGACTCTTGAAAGCAGACTGTAGACCTGAAACTCAGGAGGGGTGGGGAGGGGGTGGGAAGAGTAGAGAATAGGGGGGCAGGAGAGTGCCGTGGAGGGTGGTGGAGGACTATGGGCACTTTGATGGTGGGAATGCTATGGTGATGGCACCTGAGGGGACAAAGCCTATACTGTGAAAAAATAAACAAGGATATTTTTTAAATTAATTTTTTTAATTTTACATTGTTCTCCACATGTTTGCCATGAATGACCACAAAAGCACTGTGAGGATTGATTTGGGGTTTACAAATAAATTTTAGCAAATAAATGAATCCACAAGTAGGCAATTTGTGAATGGTGAGGATCAAATGCATTCCCGATGCCTGCCCGGCCCGTATTTTCTCCCCTTCTGTCTGGCAGCAGCATGAACACAGGGCAGGCATGTGGCCACACAGAGCCCATCCTGATGTCCCTGTCCCCTTGGCTGCAGTGGCTGGTCCTGAGACTGGCGCATGACCCACACACAGTCAACCAGAGACCTGTCCTAAGATCTTTTTTTTCTGGAACTAGAAGAGTCTTTAATTTTAAGAAAAGACTCGGGGGCCTCCCCGTTGACGCAAGGGGTTAAGCACTGCACTATGAAGCAATCCACAGCCTCTGCAGCTCAAGTTCGATCCCCAGCCGGCCAGGAAGCAACCCACATGGTGTGGCAGACCTCTCCTGTCTTGCCCGCTGCTCCCCTCAGCAGTGTATTTCAGTCAGTCTGCCTGTTCTGTTCCCTGCTCTGTCTGATAGATCCTCTCATCCCCTGCATCTCTGGCCTGTACCCCAGTTCTTGTATGCATAAATAAAAAATCTTTAAAAAAAAAAAAAGAAAGAAAGAAAAGACTTGGAAAGATGTGACCTTGGACTGCCAAGGTCCATGTTCCTTGCCATGTTGGCCACCTGTGGGAGGACAGACTGTAGCTGGGGATGGAAGGAGGCATGACACAGCGACCAAAGACTGTCAAGTCTGGTTTCTCTGTCCCTCTAACCTCAGTTGGCTAAGCTATCCCGACCATGATCCTTCAACAAATCTGCCTTTTTGCTTACCTTCACCTGGTTTCCTCTTACAACAAAAAGAGGCCAGCCTGGCAAGGCACAGGAGGCCCTGCCCGAGCTGTCTGCCACATACTCGTCTCTACCATGTTCTTACTTCAAAGGTTACATCCCACAGAGAAACGCTCACATTCCCTATGTAAGCGGTACCTTGCCTCACCTCCACGTCTGCCCAAGCTGTTCCTTCTGCTTCCTTCACTCCTCAGCTTAGTCATCCAGCCATTCTCTGACCCTCCAGCCTGGGCTATCTGTCTCTCTCTTTAGGGTTCCTGTTACACATGGATGGCAGCCCTCTTCTTGGTATGCCCACAGCAGCCAGACCCTACTCTCATCTTCACACATGGCATTGAATTCACCTGTGCACAGAGCAGCAGCATCTTGAGGGCAGGGCCAGTTCATCTTCACAGAGCAGGGTGCTCAGAGGATGCCCCCAGCAAGCTGGCGAACTGGGGAGTTTGTGGCCTGGAGTACAAAGACCAGGTCTCTGCTGCCACTTCTTTCCTGAGGCTACATCAGTGGACTTAGGTCCTTAATAAATCACTTCTCCTCTGGATGGTGACCTGCAATCCAGAAAGCCATTCTTCATGCATAGTTGCTTTCAAGCCTCACCAGAACCCCAGGAGCGGCGCACACCATGAATGTCACGCATCATCATTCATACAGGGGGAGCTGCATCATTCTGTCCCTTGGAGAAGACTGAGTCTCACAGAAAAGTGTCACTGTCCCAGAGACAGCA
Organism: Talpa occidentalis; assembly: GCF_014898055.3. Lineage (NCBI taxonomy): Eukaryota > Metazoa > Chordata > Mammalia > Eulipotyphla > Talpidae > Talpa > Talpa occidentalis. The sequence continues at coordinate 35,167,282 of NW_023605305.1, read as the reverse complement.
GGACATGGAATGTGGCTTCCTGACTTTGGGGGCAATGGGCTGGGCCCTGGACCCACCAATGAAACACCAAGCCATTCTCTTCTGACTATTCCTGAAACTCAGGGAGCCTGTGAACCTCATCTTGTGTGGATGAAAAATTGGGGTGGAAAGTGCCACTCATGGGAGAGAAGAGTGGCCTGTCCTATGCCTTGGGGTCCCTGGGCTACCTTGAAGGAATGAGCACCTCTTTTCCTAGCCTCAGTCAACAGCTATGGTCAAGAGCTATGCGGTGGGAAAACCAAAGTGATTCCATCTTGTGTGGACACCATTTTTGACACCATCTTTGACCCTTGACCAGTAGTTGCCCTACTCTGGGAGGGCTGCTGATTATTTCTTTCACTGTGGTAACCTGTCCTCGTGATCCATATGCAACTCTATTACACTTAGTAGAACAAAGACACACATGACATGACCGCGCCAACATCTGGCATCATTAGTCTTACACACAAAAAAATCACCTGTATTAAAGAGTGTATAAGAAGACCCCTGTGGGGAAGGGGGCGGTGCATCCTACCTAGAACCAAAGTCCTGCCCACCAGCTCCAGTGCCAAGGACCCCTGTAGATAAGTTGCCCCTAATAAACCTTAAGTGTAATTAATGGACATGCCTGCTTCATTCTTTGGACTCAAATTACCTTCTCAATTTGGAAGAACTTATTCATTCCCTCAGTCATACACTAGACAATAAATAACATGCTGGATCTTTGTGAAATCTTTTCCATGTGTCTTAAGTCCCCTGCAGACCCTGTCTCATTTAGCCCCACACCTGGTGCCCCACGCATCCCAGTTTTCCCAGAAGTGTTCCAGGTTTAAAATTGAAAGTCCTCTACTTCAGAAACCCCTCTTCCCCAACCACCAGGGCTAGCTGGATGCCATAATGACGTGAGTCAGGAATTGGGGTTGTTCCCATTTTACAGATGAGGCAACAGAGGCCCCAAACAGGCAAGTGGCTGGCTATGTTCACACAAGGAATTAGTGACAGAGCCAAGATACACACCAACGTGTCTTGTTATCAATTGTTTAACCAACAAGTCAGTCATCCAGAATGTATTAGCAAAATTGAGGGGCCATGCAGGAAGAGTGGGTGTCAGGCCACAAACATTATCCAGCCATGTACAAAGTGAAATAATGCATCAAACCACCATGTTCATTTGGTCTCTATTTCTCATCAGCTCTTAACTGTGTCTCCACAGGGCTTTCAGATCAGCTAGTAGAACAACAAGCTCAACAGATGTTTTTCCCCACTGAATTGGCCAACGATTTGACTGTAACTGTGTCTGTAGCCGATGTCAAAACAACAGGCCAATTAATCCAATTCCACTGGCCAATACAGTGGAAAGAGAAAATAAACAAAACCGGTTGTCTGAGAGAAATGACCCAATTGAAGACTGAGTCTGGCTAGTTAGTTCACTACCCTGACCACTAAATTTAGTTATACCAGGTGACCTTGAGGCCCTGGGGAGACCCAGCCTGAACTAGTTGAATGAACCAGTCCTGTTGGCAACATCTATATGTGGCCCCAACTTTGAAAGACTAGATCAAATTGATGGTGGAGGTTATGTAATGACTGCCCATGCTAAATGCTTTCTGGGAATCATTATTTTTCAAAGGCTTCTGAGTTCATTATGTAAGAGGCACTAGCTCATGCATTATGAGCAGACCAGGGCAAAAATGACATTTAAGTTATTGCACAAGTTTTAAAACTAGTTGCTCTACAAATAAACAGTGATTTTTAAAAGAAAGGGGAAAAGGAATTTATAAACCCAATAAAGATGCAACAGGGGCCAAGCAAGATGAAAAGAAGTTTAAAACTGTGGTGAGCCACCTTCTGAGGCCTTCAGAACACTCAAATCCAGAATAATTCTTCACACAGAAAAAGGAAGAGGCGTATTCTCCGAAAGGCCAACCAATAACTCCTCCCACCCTACCCCAGCGCCACCACCAAGCTGCTTGGATTCACTGTACAAAGTAAGATGCGGCCAGCCAAGGATTTCACCAGGGAGGAACCCAAACATCCACTGCTTCTCTAGCCCTTCAGGACACTCAGCCTAGACACCAAGTTGAGCTCACCTCAGGGAGAGCTACTGACTCAGGGGCCCAGACTACTGACCCAGTCACATCAACTTTTGCATTAAAACACTCAACAGTAGGTTGCATGTATTAAGCACTAACTATATACCAATCCCTGTTCCAAGCATTTTACCTGCACTATCCTACTTTATTCTCATAAAACTTTGTGATAAATGCTAATATTAAACCCAATTTAAAAATGAGGCATGGGAAGTAAAATGACTTTCCCCTGGTCTATGATGGAACTGAGATTTGAAACCAGAGGTGTGACTCTAGAGCTTTTTGTTCTGAGTACCGGTGCTCAGTCCCTAGTTTCTCTGACTGTTAGTGCCATATTCTGGCTCCCAGTACCTGCGCTGGATTCTCCTTTTGAGAGGAGCTCCAGCTGGAAGGCTGTGCTGAGGCTGCAGTACAAGTGTACCCACCAAGGCTGGGTTCACTGGGCTTTTACTAGAGGAGACAGGTGGTATTTGCAAATCACCAAGAATCAAAACTCATGGATTTGCCTCTAAGTCCTTTCAAGAGAAGTGCTAAAGAAAGAAGTTAAGAGCTATGTACATGTCAAAATCAGATAACAAACGGGCCTCCCTGGTGGCACAGGCTGTTGAGCGCTGTACTATGAAGCTATCTTCAGCCTCTGCAGCTCACTTTGATCCCGGTCGGCCAGCAATAGTCCCACATGGCGCAGCACACCTCTCCTGTCTTGCCTGCTGCTCCCCTCAACAGTGTATTTCATCAGCCTGCCTGTTCTGTTCCCTGCTGTCTCTGGTGAATCCTCTCACCCTCCTGTGCATCTGGCCTGTACCCTGATTCTTGTATAAATAAGTCTTTTTTAAAAAATCAGATAGCAAATAAAAGAATATTCACTTCAAACTGGCTTAAGATTGTCACTCTATCTGCTCATATAACAGAGTCTTGCAGGGAACAAGGGGAGCTGCAAATGTACTTGATCCTGCATCTCAATGTCTTATTGAGGACTTGGGGTTTCTCTTGGGGAGCCCAATGACCTACATTGTATGAATTGTACTGAAAAGTGAATGCATTCGAACTCCAAGAAACTGGAGAGTCCTGGGGAAAATTAGGTTACATTTGCTTTCATGGAGCTTTTGGAGACACTTGTACCTCTATCTGACCCTCAGCTCTCTTACAGACACATTTGTCCCCTCTGGCTCTTTGCATCAGAACAATGGCTAAGAGACACCCTCAGCTGGCATGACCTATTCCAGATGGTCAATTATCTTTGCTTTTCAGTCAGGGGAGAGGTTCAGACACCAATCAACTCAATTTATTCATTAACTTGCACAGTCCAAACAGGGTAAAAGGAAGTTGGCTTACATCGCCAAGTCTCCAGTCTGGTTTCAATCAATCCAACAAGCCAATTTCTCTTCCCTTCAGCCTAAGAGTCCTCTGCTTGAATCTACCCAGGTAATATTTATCAGGGGAATGTGAAGACCAGAAATGACCATTGTTTCCAAAACAGATCAGTTGACCTGTCTCTTTTCAATCCGCCCATTGCCAGCCAGTCAGTGGGCAAAAAACTGGATCCTGGCACATCTGATTCCACTTAAAGACCAAGACACTTTCTCCCCACACTTGTGTATTGCTCCATCCCTGGAATTGCCCTCAGTGACTTTTTTTTTTTTTTTTTTTTTTTTTTATAGAGGCATGTTTTATTTATTTATTTATTTGTTTGTTTGTTTTGTTTATACATGCACTGGGTACAGTCAGAAGCGCGGGAGGGTGAAAGAATTCACCAGAGCGGGGAGCAGAACAGGCAGAAGGACCGAAGCACACCGCTGAGGGGAGCAGCGGGCGGCAGGAGAGGTCTGTGCGCCATGTGGGACCCTCCTCCAGTGGCCGAGGAGCAGCCGGGGATCGAACCGGCGCCGCAGAGGCCACGGGCAGCTTCGCAACCCAGCGCTCAACCGCTGCGCCACCGGGGAGGCCCGCCCTCAGTGACTTTTACCTTGACCAAACTTTAGTTTGGCTCCTCTGAAACCTCTTCTCCACTGTGCCTCATCCTTGGCTTTCTAAGTCCTCCTTGTTAAGTCACCTGAGCAAGAATACTGCTAAGTTAACTTAGCAAGAATCCCCCCACCCCTGAAATCTTATCACCCTTGTTGTCTGATCAAGTTCCCCCCACTTTTGATGCTTAAGTCCTTGGTCTGCCTTTAGTAAAAATCCTGTTAGGCCAGGTTAGCAAGAATGCTCTGTCCTCAATGTCTCTCTCCTCTTAGTAACTTTCCATCCACTAACTCCTTCATTCTGTCTGTTGGTTATAAAGCCCCACTTATCCTTGTATTGGAGTTGAGACTGATCTCCCTCCCTTATTGCAATAGTCTTGAATAAAGTCTTTCCTCGTGTTGCTCATCCAGGTCAGTTAACATGATGTCATTGAGGTAGTGATATCTGCCATGTCTGTCATTGATAAATGGGAAGCTCCTGCCATTTTTTAAATATCAGAATAATTTTTTGCTTTGCCATCTTCAATTAAAAGAAACTGCCTCACCAATTGCATCATCTTGCACAGAAGCCAACATGGAACGGCTGGTTGGCTCAGCGACACAAATGCCCCACATTCTTCCCTCAATTCAGGATGTCTCTGAAGGGCCAGATCAGCTATAGGGTTTCCTGAGGATCAGCTGATCCTTCTGCCACAAATACATCTCAGTTTGACTATTCATCTGCCTTGATTTGCTTCTCTCCCTACACAGGGGTTTGCTGGGATAGAAAGGAACTACATGCTGAAGAAGCCAATATGGACCAGCAGAAGGGATTATATAGTAGGTAAGAAGCACAGGATATAATTTAAAAGGCAGAATTTATCAATGTGGGCACACCACCTTAAGATACAGGATCTTACCTCCTAGCAAGGATCTTGGGAGAAAAAACTAAACACATGACTTAATGGCTTAGAATGAAACACATTTGGTGAAGTATAAATGCCAGAGTAGCTGTCATAGATATGAGAAGAAAGAATCAAAGGACTCAGAAATATGTTCTCCGACTCTGTCTTGCAGGTGGGCCTAGGGAATGCTCCATCTACTGATGCAATAAATAATGCTTCAGTAAGAGGCACCACTGGGTGCACCATTTCTGTTCTCCAGAGGCCAGGGTGGGAGAGGCTCTTGTCAGACTCTACAAGAACAGGTGGCTTGCCAGATACCGGAGGCCTGGTGATGGTGCTGAGACTTGAGAAGCAAGGTCGGTGCGAGGGTGGGAATGAGTGACAAGATGGAGTGGCAGCCTGGCAGGGCTGTACTCCAGAGCTCTGTGGAAGTGATGAAGAGAATGCAGTGCACCCAGGGGCAAAACTGATGGGCCCCCAAGGGGATCTTTTTCATACTGCACAATTAAAAGAAATCAAGGATAATTGATCAGGAAAACTGGGAGAAGCTGCAACAACAAAACCTCATGATCCTTTTGTCTTGTTTTTGGATTTGAAATCTGAAGGAGAGTCCAGGTCCCCGTGAGGATGGGCCCGGGGACACCACAGCAAGGACATGCAATAACGACTCCCTCCATCAAACCCCAAAGCAATCTACAGCCATTGACTCCGCTAAAATGGCTTTTCATTTCAAGGGTAATCGGATGCCAGATCTGAGCTGTAGCACCATTATAGTCCCTTGTGGGAATGGGGGCAGGAGGGAGCCAGGGAGAAGCTGTATAAGGGCAATGGACATTCATTGCACTTAGAAGTTCCACATTGGTTCCTTAAGATGTGGAGCCATCCTAGTGAAGAAAGCCAAGCAGAAGCCTCCAAAATTGCCCCCATCTCTTAGCCTGGATATTAAATCAAAAACAACATCACATTCCAAGACCACCTTTAAGGAACCCCCTTAAAGACTTAAACGAGCAGAGGCGGTGGGCCCCTAACACCCCCATTCAATTCACCTATCTGGCTCCTAGAAAAACCAGACAGATTACGGAGGAGGGCAGTTGACAACCACAAAGCCAACTGAGCAGTAGCTATAATCACAGGTGCCAGTCCAGATGTGGCACCTCTGTTAGAGAAGCCTGACAAGAGCCCACATTTGGCATGCCGCACAGCTCTGGTCAATGTATTCTTTTCGATCCCTGTCAAGAAAGAGTACCAAAGGCAGGTTGCACTCCCGTGGAACAGTCAAGAGTATAAATTTACAGTCTTCCTCTAGGGCTATATTAACTCTCCCATCCTTTTTCATAATGCAGTCCAACAGGATCAGAGCCATCTGGACATTCTGCAGAGCATCCCATTTATCAATGACAGACGTGGCAGATATCACTACATCAATGACATCATGTTAATCGAACTGGATGAGCAACAAGAGGAAAGTATGTTGGAGAACTTTATCAGAGACACATGAGTTCCCAAGGTTGGGGGTTGGGGGAAAGCCTTAGAAAAATTCCGAGACTCTGCGTTAGTGAAACTCTTAGGGGCCTCAAGGATGAAGCATGTAAGAAGAGACATGCTATGCAAGGGGGTGTCCCCTCCAAAATAAAGGGCAGTTGGGCCTCCCCTGGTGGCGCAGCGGTTGAGTACTGGGCTGCAAAGCTGCCCACAGCCTCTGCAGTGTCGGTTCAATCCCCGGCCCCTGGTGAGGGTCCCACATGGAGCTCAGACCTCTCCTGCCGCGCTCACTGCTCCCCTCAGCGATGTACTTCGGTCCTTCTGCCTGTTCTGCTCCCCACTCTGGCTCTGGTGAATTCTCTCACCCTCCCGTGCTTCTGACAGTACCCAGTGCTTGGATAGATAGATAGATAGATAGATAGATAGATAGATAGATAGATAGATAGATAGATAGATAGATAAACAAATAAATAAATAAATAAAATAAAGGGCAGTTGCTGAAAGTCCCAGACAGTAAGCAGAAAACAGAATCAAGGACAAGCTTCCATCCATCCATCTATCCATCCATCCATTTATTCATTCATTTATTCACATTCCTCCACCCAAAACTTGTTGACAGCTACTCTTTGCACCCTGCTCCTGCTTGAGGATTAGGGAGGGTGGGCTGGAAATGACATATGTCACCACAAGGGACCCAGGAATGCCTGCACCCTGCCTGTTACCACCACCACCACCACCACCACTGTCTCTCCAGAGGAATCCAAGGAGTAAGAGCAGAAGAGAAACAGAGGAACATTTTCTGCAACAGCATCCCAGGTGACCCTTATGAAATGCAGAGCACCCTAAACAAAGTTCAAGGTTAAAGCGAGGCCATCTATTCCAAATCCAAATCTTTTTGTTATTTACTCTCTTTGAAACTCCCTCCAGTGAACATGCAATAAAAATCCAGGCTGTCTTGAAGGAAAGAGGGTTTCCTCAAGGGGGTGGGGGAGTTGTATATTAATCAGGGGAGCTTATGAAGTCTGGCTGGGCTTTCCCCCCCCTGAATTGCGGATATTTTTGAAGCTGGTTTGTGGTGTGCACACACCCTATTCTCTCGGAATGCTTGACCTCCACGTTCTGCACCCTTCTTCCTGAGTTCTGCTTGGTGGCTGCTGAGACAACAAACATCCCTCCACTTGTACACAGTAAGCTACAGACAGGCCAACCCCCACGGACCTCTGCTGCTTCCAAAATAATCTAGCAAACTCTCTGGCAATGGTTCAAGTTTTTCCAGGTTTCAGTGGGACAGAAGCTGGAAATTGGCCTCTTGAAGCACCCTTGGCTGAACTGAGTGAGTTCATGAAAAGAAAAAATAAAATAAAAACCAAGGAACCACTGCTCCAAAACATTTCCATTGGGCTGCAATTCTGTCCCTCCATCTGAATTTTGCCAAAGTTTGGTAACCCTCTTTGTAGTACAAAATGGCCCAAAGCAAGGGCACTCACATGGTTTTGTGGAAAGAATTCAGGGTGCTATCAGAAGGGGCTAAATTCAAATCCTAGCTCTGCCCCTGTGTGGTCTTGCGCTATTCACAGAGCATCACAGGGCCTCAGTTTCCACATCTCCAAAATGGGAATACAAATGAACTCCACATGTAGATCAAAGGACAGAGCATGTGAGGAGCCTGGTGCAACACACGCCCTGGAGTCCCTGTACCATGACTGGATCAGATTTCATGGAATCAGCTTATCATAGCAGGAAAGGATCAGACAGAGCATCATGTCCAAGTTTCAGCTTATCATTCAATTCTTGCAATCCCTGGGGCTTCTATCTTATGATTGACCTTATCCAAAATGTGCAGAGATTCAAGAAAGAAAATCAAAACAATATTTTATTAAAAGGAAATATATTTGAAGGCATATTCCCTTACTCCAGGCTTGGAGATGTAACTATCACCTGTCACTGTGTTGGTCTGACATGTGGATAGCAACGGGGAATGTGACACGGAGGGTGGAGTGGCTCACCCTTGGTAGTTATGCCGGGATCCATGATCCCACAGGTTGTCCCCAAAGCCCAGAGTTACTTCTGCAAGAGGGCTAAAGTACCTCCAGCGAGGGCCTCTCTGATGGCACAGGGGCTAGTCTCAATGCTATCAGGTTATCACCAGCCACTGTGGCATGAGCTCAATCCCCGGCCAGGGAGGTAAAACACATGGCCCCTCAATCAGTCTGTCTGTTCTGTTCCCCACTCTGCCTCAGGTGAATCCTCTCATCCCCGCACCTCTGGCCTACACCCCAGTTCTTGTATGCATAAATAAAATAAATCTTTAAAAAAATATATTTCCAGTGAGAAGAACATGGTGGAGGCAGTAGCTGTCTAGACCACTTAGGAAGAGCTCATATCCAAGTAAGACAAAACTAATGAGTTAAGAGAACTTATTGGCCCCTGCAGTTGAGAAGTCCAGGGGTAGGAAAGGTTCAGCAAAGCTTAGTTAGCAGCTCCATGCAGTAGTTAGCAGCCCCAAGAAGCTTGTCTCTTCACCCTTCCACTCAGCCTTTGGCCATGTCTCCCTCACCTCGAGTTTGCCCCACCCCCTTCTTGACTGCAAGATGGCTGCTGGCCGCAGCAAGGGCATCCTGGTCCAGTAAGAAGAGAGCACTGCCAACACAATTTCTGCAAAAGAGATCGATAAAATCTTTCTTCTCAGAAGTCCCCAACAAATGCTTCCCCAAGACACATGCCAATCACCAAGGCCAGGGCACTGAACTGTGAGTACTGCTTAAGCCATTCAGCTCCACCTGCTGGAGCTAGGACTTGGCCTGCTTCCCCTTGATGTAAAAGGGCTATGTGGGGGGTAGTACCCAGGTAAAAACTGTGGTGCCAATATCTAGATAAAGAGGGAGTGGATGCCAGGCAACCAACAGCAGCAAATGCACATGACATCACCAAACTCCTTGCCCACTCCACAATGAATCAGCCCTGATTCTTCTACTGTGTCCTCTGTTCTCCATTCTCAAGAAGGGAGACAGTAAATCTAACCAGTTCATCTCTTTCCAGTGTAGACATAGCCCCTTGATTGACCAATGTTTTGGTGGAAGGGGCCCATGGCTGCCTAAAGCTCTAAAATCAGTGATCTCAAACTCTGTTCCAAGCAACACTTATTTCCATGGAGCACACTCAGGGTGCAGAGTAATTGCAACAGAAAGGGGGGGCTTGAGTGTAGAAGAGGCTGAACAGGGCAGACTCTGGACCCTCCACTTCTCTTTGAAGCTCATACATCTGCTCCAGGCACCACATTCAAACAGGCTTCTGATACCTGCTCATTATTTGCAGACTTGATCCTGGTCTTTGACCCTGCCCCATATCCCTCTGTCCTGGGATTTGCTTTCCTTGTGGCCCTGAGCAGACCCCCTCACCCTTCCGTGTCACAGCAGCACTGCCTGCATAGATGGTTAGCAACTCGGCTGGCCATCTGGGAACTAGCCTGCCTCCACCCATCTCACCTCTGTGACCTTGGGGGTATCACTTCACCTCTCCTAGCCTCTGTTTTCTTTCCCATTAAATTGCAAGAACAATTCACAATTTAGACTAATAAAAATGCTCTCTGTTGGGCCACTGGATTGACTGTTATATTTGCAGAATCTCTCTTTTTATTATCAATAATGACTGGAACTGCTTGACCTGTTCAACATTAATGTTAACTGTATCCAGCTCCATTAAACCAAAAAAAAAAAAAAAAAAAAAGAAAAGAAAAGAAAGAAAGAAAAAAGCAGCTCTATATAAAGGGAATTAGAGGCCCCTGAAGACAACACTTGTACTAAGTGGGCCATATGTGTCCCTAGTCTGCTTCCCCAGAGTTCCATAATGTTCAGAACCTTGGCAAATGGGATACTTGGAGCAAAGTCTCCACTCTAATGCTGGGTCTGCTTACGAACAACATGTCTGCCCCTCAGAATGACTTTATGTGGCTGCTGCTAAAAGCAACTTCAAAAGCTGACTAAGACATGCAGATCCAAGTCTTCCTATTGTCACTCCAACCTTCCTGCCTTTAGCAGCCTGACTGCTAGGTTCAACCAATGCCCTGACGATGTGCAGAAAACTGCATGGAGAAAATGCATCCATCATTCACTCACTCATTCATTCATTCATTCACCCAAAATTATGCAACCTGCTCCAGGCAGGTGAAGGGATGGTAGGCTAGGGACTATTTTGATGATGTCACTGCAGGGGACCCAGGAAAGCCTGGACCCTGGCTGTTACCATCACCATCCTCCCCCAGAGGAACCCAAGAACAAAAGAGAAACAGTGGAACTATTTCCCAAGTCTTTTTTTTTTAAGATTTATTTTATTTTTATACAAGAAGCGGGGTACAGGCCAGATGCGTGGGAGGGTGAGAAGATTCACTGGAGACAGAGCGGGGAACAGAACAGGCAGACTGATGAAATACACTGCTGAGGGGAGCAGGGGGCAAGATAGGAGAGGTCTGCCGCGCCATGTGGGATTCTCACAGGCCAGCTGGGATCAAACCCATGTTTTAGAGGCTGCAGACAGCTTCATAGGGTGGCGCTCAACTGCCTGCACCACCAGAGAGGTCCCCAATAGTCTTATTTTTAAGATCCTAGGTGATCTTATAAAATGCAGAGCACCCTAGACAAAGTTCAAGGTCAAAGTAAGACCATCAAAGCTTTATCTTAAAAGTATCATATTGATGTATACTGAAACTAAGTACTGTAGAGGGAGGGGAAGGTGAGGAGCTGGATGGAGCAAGAGGGGTAATACCCACAAGAACCAGGCACCAAGAGGAGCCCTGCCCTGTATTCCCTTACCCACCCACAGGTACAGCAAGGAAAAATAAGAATGCTCCCTGACATTACTTAGTTAGAAAAAAAGAAGAAAAAAAAAAATATGATGGGGTTGACCAGTTGGATGGGGCAGGGAAGAGCATTCCAGACCCCTGGAATGGTGTGTGCACAGATACAAGGTGTGAAACACCCTGTCATGTACAGGGGAATCAAGGGGTGGAGGTCTTGTTTGCTACAGCAGGAATGGCAGAAGAGAAAGAGAAAGAAGTGAGGCAGATGAGGTCTGCAGGGGTCAGCTTATTCAACCCCATTTTCTCCATGGCCCGCAGAGAGCTTACTCCAATTTCATACTTTGCATTCAGCCACATGACTTGCTTTGACCTACGGATGTTAACAGACATGAAGAGCAAAGACCAGCAATATGCTTCTAAGATTAGGGTTGTCCACTTTGTCTTCCTGCCTTTGGCCATAAGAGCATGATTTGGCAATTATTGATCTAAGGAGGATGAGATGAGTCAGTCCAGGGATCCAATACACCCGCCTGGAGTCAAATCCAATTGGGCCCAACCAAGATCAGCCACATCCCAGCCAACCCACAGACACATCAGCAGGAACAAGAGATGCTTATTTGGTATGCCACTGAGGTTCTGTGGCTATTTGTTAACCAGCCAACACTCACTGATTCACCCATGTATGCTGAGGTAAGACATTGGGAACATAATCTGGAAGCAGAACAGCATTTAATCATTTATTAATTGATAGTCCTCTCTCAAACCACCCAGGTAACGCCTAGAATATGAGCAGTTCTGGACAAACAGAACAAACAGATTAAATCCTTGTTGACAGCTGACAAAATCATGTGCCTTTGTGCAAGCTGGCTCCTCTGCCTGAGCAAAACTGACCTTGCCACATCAGTCACATACTAGACACATCTCCTACTGGAATCACCCCACTGTTCAACACTTTCACAGTACCTGCTGGGTCAGGGACTCCAGCAGGTAAGCCCTTGTTAATTTGACTTCTCTTCTTCTAGACTGTGAACCCTTGAGGGCAGGGACAATGTCTCTCTTCGCTTGGGTGCTCAGCATCTCAGACCGAGCCTGGCACAGAGTTGGTGCCTGGTGTTTGTTGAATGAATGAACAAACAAGCCTCCCCTCAGCACCAAGCACAAAGCTAAGTGAGTGGCCCCCAGGCAGTGAATATGTGGTTGCCTGACTGCCAATGTGTGTCCTAATTAATTCCCTCGCCTGTTCTTTCTTTCTTCTCCCATCCAGAATCACAAACTCCCTCCTGTGTGCTGCTCAGGCTCTGCTACAGTAACGTCTTTATTCCATTTTAATAATACCTAGACTATGGACAGAGTGACATAAAGGAAACCCGTGAGTCAAAACATCTATGGTAGGAAAAATACAGGTGACCTATAAAGCACTTCACCAACTTTCCCGAAGACTTCATGCTTGGACCTTATAAATCACGGGCGCCTGTCCCGCCAGGCTGGGCCAGCCACACTGCTGTGAGCTGCCCATCTTTAAGAGGCCTGGTGACACAATGGCTGGTTGATGCAGGGTATTTATACAGAATTTCCCACATCCATCTTGGTGTAAAAAGGGAGATGATGTCATCCAGGGGTGTAACAACTATCATCTGTAGAAAATCCTAAGCAGCCTCTGCGACAGTCATGCTTGTTTATTTATTCTGGGGTGTACGGATTGTAAGAGGAACACTGCACTGTGCTCGAACACAGGAGTTTTGTAAACCTTCCTACCCTGCGACCTGGGCACCATTCCCCTTCTAGGAATCTGCACTAATAAAATCATCAGTGAGGTGCAAAGAGAGATGCCCAAAAATTTGTCCTCATCGTTTGATTCCTGAAGTGATACCCACCTAAAAAAAAAAAGGAGGGGGGAGTCAAACCATCTCAACTTAACACAGGTGAGAGGTAGTTAAGCAAACTAGATTACATTCACATAATTTAGTGCTATGCAGCCACTGAAAACCAGTCACTAGGTCCTTCCCTTTCCCTTTTTTTACTGATTAATTATCTCTAAAAGCCAGTAGGTACAGCTGAACAAGGTAGGGGTCTTCAGAAGAAGTTCCTCCAAAGTAAGGAATGTATCTACACAAGGTGGCCAAACCCAGGGTATTGAGTTTTGAGTGTCCTTGAAGGAGAATGGCCTGGTGTGGGGGCAGGTCAGACAGGACCCATGCATGGAGGTGGTGATGGCAGCCTGACATAGGGTTCAGAGCCTGGGTGGGTGGAGGAGAGTGTCCTCAGAGTAGTATCAGCTGCATAAGGCCAGAAGGGGTGCCAAAGGTAGGGCAAGGTGGTGATGAGGCTACCCATGGATAGAAGGAAGATGCTCCCCAGCACATCAGGTGAGAACCCAGATGGTTAGGAGCTTGTCTATGTGATCAGAGGCGGCGTGGTAGTAAATGTATTTTAGGCTTCTCACTGCCAGAGGAGAGTGTTACAAATAAAGAAAAGCAGAAAACTAGGATGACCCTGTGGTATTCCAGGTATCAGTGTGAATTCTTGGAAAGAGAGAAGGAGGGAGGGAGGGAGGCAGATATCAATAGATAGGCAATAGAGAGAGATTTAATAGATGGGTGATAGATAAATAGATGTGAAGACTAAGCATGTGCGTCTGTGTGTGTGTTGTGTGTACTTACCTCCTTTCACTCTAAGTTCTGAGAGCATCTAGTTCAATAGCAATCAGCACATCTAACAAATAGATTTTGGTTTCTAAACAACATTCACCACTAAAAGGAACCAGGGGGCTGTGGAGAAATGGCTTTTGGAAGAGGCAGTTAGCTATAGGCCTGCACATTCTAACTTGTAAGGAAAGATCTTACCCTTCCTTCTCAGGCCCAATCTAAGGTTCCGTTTGCAGTGAGCAACTTCACAGAACATGTAATATCTCCTTGTAGGATGAAGAGAAGACTTGTGTAGGACCTTCTATGAAAATAGTAGTAGATTCCCCAGGCTCAGTGCTCTTCCTCTGTAACGCAAACATGTGCACTGCTGTGTATCCATCTGGGCCACGTCACATTGCTCCCTTGGACTCGGGTGTAGGAAAACCAACATGATCATGCCCATGCTCATGTTACTTCCTGTGATGTGAATAATAAAGTGCTATGTCTCTAAATTAGGGGTCTCATGTATTTTGCTAGCATCCATGAAATACTAATAGACTCTTAGTAGCTTGTAAGTAGGGTAAAATCAAATCCCAGATCTAACAATAATTGATTCCAGGGCTGGGTCAGGAAAAGTATGAGACATGGCTGAAATATCTTTTATCAGAAAATAGAAAGTGTTCAGAGAAAGATGAGGACACATCAAAAGGATACAGCTTGAAAGGGTTCTCACTGACCAAATCTGGGGCAATTTGAACATCAAAATAAATAATGATATAACAGATGATAACTTATTGAATAAGATGCAGTCCTAGTCCTTCAAAGCAGGCCATGCTCTTGGCCACTGAAAGTAGTTCGGGGATGGGCATTTGACCTAGGCTGTCGAATCAAAGTGAATCTCAAGGGTTATTTTGGAAGTGGGAAGGGAAGGATGGAATCTCTACACTTTTCCACTGAGCTTGAATTTGAAAGGGTCTGAATTTGGAGCTGCTCACCATAAGGGAAGAGCCAGGAACTCTTGGGGACCCCATGCTGAAACTGTGAGTTTATAGCCTTGTTATATAGCCTTGTCATGTTGTAGATTTCCAATGACTTTTGAACATCCTTGATGTGTACAAGGTATGTTTTGTTCCATATCACCAAGGAATGAACTCACTTCAATTCTGACATCTATCTGGAGGTATTGTCAGATCCTCCAGATTAATGGTTCAGGCCTACATGACTGCCCTCCCACACATACCCCTACACTTGTAGCCAAACGGCTATAGATAGAAGTGATGGAAGCTTACAGTTAAAAAATTGGGGACAGATGTTTTCACAAGTTAAAAAAAAAAAAAAAGAGGTGGGAGCAGGGACAACAGTCATTAAACCAGCTATGGAAGTTTCTAGGAATCTGAGTTGGGGTCAGAAAGTATTATCTGTTACAGAAAACCAATCCAAGCAGACACCAGAGTGATAAAATTCCACAAAGGAATGAATCCTCCCATAGAATATTCTATGAGAACATACCTTGCTCTGACAAAATGCAAATCTTGCCTTTTAGTCTGCCCACCTGTGTCTATGCAGGTACCTCTTTTTTCTTTTTCCTAATAAACCTGCCCCTTTAAAATGCAGTCTTTGCCTGTGTTTCGGTAAATGTCTTTTTCCTTAATAAACTCACCATGCCACCGAAGGGAAAACTGCTAAAACCTTTCTCAGAGGGGCCCAAGAACCCCACACACTGAATCCCAACATCTGAACCCCAACAGAAGGATCTCATGACTCCACTCCTTGGGCTTAATTACTTTGCTAGAATAGCTCACAGAATTCAGAGAAACATTTGCTTACATATACCAGTTTATTATAAACTAATATCACTCAAAAACAGCCAGATGGAAGACAGGCATAGGGCAAGGTATGGGGGAAAGACTTGGAGTCTCTATGCCCTGTCCAGGTATACCATTCTCCCCAAAACTCTCCAACTCCCATTCTCTTGTGTTTATATGGAGGCTTCATTAAAAAGCCACAATTGATTGAATCATTGGTGATGGAACTCAGTATCCAATCCTCCTCCTATCTCCAAAGGTCAACAGGCACTGGAAGTTGCAACCCTTTACTCACTGGGCTGCTTCCCTTGGCAATGAGGCCCCAATCTTAGGTTACCTAGAGGTGATCCCAAAGTCACATCATTAAAATAACAAAAGACACCTTATTGCTCTCTCATCCCTTAGGAAATTCCAAGGGTTTTTAGGAGTTCTGTGCCAGGAAGGGGGTTTAAGACCACATATATATTTCTTATATATATTACAATATGTTTATAGGCTCTTTAACCTTATGAATCTTTCCTCCCTAAGGTAGAAATCAGAAAACTTGCTTCTCTAGACCTATTGCACCTAGCCACAGGTCTGATGCTAGGTACCACCAGAAAGATGTATGCAGGCAGACTTTGCAAAGTAACATGAGGAGGAGGCATTGGTCAAACTATGTGTTGCTGAAGAAGGTAGCGGCATCTGCTTTCAAGGGTGGTGGCGGCTGAAAAGTCATGCACAGGAACATCATCCGGGCTGGCAGAAGGATTAGTTGCACTGAAGTTCCTGACAGCAAGACAAGTTATAGCATTTAGTGCTTGCTCGTAGCCATGCCCTCCTCATCATTTAAGTTCCCCAGCACTTTGGGGACATAATTTCTGGAAGCACAGCCTTGATCTTGATTCGTCAGCCTTGTAACAACAATTCTAAATAACCCAATATTCTTTCATTAATCTCCTCTACTGTTTGCTAAGTTAGAGTGGCACACAATTAAGGATTTTCTCTCATTTAAAAAAATGGTACCAGTAGTAATGAAACTAACCTGATCATTAATGGTTGAAGCAGATGCCCCTTTCTGTGCAGTGGCAAACATTTGGCCAAATTGTTGCCTACAAAGATTTCACACCAATTAAGGTTATAGAGTCAGAAAAAATGAAAGGAAAATTCCAGAATATTAGTCCATGCTGGCTACTTCATGTCACTTTTAATAGACTCCTTGTCAATATCTATAAGCCAATGAAAGAGACATAGATTTGCTAAGAGAGGTACTATCTGACAGCAGTCTATAACCTAAATTGACCGAGAGTCCCATAATTTGAAATCTGAGCAGTTGAAAAAGCCCAATGACACTATTGAAGCGACCGTGTAGCAGGAAATTAGATCAGTGCCTGCAGTTGTCTAGAACCCCTCCTTCAGAATTCTCTGTCAAGTAAAGGGGAAGTACTGATATGCAGAGTGCAACTTAAAGAAGGTATCTCTCCACGCAGAAGTACTATTTTAAATTTCCCCAGATAATTAGCCAATAAGCCAAGGACTGCAAAGTTGGGCAGAGCTCAGAGAGAGTGGGTAAAAGAGAGATTGCATAACGTACACACTTATGCCTAGATGAACACTTCTGTTGTCGTTACCTACACATGAATCAAAGACTGATCTCTTACATTTTTGAGGAATGTAGATTTCTAACAACAATCTGAGCCTGGCCTATTATACCCTGTGATCATAAACCCCTAAAAAATAATCTTTGGAGAACAAACTTGCACCAAGAAAAAATAGGCTGCTAAAGTCAAGTAGTCCTCCCAGAAAAGACACCTATCCCAATCTCCATCTGAGATGTAGCATTAACAGACAGAAGCATGGGTCTGATGGTTGGGCTATACATCTTCACTCAGGAGTCCCAGACTTCAAGGGGGATGCGGTCGTTGACTACACATAGGATATATGCATAGAAAGAAAAGAAAGTGTGGAGGTTACTAAGAGGATGAACTACAGCAGATATTTTTAATTTGCCATCATAAAACCACTCACAACTCTCTTCTTCCTAGCTTTGCACTACTACCATAGCTAAAAGCTACTCACCTTCCCAGATTCCTTTGCAGCTAGGGTTACCATATGACCTAGTTCTGACCAATAGAATATGAGGGAAATGGTTATATGGGCCTTCCAGTAAAGCTTGTTTAAAAAAAATAGAGAGGCTCAACTGACATAAGTAAGGCAATTAAATATTTTCTTTTATAAACAATATCAAAAGTATATACAAAGTTGAGTCTCCTTGGACCATTCCTCAAGTCTTGTCTCTTACCCTCCCCTCCTCTCTTGTTATCAGCTGGATGTGTGCACTTCCAGATCATTCTCCTGCAGTTGAGTATATTTGCATTTATAGATGTATAATAAATGTATTTGTCTATCTATATGACATATATTTATGAGATATAATATTGTTTGAGCTACTGTAAATAGCTTCATACTGAGGGCACTATTCTGCAACTTGCTTTTCTCCCTCAACAATATTTTAGAGATATTTCTATGCTACACTTACAGATAAACCACATCCTTTTTATCTGCTTCATAGTTTTTGGATTGTGGATGCCCCACAATTAATTTAGCCATTTTTAATTGGTAGATGTTTAGACTGTTTCCTATTTCACAATTTAGTACTTACTCTTTGAAACAAGAAGTAAAAATTCTTGTCCACAGTTCTCCATGTACATCATGTGCCAGTATTTCTCTAGGGTAGATATTCAAAAGTGTAATTGCTAGGTCATAGGCTATGCACATTTTTTATTTTTATGTCCTTTTAAAATTTTAATAGATCCTGCCAAATTTCCCTCCAAAGTGGCAGTACAAATTTATAGTCTCTCAGCAGTGCATGAGAATTCCCCACACTCTCACCAACTTAATTTTTTTTTCCAATCTGATGGGTAAGAAATAGCTTCTGGATGTGTTCCCTTGCAGTTTTCTGATGGGTATTGACATCAGTTTCTTTTTTTCTGACTTGTATCTCATCAGAGGCTTGTTTTGGCCCCAGAAACCCAGTGGGTTCAGGTCAAGGATCTGAAGTTCCTGCAGTAACTCAGGGAAGTTAATGTACCTTGCTGGGGCTTCACTGAGACAACACACAAACAGGATTTAGCCCAATTCCTGGCACAGCAAAAGCACCCAATTATATGCAGCTATCATCACTATCATCAACAGCATCACCATCATCATCATCACCATCAGGTATGTGGATGTGTGATAAGAAGCTGCCCACAAGGCTTTCAGTGACCTCCACCCCCTGGTATTCACACCCTTGTGAAATCTCCTCCCTTTGAATGTGGACTGGATCTAGTGATTTGTTTTTATTGAACAGAGGCCAAGAAAAGTGATGGGACCTCACTTCCTTAATTAGCTTATAAAAGACTGACTGTCATCTTGTTGGCATACTCCTGTTGCTTTCTCCATTTGTTCACTTTGATGAAGCAAGCAGCCATGTTGGAGGGGCCTACATAGTAAGAAACTGAGGGTGCCCTCCTGCCATGTCAACCCCTCTGATGACCACAGGACTGGGTGACACCTTGACTGCAGTCTGTGGGAGGCCTGGAGCCAGCTCAGTCATGCCCAGACCCCTGACCTACAGAAGCTGTGAGATAATAAACGTAATTTCAAGACACAATGTTTGTACTGCATGTATTTATACCACAGCAGCAGATAACTAATACATGATAGAAGTTTCTTGAAGAAAATTGCTCCATGAACCATCTTTCCTGATCAGTAACATGAAATTCAGAATCTTTTCTAAAATGATGGCAATAACATATACATGACTGAAAATAAACCTATTGAATATTTCTAAGACTAGAAGATGCTGTGAGCTATTTTGAAGAAAACTGCTTCTGTGCATTTTCATAGCCATTGACTTAATTTGCCACCCCCTGCTTACAAAGATGGGAGGTAACAGAAGGAGCAAAAGCTTAACAGCCTAACAGACCTGGTTTTTAAGTTCAATGCTGCTACCTCCCGGCTGGGCTGCCTCGGGTATGCCACATGCCTCTGAGCTTTCATTTCCTAAACCATCAAAAGAAGGTTAAGAAAGAAAACAACCTCACCAACCTGATGTGGGTTTACAGTGGGGATGCAGAGATAGGCACTTGTCCAAGCACCCAATACACAGCTGGTACAGAAATAATAGTCTCTTCTTCCAAACCTGTTTTGACCTTGAAATTTCTACCCCTTAGCAACTAGGAAAAAAAATTTTTGAAAAACATACCATTCTATTAAGCTTGTATGAAAAGAGAAGGGAGGCCCAGGCTTTTCCCCATGGGGTAAAGAACACAAATGAAGTGTGGGAATTCACTTGGGAACGGACAATATTGTCAGAATTATCAAAATTGCTATATGCATTTGCCCTTTCTTCAACCTTGGAAAGGAAAAACAAAATAGGATTTGGGATGTCACCTAAAAGGATGAAAGTTGGTTTTTCTTTTAACTTTTAAGTCAAATTTTTCCATCACCCTCTAAGTAATTAAGGACTGAAAAGAAAAAGAAGTGCTGACTTTAGAGGGACCCTATTTGGGGCATTTTCCTTCTTTTTTCCAAAAGAAATACTCTCTCTAAAACCACAAAGTGCACCTGTTTCCCTTGATTTTAGGGGCCCCCAAAATGATGTTTTCAATTAGGTAGACGCCTTTCTTTCTAAACTTGATCTCAGGCCAAAGCTTTATTGCTAAAATATTCATTTTCTTTCACCACCTTCCCCCAAACAAAAAGATAAGAAAGAAAAGGAAGCTCCAATGTTTCCTACCTTTTGTTAAATTTTTCACTATGAAAAGTCAAGCTTTTCTTTTAGTGGAAGCATGAATCCTTTGAAATTGGAGCAAGAAGCAGCCTCAGGCCTATTTTGGCTAGGGCCCAGACAGCCGAGTCTGAGGATGGCTCAGGGAGGATGGGTAGTGAAGGCTTCAGTTTCAGCTTTGGCCAAAGCCCACTGTGTCTGCTTTGCTCCCGTCCAGAGGAGCAAGCCCTGTCTAGACAGTCAGCCTCGTAGATTATTTCCATTTCAGCTCAGATCCTTCCTTCACCTGCTCTTGAATGGCAAGGACTCACTGGAAGTCCCATCCTTCACAAAAGATCCTTGAACTTTCTGCCTCCTAGATGACCCAGGAGGAGGGTAGATGGGTCTTCCATGTTATAAAAAATGAACTCAAAAAAGGCATGACAGTGTAAGACATCCAGGCCCTCTTTGGTGAAGGGCTTTGAAAACAAATCAGGTGACTTTTTAAAAAGAAGGGGCGTGGAAGAATTCCAGCTGATATTTGCTTTTGCTTTTTTGGTCTTTCTATATCCAACAGTACAATCAATCCAATTTTCCCTGAGTCTTACCACAGTAATGAAGGGGGCAGATGTCCCCTCACAACAACCTAAAGCAGAGTATGTCCCTCTGGGTAGAGTGGTGAGAGTTAGCAAATAAAAATACAGGATGCCCAGTTAAATGTGAATTTCAGATAAACAGCATTTTTTCCTACTAAAAATTCAATTTTAATTCAATTCTATTCTAATTTCAATTTTAATTGGGCACCTTGTGTTTTATCTGGCAACCCTGCCTGTGGGGAATTTGACTCTGGAAAGAGAGTTCCAAGCACATAAGTGAGAGAAAGATGGCTCACAGTGCCTTGGGGGCTGTGGGAGTGGGGAGCGGGGGTGGTCATCGGGCCAGAGGGGCATAGCAAGGCCCTGAGCACAGGAAAGACAAGACCTTGGACCATTGTTGTATCTATGATGATGGTGCCTGTAGCACTGCATGCAAGGAACCATCACTGGGCAGGGTCTTCTCCATGCCTCAGTTTCCTCCTTCCTGCTTAAGACTCATCCGTCGAACTTCCTAGAGAGCCTCAGAGCTATCTGAGAATCATCCAAGAAATTTCTTTTTTAATAATACACTTTTGGTACCATGAGATACAATCTTACACCAGTGAGAATGGCACATATTAAAAAAACTAGCAACAACAAATGTTGGCGAGGGTGTGGAGAAAAAGGAACTCTCCTGCACTGTTGGTGGGAGTGCAAACTGGTCCAACCACTATGGAGAGCTATGTGGAGATTTCTGGACCTACTAAACATAGAGCTTCCATATGATCCAGCAATTCCACTCCTAGGTATTTACCCAAAGGACACAGAAACATCAATTCCAAAGAACACCTGCACCCCTATGTTTATAGCAGCACTGTTTACAATAGCTAGGCTTTGGAAACAACCCAAATGCCCAAAAATAGATGACTGGATCAAGAAGATGTGGTACATATACACCATGGAATATTACTCAGCATTCAAAAAAGATAAACACATGCAATTTGCAGCAACATGGATGGCACTGGAAGGGATCATGCTCAGCGAAATAAGCCAGAAAGAAAAAGAAAAATACCGGATGGTCTCACTCATAGCAAGAATCTAGAATATTTAAATAAGGGACCAGGAAAATGAATAACTATAAGAAAGTGAAAATCAAAATCAACAAAAACTATGAACCAGAGATACTTTTTGGGGGGTGGGGGCGGGAGGGGAGGGATTGGGGTCAGAATGGGGGGATTGCAATTGTATGGGGAATATAAAAATAAAATTTATTAATTAAAAAAAAATAATACACTTTTGGGCCTCCCTGGTGATGTAAGGGGTTAAGATGCAGCACTATGAAGCTATCCACAGCCACTGCAGCATGAGTTTGATCCCCAGCCAGGGAGCTACCCACATGGCGCAGCCAACCTCTCCTGTCTCACCCACTGCTCCCCTCAGCAGTGTACTTCAGTCAATCTGCCTGTTCTGTTCCCCGCTCTGTCTCTGGTGAATCCTCTCACCCCCCACACCTCTGGCCTGTACTCCAGTTCTTGTATGCATAAATAAATAAATCTTTTTTAAAAATACACTTTTAATTGTAATTTTCCAAAATGTATTTTCTTTCTCAAGAAAAAGAAAAAGATGCATCTAACTGTTTCTGCTCTGTCTGCCTCTCAAGGCAGTCTCAATCTGGGGGCAGGGGCAGAGCTCCAACAGGGCCCCAATGCCTTAGGAAGGGCCAGGCCTTTTTCTTTGGTGGGTTGGTGACTTTGCCCTTGACTTAGAGAACTTGACCCTGCTGCAGTAATGCTTCTGTTGGCCCTGGGCACCTTACTCTCTGTTGTTTGTGGGTTCATAAGAAAAGGGGCCATTTTCTGGGTGGATTTCAGTGCAGTTGGACATTGAGTTTCTAAAGCCTGCTGCATTTTACTTGCCTCCAAAGACCAGTGCTGGGAAAGCAGGGGAGTTTCCTGCTCCATCTTCTGCAAGTAAAGAATCTCTTAGGGGCCTCCCTGGTGGCCTAGGGGTTCAGTCTCAGTGCTGTCACCACCACTAAGGCCTGAGTTATCCCCAGCTAGGGAGCTAACCCACATACGGTGCTGCAGACCTCTCCTGTCTTGCCCACTGCTCCCCTCAGCAGTGTATTTTAGTAAATCCGCCTGTTCTGCTCTCCACTCTGTCTCTGGTGAGTCCTCTCTCCTCCTGTAACTCTGGCCTATACCCCAGCTCCACAAAAAAAAAAAAAAAAAAAAAAGTGTCAAAAAAATAAAAAAAAGAATCTCTTGGGTCTTCTTTTGGCTGAACTCCCTTCTTACCTAAGCTCTATATCTCTTGTCCCATTTCTGGAGGCTGATTGAGACCGCCTCTGTTGTGGTTCCCTCCTTGTTCAGCCTTCCCCACCAAGTCTCAGGAAGCCAAGTCCAGCAGGTGGCTTGCTCGGAGGCTCCTGCCTGCTATCTGCATGAACAGAGCCACTGTTCCTTCTAGCTCCCACCTGAGCAGCTCTTAGCAGCACCTGCCAACATGGGAAGTGAAATCCACAGCTGACTCCACCACCCACCCAAGGTTTTCACAAGGATTCCTGCCCTTCTTGAAAGCCTTTTAAAACCCAAACTCCATTTTTATTTTTATCTGCAGCACCCCGCCTTCTCTACACCTTGGGAACATGGTGGTAAAGGAGGTTTCCCTGGCTCTGTCCTGCATGGCTTGGTAGCTAAGGTATGAGTTTCTGCCTAAATGCTAAGAGGCTGGTGCCAACTCGACTCTTTTGTCTCAGTTTTTGCTCCCTGTATCTAGTGGAATTGGACAGGCTGGGTGCAAATACAAGCACTGTCTTTGCAAGTTGTAATTTAATTTTAGGTAGACTACCTTAACAATACACTAACTGGTTCCCCGGTGTATTACTCAGAAAATGTGGCTATACCGCAAGAGAAAACTAACTCAACTAGTTTAAGGCGGAAAGGGAGGGATGGGGCTTAGAGACTAATTGGCTTGTGAAACTCAAGATAGTACTGGTTCAGCTACAGGCACAGCTGGATCCTGAAGTTCAAATAGGGCACAGGATCTCACTCACGCTCTGTATGTTTTCTCCTGTGTTAACTTCTGTGTCACACCCCACACACAGATCCTGTGTTGAAGTCCTAATCCCCAGTACCTCAGAATGTGACTACATTTTGTGATGGAGTCTATAAAGAGGTAACTGAGATAAACTGCGGTCACATGGATGGACCCAATTCTAACATGACTAGTGTCCTTATAAGAAGAGGAGATTAGAGCAATGATAGACACAGAGGGAAGACCCTGTGAAGACACCAGAAGATGGCCGTCTGCCGGCCAAGGAAAGAAGCCTTGGAATAAATTAAACCTCTTGACATTTTGATCTTGGACATCCAGTCTCTAGAACCGTAAGATAAATTTCTGTTGTTTAAGCCACCCAACCTATGGGCTTTGCGACATAGCCTAGCAAGCACAGTTTCATTCTTCTCAAGCAGTAACACTATGACCCCTGCAGTTTCAGGCGGCTATCCCAACTCAATAGAAAGAGTCCCTTTCCCTGGCAAGCCAAACAAAGATCCCAGAATTGAGTCTCATTGGCCTGACTTGGGAAACGTGTACACTCTGAGCCAATCCCAGTGACCAAGAGGGAAGGAGGAGGCTGATTAGTCAGACCTACCCAGAGGGAGTCAGCCAAACCGCAGTCTAAGATTAAGGGGGCAAAGATGGGGAGACCCCATAGGGAAAATCAGGGCAAGGGGGGTAGTAGGAGCTAGAAGGCTGAGACATCAGGTGTCCACTCTGCCTGGCTCTGACCTACCCCACCCATAGTCCCCCGAGCTGCCAGAGAGCTTTTTCTTCAAGTAAAACCAGACCATTTTAACCTCTCCTTCAACAAAGTCTCATCATCTGGCCCTGCCTGCCACTCTGCCATTTCCCTGCTTAAGATACACCCACCCTTGCAGCTCTTGGTCTACAGCACTTTGGGGGCCTTGTGTCAACCCCCCCACAAAATTTCTCTCTCCCTCCTCAAGACCCAGACATAAAAATCACTCTCTCTCTGGGAATCCTTCTCTTTTGAGTCAGACACACTTCGTAGGCTAGAGAGACCCTACCTACATGCAAATCTGTTTGCTGTGTGACCTCTGGTAAATTTCTTACATTTTTGTGCCTCCATTTCTCCTTACATTTTTGTGCCTCCATTTCCTCAGGGCTTAATTTCTTGCATTGTCGACAGAAATGAAGGAGTTAATCCATGAAAAGCCCTTGGAACAGTGTGTGGCATTTGGAAAAGACCTAGTAAGTGTTGGCTATTATCACCTCCTCGAGTGTCTCTTGAACACACCCCTACTAGGAATGATCCATTTGCCCGCCTGCTCCCTTCTATGGAGTCTGGGCTCTCCTCTGGTGGTAGGAATATCTGTTCATCACCTCGGACCCCTGGGTAGGATCCAAGAGTAGGTGCGCTGGTTTAACTGCACCAAATGAGTGCTCAGAAAGTCAAAGCCCTGAACGTAGACACGAGTGACTGAGCCAGCTGGGAGCGAGTGGATACACGAGAATCTCAGACAATGGAAGCCGCATCCCTCTCCAACTGTGCAAAGCTCCACCTGTGCCGGAACCTCCTGGGGTTCTCCTCCAAGCTATTTCCCTCCTACTCCCACCCCTACTTTATTCAGCCGAAGTTCAAGAGCAAAGCACCAGGAAACCCCAAAGAACGTTCATGGGATAAATCACCGGATTACTAATCAGGTCCACCCGTCCCACCTTTAACCACTATTTTCCCTGCGAAAAGTAAACACGCCGCCTCCCCACCGCCTGACAGCGAAGCCATTAAACCCAGGAAGGGCGTGTCTCCACAGCAGCCCAGAAACAACTTGAAAGTGGAAAAATACGGTGGACTCTGTGATTCAGTGGTCGTTAAGATAGCCAAAATGTTTGGTTTCAGCTTTGCCAGAGCCCATTCCTCTCCCCTATTTTGTTTCTCTTACGATCGGAGGGGGGTTGGGGGGAGCCTCGGAAGACACCTGAACAGGGTTGACGCCCGTGTGTTTCCCGGGGTGAGTTTCCTTCCCCTGCGCCCCCACCCGCGGGGCAGGGCTGGCCATTTCCAGGCGTTCCTGCATCCGCAGGTGCACTTGCACAGCGCCCCCTGGAGGAGGCCCCGGAGGTGCCTTAGAAACCAGAGAGCACGGCCCCCAGCACTTGGGCGACACATTTGGCTCTGGCTTCTGGCAGCTAAAGCAGAAAGAGAAACACATCGAGTTGCATAGTTTTCATATTCCGACAACAGAAAGCATGTTCAAACCTCGGCAGAGACAACATTTTTACTGGAAGCAGGCTCCAGAAAGAATGTATCAGGGCACTGCAGGGATAAAGGATCCTGGGTGACAGAGGGGCGGGGTGGGGGGGCATCCCTGCCACTGCAGTTTCCTTGGTCCCTTCAGTTTGGTTCCTTCACTCTCAGAATATGCACCTGCTGAGTGGGCAGGTGATGCCTGCCTGTGGCTGGGACCCCGGGCCACAGAAAAGGCATGACTACTTCCTGCTGCCCAAAGTTTCTGGTTCTCTCCCTCTTTCTTCTGTGCTCAGGATATGCCCCACCCCAACCCCATTCAGGTTGTCACCTCCATCTGCCCAGCAGAACAGGCACGACAGCCTTCTTTCCTCACTTCCAGAATGTAATCATTTGGAGAGGAGCTAGGACTAGGAGGAACCCCACATACCTAGGTGCCCCTTATTCCCCAATAGCCAACCTCCACGTTTTCTTTGGTAACAGAACCTTGAAGACACATGATTGACCAAGAAAGCCAACGGGCCCCCATGCCCTTTTATCAGATACCTGCATTCCCATTTCCTGTATTCAAGGCTGGTCTGCGACCCATTTTTACCAGAGATGCCTGCAAAGCCTCTGAGAAAGTCCTTCTCTCCCTAATAAATAGAAAGCCCCCACTTACTTGCTTGCATACAATGAATGAAGACATGACACTCTGCACTGTGGTAGCCATCTAAGACTATGAGGTAAGAAGCTGTACTCTTAAAGGAAACAAATAATAGGGGGTAGGTGGCAGAATAAATAGAGCACTGGATGTTAATTTTGAATCATTGGATCAACCTGGGACCAACTTCCTGCCTGTAAATACCAGTGTGAGATGCCTTCATTTCTTTCACTACTGTTAGATGGTTATTCTATTATCTGCAACCAAATACATCCAAATTAATATGACAGGTAAATACTCAACATAAGAAAATTCAGTCCTGGGGAGACCCCAAGGGGTGATGACAAGAAAGCATGCTTTGGAATAAAATTATGACTTTTCTCTTGTGGTCTAACATGCATTCTTGGAAAATCATGTTTACCTCTCTAAGCTTCTGCTTCCTCACTGGACTGGGGTAAAGATGACAGGGGAGGCTACATGTAAAAGTTCTGGACATACTTCCTGTCTGCCTGCCTGTCTATCATTTCCCCCAGCACCTGGAGTCATGCCTAGCACATAGTGGGCACCCCATAAAGTTCTGCTGAACAAAGGAATAAATTCCTTTCCTTCCCTCTTGTAAAATGAGGTTTCAGTGGTATATTGGTTTGCTAGGGCTGCCAAAACAAAATACCACAGACTGGGTGATTGAAACAGCAGAAAATTATTTTCTCACAGTTCTGGAGGCTGGAAGGCCAAGATCAAGGTGGCGGCAGATTTGGTTTCTTCTGAGGTTTCTCTCTGTAGCTTGTAGAGGGCCTGCTCTCCCTCCAGCTGCACAGGTCTGCCCTCTGCAAACTGGCATCCCTGGTGTCTTTCTGTGTGCCCAAATTTCTTTTCATATCAGGACACCAATCCTATTGGATTAGTGTTCATCTTAATGACCCATTTTAATGGAATCACCCATATAAAGGCTTTATATCCTATGGTCCTATTCTGAAGTCTAGGGGTTAGAAGTTCAAAATATGAATTAGGGGGTGCACAATTCATCCAATACAATTGTTTATTGACAAACTTTACCCCTTTGGTTAACTGAGATCCTTTCTCCATTCCCTGCCTGTCATTGGTCATTTGAGCCTCACTCTTGGAGTCTTCATTGAAGATTATTTTGATAAATGGTATCATAGCATTTATTTGACAAACACAAGAACGGCCATTTTGCTGTTCTCAAACTATTTTCCACATATTTGATCCCAGTGCCTCCTAGACTTCAAGAGGTCAAGTGACTTTCCCGGCATCATTCCCTAATGGTTGCATCAAAAGAAGCAGCAGCTGGGCCTCTGTGATGCCAAAATGGCAGGGACCCAGGCCTCTTCCTCAAGGAAGCTCTTCCCTGTAGCAGCCCCTGGCATCTCCCAGCCTCCCATCCTTCACTCCAACTCCAACCATACACACCCATGCCCTCTCATTTTGACAGGCTGTGCCTCAAGTGCCCTTCCCCTCCATACTCCATATAGGTCCCCCCAGGAACACCTACACTCCCTTACAGGGTTAGGTAATCTGAACACATAACACTGACCGCAACGTGTTAATATCACCTGGAAGTCCCTCACCAAGATGGGGAGCATATCCTGTCAGTTCCTATCCTCAGCACCACCGACAACGGGCCTGGGCAAGATCACTGCTGGTAAAGATGGCTCCCACTGACCTGACGCTGTAGGGAGATGGCTGCCCGCTCCCTGTGTATGGTGGATGTTTTGGAAGAACAAGTATTTTAGAGACCAGGGCAAGGGAGAGTTAACTTGTGGAACTTGGACCGAGGCTGTGAGGGAGAGGCCACAGAGGCCACTGGCTTCCAGCAGAGAGGGGATTTGGCTTGGGCACAGGCCTTCCCACCCAAGAAAAGAGGCTTTACCTCCTGTCTTTGAGCCACAAGGAGAAGATGTCCTCACCTGGGCATTTCCTATGCGACTTCCTTGCCGGAGGGAGGGGAAAATGGTATTTTCCTGCTACGGAGGAGGCCGAGATAGATTTCCGTAGAGAAATAATGACATCCAGTAGAAATCCAGGTCATCCAGATGTGGGCAATGGCTTGCCAGCCGGGGCCTCTCCAGAACTGGGACAATAAGGAGCAGAGGCTTGAGCTCAAATGCTGATTCTGCCTCTTACTGGGTAACCTTGGAAAAGTCATTTCCCTGTCTAGGGAAATGTTTCGTCCAGGGAAGTGCAAGACTCCAAAAGCACTTATGAGCTATTAAACACCCCATGGCTCTCCTGCCAGCAGAATTTAGGTTTCCTGCAGCACAGTGAGGTAGAAGGGAGTCAACTTTGGGATCAGATAGCCTTAGGTTCCAATGTCAAATTCCCAACTGACTGAACTGGAGTGACCCTCTCCCTGAGCACAGTTCTGTGGGTTCATGGCTATTTCCGTCCCCAAGGGCGGAGGCCAATATGAGCCCCTATTATGGGTGTACCTGCAGCGGCATTCCTGGATTATGGCAAGGCAGAAGTGTCCTCACACTGGGGGCATGGGTAGCCCAGGAGGGCCTCACAGATGGCAGCACTGGCTGTCTGCATCTGAGAGAAGCAGAGGAGGGCTTCAAGTCCCTGGATTTCCTGAGTAAGGTCCAACCATGTTGCGGGGGGAGGGGTGATAAGGCCGAGATCTCAGGGACAATGGCAGATGATGACCATAGTCATCTTTTGGTAAGACAATTACACAGGTTTAGGAAGACTGGCTGGAGAGAAGCAAACAGGAGTCTGAGGAGAGACAGACCCCTCCTCCCATCCCCCCAACACCACATCTGCCAAGAGGAGAACCTGGGGGGGCCTGGGAAGAAGGGATAGTCAGGCCTGAACGTGATTGAACTATAAACCCTATCTTGGAGCAAAATCCTTGAATCAGGGAGGCAAGCCAGCAAATGGCTAGATTAAGTGATCTGCCCTGAGGCACATGGGGGAGCTCGGAAACCAGAGTTGTCAGCCTGTCTTCTAGAAATAAAGTTGTGTTTTTGCAAGCCTGAGTTTGTGACTGAGAAATGAATACTCTTGACTTGGGCAAAGGAGGTAGACATAGCAGTCCCTTGAGAGAGGTTGCCTGCCTCTGTTTCCTTCTCTCTTGGTGAAATTGTTCCCTACCACACAGAACCCTTAGGTTCTGACCCCTTAGGTACAGCCCCGGCCTGGGCAGGAGACAGTTCTCAATACTAAGAACTTGGCTCTATAAATACTATGTGCCAGGCACCTCAAAGGAGAAGTATGCTCCTTCCCACCCACCCACTTTACCAACAAGGATGGATGATACTCCCCAAGTGGCACTGGGAGGACACTGAGGAGTTGGAGTTTGAACCTGACCCCTACCCCTCAATCCCCATAAAGACTTAGGGCTTCCTGGTGTTTGCTGACACCTCCCTGTGTACAATATGTTGTATCAGGCTTCATGATGGAGCAGGAAAGGTTAACACTTATTCAGCCAGCACTGTGTGCCATGCCCTGTGCCTTCCTGCACTATCCCCTTTATGCCTCACATAATCCCTGTGAACTATCCTTCCCGCTATGAAATTCCTTCCCATTTTGCAGAGGAAGAAACTGAGCTCATGGCATTTCACCTAAAGTCACGCACCCAGCCAGGACCACTCGGCCAGAGCAGACACAGCATCCTCACATTTGGCCACTCTGTGATCAGGGGAGGAAGCACACTGTAGAAGCAGCCAGGCTGCATCCACACCCAGGAAGACTTTTCAGGTCTTCCTGGTGTGCCTGGCAGTTACCATCATCACCCACATACCCGAAATGGGCATATCCTTATGCTGTAAACAACATAAAATACTTCCTTTCTCTTCCCATCTTGTTTTGCTCTGTGACTTTGGACAAGTGTCTTTACCTCTCTGAGCCTCAGTGTTCTCATGCATGAAGTGGGGCCTGTCAGTCCCGTTTACAAAAGCACTGGGAGCTATTGTTTTCATCTCAAATCCCTCTCCTCCCCCAGCACACCTGTGAGTGCCCTCCACCCCCCACCCCCAGCCTGGCTCCCAGCCACGAGCTCCCCTGTCCTGGCTCTTAACACAGCCCAGCAACAGGCCAGAACATCTGCCTGAGAACGCCATGGAACTCTGCCCCTGAGCCAGGGTCCTGCCAGCAGAGAGTTTAAACAAACAGACCCAGGCAGAAACGAAATGGTCCGTCGGTTGTAAAGGGCTGTACTTCATGCTCATGTGCTCAGGTTTCATGATAATCCAAGTGATGGTTCTCTTGAGGAGGATTAGGAAGAAAATGCCAGGGGGCTCAGAGGGGAGCAAGAAAAAACGGTCATGTACCTGAGGCAAGCCCTGCCAAGAAAGTGGCCCCAATGGTCAATAAACCAAGGATTGTGGGGGATGGAGAGGTGCTGGGGGCACTGGAGGAAAGAAAAATGGGGCTTTTTCCAACTATTCTAGTGTCCAAGTCAGACCTTCACCAGAGAGAGCTCTTTTCACTAAATTTATAGAGAAAGGCCACCAGCAACCCCAACCCAGTGGTCAGAATTTAATGGGGTGTAATGGGTGGTGGAAAAGCAAATTCAAACACCCCACAATCATGCTAGTAAAGCTTGAAGAGCCTAGAGTAAACAACAGAATGTTCACAACAAGCCATAACAGAGGACACAGCCTGGGCATGGGGAAGGCAATAGGGAGTGATGGGGATTGTGGCATTGGGGATAGCTGACACTGAGCTGTCAGCACTAGCCAATCTTTGTCAGGCAGGAATGCAGGCTCAGGGCTGCCCTTCTTGATTTTTTTTTCCAGAGAAGTAGGAAAGAAAGGATTTTGTTTTTTAATGTGCAGGTTCCCGATTTTTAAACACTGGCAACTAATTCAAATGTTTTTTGAAGTACTGCCTGGGCCAAACAAAATAGATCTGTAAGCCAAATTTGATTTACAGGACCCAGGTTTGCTCTCTGAAGTTTTACATGATGGTAAAGGCAATGGGATCTGCCTGGATTCAAACTCCAGTTGTCCCACCTGCCAGCTCGGTGACCTTGGGCAAGTCATCCAGCCTCCCCAAGCCTCAGTTACTTCATCTGTGAAATGGGTATACTAGCAGTCATTTGTATTTTGAGAAAATTAGATGAAATGATGTTATGGCAATTTCTTGGCATAGTGCTCAATTCATGGTAAGCCCTCCAGCGATGTTAGCTATTGTTAATAATGAACGAGGGCCCTGAAGACAGAACAGCTTTATGGGGGGATGGAGGAGGCCAGGAAAACAGACAAAGGAGGGGAAACAGGAGCAAGCCTAAAAATGCCAATGGAGCATTCCCTGTCTTGCCCTATCAGGAGTGGTCCTTGAGGGATCGTTATCACAAATCATAGACTATTGTACAGGTTAGAGAGTGCCCTGAAAGGTGATCTCTCCAC
Organism: Talpa occidentalis; assembly: GCF_014898055.3. Lineage (NCBI taxonomy): Eukaryota > Metazoa > Chordata > Mammalia > Eulipotyphla > Talpidae > Talpa > Talpa occidentalis. Next base: position 35,135,026 of record NW_023605305.1, on the reverse strand, counting down.
CTCATTCCAGAACGTTGCCAGTGAGACCTTGTGAAATCTGTTGGATTGTTGCAGAGCAAAAGGGGTTAGAGAGGGTACCCTGAAGGAGGCGAAGTGGTGCCCCAGGTCTATGGCTCGGCCACCACCCAGCTGTGTGACCTTGGTTGTGTCCTTTCTTCTTCCATCTGCAAAACGGAATGACAGTAGCTGCTTCTCAGGATACTGGTGGGAAATAGGAATACAGTGATCCCCAGTATTCGTAGTTTTGCTTTCCAGATTTCAGTTCCCCCTGATCAAACTGGTATGAAAATATTACGTACAATAAGATCTTTTGAGAGATGAAAGACCACATTTACATAACTTTTACTAGATTGTAGTGTTATCATTCTTCTATCTTATCATCAGCTGTTAATCTCTTATTATGCTTAACTTATCAATTAAAGTTTATCATAGGAAAAAGCACAGTATATGTAGAATTTGGTGCAATCTTCAGTTTCAGGCATCCACTTGGGGTTTTGGAGCATATCCCCCAGGGATAAGGGTCTGCTGCACTGCAGGAGGTTCTTGTACAGAGCCCATGTTCCATAGATAGGGGGCTACCACTATTGGCTATTGTGGTAGTTTTCATTATCTGTGGGGCAGTGGAGGAGCCTCCTGACCTGGATCCATAGACCTCTCTTAAGAAAGCCCTCCCAGTTTTTGTCTGGGGAGCCATCCTCTCCCTATTCCCAACTGAATGATTCCATTGGTGTCGGCTCCACCCCAGGCTCCAGGGACAGGGGTGTGAATCGGGCTGAGCTAATGAGAGAAGCATGGTCTCCTGGGCCAACGGGAATCAGATCCAGGACTTTCATTCAAACTGTGAGGGAAGAACAGCTCCCCCTTTCCCACCAGATCTGTTGTAGTGAGGAGCAGGCCGGGGCTGCTGGCAGCTGTCTCACCACCATGTGGGAAGAGTCTAAGAATGGAGCCAAACTTGAGGAAATCAGAGCAAAGAGATGGAAAAATTCTTGATTCTTGATAACATTGCTTAAGCACCTGGATCCAGCTTTGCCTGAGGCTTATACTATGCTGGGCTATTCCATTACATGAGCCAAAAAAATTCTTTCTTTTGCTTAGACCATTTTGGATTGGGTTTTCTGTAACTTCAACCAAGAACCTCAACAGATACATGAGCCTTAGGATGAGTTAAGAAAATGCCCCAAAGGGAGAGTTTAATTAGTTGGCAGTTCTTACAGGCTCTCAGACCACGCACTGTGCATGAGAACACTATTTTCCTTCCTCCAAGATTATGGTAATTTACCCCGAAAGCCTCACAGACTCTGGTCAAGCTTTCCATAAAGAGATGGTTCTCAACCAGGCATCATTTTGCCTCCCACAGGACATTTGCCAATGTCTGGAGACATTTTTGAGTGTCACAATGGGGCAAAGGGAGGGAGTCTGTGCTACTGGCATCTAGTGGGTAGAGAAGCCAGGGCTGTTACCAAATATCCTGCAGTGCACAAGAGAGCCCCCAGCACCCACGACCACCTGTGATCAACAATGAACCCATCCAAACATCAACAGTGATGAGGTTGAGAAACCCAGAAGTAATACATCATCCAGTATCTTCCCTCTCCTAGCTCCTTCCTCAGCAACCCTAGATCCCTGCGATCGTAAAGTACTATACACTTAATGCAAAAACCAGGCTATTTGGGAACTTTACATATTTTATGGTGTTCTCTTAAAGTATAATTTGAAGTAGGCAAAGTTGTGACTCAAAGACATTTCAAAGAAGCTGCCCATAGTTTATATGGAAGTGATGTACTCATCCCTTCCCTGGTCTGTAGCCACCCTCCCCTCACCAGAACAACCACAGTCCATAGCTAGTGGACCAACAGGCTACCTCTCTGCTGTCCTCCAACATCCAGCAATAATGGAGCAGCCATGTAAGCAAGTTCTCTAAATCCCACATAGCCACTGGAAGGGAGGGATAGTTAGTATTCCCTAGACTAGAGCAGCATTTCTTGGGACACAGCTCCTGTGAAATACTCATGGGGGGAAACATGATTCCAAGGTTAAACATGGAAACATGCAAGCTTCCATGACCTTCCTGGAAGGTCACAATATACACGAGCACATGAAAGGTCCTGATAAGTCACCCCATAAAAAACAACAAAAGCCCTAAGATTCATTATGTTACTTCCCAAACCTATTTGATCACAGAATTCTCTTCACCTCTAATACTTATTTACTATGCCCTGGAACTACTGTCACAGAACATACACTGGAAAACATTTCAAGGGATCTGTGGACAAAATGGATAAAATACAATGAAATGTAAACATTGATCCAGGGAAATCAAATAATGGGGAAATAGAAGAGGGCCCTTTGGCCAGAAAACTCTGTCTTAACATTTTGAGTATGCTCCTCCTAATTTCATTTGAGCATATGCCCCATGGATATACTCCAAATAAGTCTCCTAAGGGCTAACCAAGTGCCAGATGTGAGGAGGTGAGTCAGACCAGCGGCTACAGCAGTGATAGCTAGCATGGGTAGGCCGTGCAGAAGGGATCAGGTTGTTTTGTAAATTACCTACTACTGGAGCACTTACTCATGCCATGGAGAATGGGGGCATTTGCCCCTTGAATCTTAAGACCTCCAACTAATTTCAAGAGTACACTGATAAATGCCTGCACCTCATCAGTTATACTGACCTTGCCAAAGTTTATTATGGAGCTGGTGGGCTGAAGGGTATGGTAGAGTGCCCTAACCTGAGAACGTCTTGGCAGCCGATTCCAAGCCCCCTTCTAAGGGGAATCACACACGACCCACCCACCTGCCCCAGCCTGGAAGGAAAAGGCTTGGGGATGGCTGCCGATTGCACAAAAGCTAGGCACTTTTGTCCAAAAGTACTCAAGGGTAGGGCCTCCCCGGTGGCGCAGTGGTTGAGCGCTGGGTTGCGAAGCTGCCCGCGGCCTCTGCGGCGCCGGTTCGATCCCCGGCTGCTCCCCAGCCACCGGAGGAGGGTCCCACATGGCGCGCAGACCTCTCCTGCCACCCGCTGCTCCCCTCAGCAGTGTACTTCGGTCCTTCTGCCTGTTCTGCTCCCTGCTCTGGCTCTGGTGAATTCTCTCACCCTCCCGCGCTCCTGACTGTACCCAGTGCATGTATAAACAAACAAACAAACAAATAAATAAACATGCCTCTATTAAAAAAAAAAAAAAACTAAAAAAAAAAAAAAAGTACTCAAGGGTAGCCTGTCCATTGGCTGGCTGGCGACCTATGGAGAGGCCAGAACAAAAGATCCCACCCAGTAGTTCCAAGTAATTTTGTTGAGCAGGTTGGGTCCCTGTAGAATTTAAATAGGAAAATCTGAAGTCAGCAAGTTGGTGGCAGAAGATGCCTGGAGCATGAAATGAAGGTCTGTGAACTCCGCTATGAAGCCATATGACCTCGGCTTCCACAGCGGGGGAGCCAGGGATCCAGCCCCGGGCTTTGACGCAGAGCAGGGCTTCTCATTAGTGGGTCAGCACGGGGGCCTGGGGTTCTCCTGTTCCTCTGCTGATCTCACCCAGGGAAGCGTGAGGTTGCGAAGCCCATGGCAGGAGAACAGGGGCCTCGATAGTGACAGTCAATGTCCAAATACTGGCTGGGAGGGGTCTGGGTGTCAGCAGGGAGCCCGTTCGTCTCTGAAGACACCTTTGGAGTCCCAGACCATTTGGTCGTCACAGTTTCTATCCTTCCCAAGGGATAGAAAAGTGGCAGTTGTGCCACTTTACTGCTGAAGTCACACTGAGCGGATTCACGGGGCTGCCCCAGAAGTCACCTGGAGGGCATCGCAAACATACAAAACTTGTTTCTGGAATAGCAATGCGACTATGCTCTTGACTTGAGGTGGGTGGGTTTGTAAAAGCTGGTAGGGAGGAGGTGGTCAAGATCCTGCACTTGACTTGAAAATGAAATGATGCTCACCAAGTCTCGGAGGAAAGGGGAGGAGGTGGACTTCACCTGCTTGAATTCTGCTCTCCAGCTCAGAGTTACAGAGGCAGTTGAAGGATGTTCCATGCCCCCAGACTTTGACTGCAAGCTTTAGGACCCAACTGTCTTTGGGCAGGAGTGTGCAGATCAGTTTGGGGGAGCCAGCAGCAGGACATTCAGACAGAACTTTGCTGAACCCTGGGGATCATGTATATGTCAGACCAGTGAGCAAGACTTGGGTCCAGTCCCATCACATTCACTGAGCCCACATGAGCCACACTATGTCCTCTCAGTGCACTTAGGTCTATGATCACAATTATCTTCCCTATGGCTAACACCACATCTCTCTGTCAACGCATGTTAAAGACAGAAAAGACCACATATTATGCCTGAATGGAGTGAAACAGGAAATTTACAATTGAGAATTTACCATTATCTCTTCTTTTTCCTTCTTTCATCTCCCTACCTCTCCTGATAGTTATTTTAAAAGCAAAATCAAAATGGACTGTTTTCATTTAGACTTTTCCTTGGGTTACTTTAATCATCTGGGTGGTTCTCAGACTCTCAGTAGCTATAAGAATGACCATATCTGTGTATTGTCCTGAGCTCATGTTTTAAGGTTTTTCATGTGCTCATTTTAGAATCTGAGTGCCACAAAAGGGAAGAATTTACTGTACCCTGACAGTTCTGATATCTATGGGATTGTACATTTGACACACATTTATCGGTACCTGTGATCAGAGGTCACCAGGGATGGATCCTGGTATGAAGAAAAGCGAAAGGGCCCCTGGGAGCCAAGCCTGGGCTGGTTTCATGTCACTGAATGCTCAGAGCAGTCCAGGGAGGAGTGATCAGAAACAAATGCCTTGTCACCCAGCCAATGAAGAACAAAGATTGTATCAGACATAGCTCTATGAAAGAGGGAGGAGCACACAGAACCGGCACCATTTTCTCCACCCTCACTTACATGCAGCCACCTTGGATTACAAGTCCCACCATGCCATGAACTAGACTTTCTCAGTAGGGAAGTTACTGGGAAACAGGGGTGGTGTTGAGTGACCAGGTGAACATATAACAGAGATGACAGACGGGTCTGGTATCTTGCTTTCTCAGCTCTAACTTGTACCCTGGTATTGTTGGAAGAAACATGGAGGATATTCACAGAGGAGAGACATATAAAGACACTTGGAAGAGACACATCACCTGGGTGAGAAATACATTCGGTATTTAAGGGGAGAGGGATGATCCTGGTCCTTAGCAGAGACAATGGCATCTGTTATCCTGGCTTCATATTGGATTATGTGGCACATTTTGAATTTTGAGTCTTCGGTACCAGCTCTTTGGAACCTGCCTAATATCTTCCCTGTGGTTCCCCACTAGAAGGTGCCTTAGATTTGTGGTAAGCTTTTGGGCCTTAGTAATTCCACTTCATGCCAAGCATTTTTGTCTGGACATTTGCCCATGAGGGGATAGATAATTATCAAAGCATTATTAGGGATATCCTTTCTTCCCCCTTTCTGGTTATGCACATTAATTCTACTAAAAATCTTTCACAGGGCCTCCCCGGTGGCGCAGCGGTTGAGCACTGGGTTGCGAAGCTGCCCGCAGCCTCTGCAGCGCCGGTTCGATTCCCAGCTGCTCCCCGGCCACCAGAGGAGGGTCCCACATGGCGCGCAGACCTCTCCTGCCGCCCGCTGCTCCCCTCAGCAGTGTGCTTCGGTCCTTCTGCCTGCTCTGCTCCCCGCTCTGGCTCTGGTGAATTCTCTCACCCTCCCGCGCTTCTGACTGTACCCAGTGCATGTATAAACAAAACAAACGAACAAACAAATAAATAAATAAAACATGACTATTAAAAAAAAAAAAATCTTTCACACTTTGCCATTTTGCATGAGAGTGACAAAACCCCTTTCAGAAAGTACACTCCTTAACAATTTGGGGTAACCGTGTGCCCCTGAGTCATATGCTAACAAGATGAAATGTGGATCAAGCCTTCTGACACCAGAGGTAGACTCTTTTACCCTTCTATCCACAGCCTTAAATGTGTGTCTTAATATCTACAAGCCCAAGGAGAAGGGGTAAGGCACAAAAGGAGTTCAGGGGTTAGAGAATTTAACTTCTGCTCAGTGAATCTGGGAGAAAGTGATATTTGAGCTGAGCCTCAAAGAACATGCAAAATTAGTTATTTCCTGTGAGGAAAGACATGCCTAGGGGTGGGAGCAGTGGATACTGGGCTCTAACTGCGCAGCCTCCTTTCTCCTCTTTTGGGACCTCAGTACCCTGATCTTCCTTTGGAGTCTGCCTCCCTTCCCTTCTCAGTGCATGTTTTCTGGGTGGGGTAGGCCCCAGCCCTGGCTTCAGGGTGGCCATGTGACCCAGGCTTGGCCGGCCAGGCCTCAAATTCCTCTGACCCAGTGACGATTTAAAGGATGGGCACATGTCCCAATCTGAGTCAAGACTATTAAATCCAGGATTCTCTGGGCATGCTGGGAAGAGAGCTTTGCTCCTACTAGAGGATAGGATATATGTACTCCTGGGGTTGCTAGCAGCCACCTGGTCACCATGTGGAAGAGAGATGCTTCAAATGAGACCATGGGAGATAGAGCAAGACCAAGAGCTGATGACATAGTTTGAGACCCCAGATCCTGAAACTAGCCCATTCCTATAGCCATGAGCCAATAATTGCTCACAAATGCTCATCTTTTCATAAGCCAGTTTGAATTGAGCTCCTACCCTTGGATCCACAGAATGAACACAATAGAGGGCTGGAAATATCAGTCTGATAAGAGGTAGCTACTAAGACTGTATTAGACTTTGATATTACTATTCAGCTGAAGATGCAGCAATCAAAATTACTTTTTCACTTCTTATTGAACACAATTCACAGACTGGTTGATCAGAAAGCAGGATAATAGTGTCTTGAGAGCATTAGCAGATCTACTGTGGATTCAGTACTCATTTTGATGAGAAAACTGGGCCTCAGAAAGCTGAAGGGCATGGTCCAAACGGACAGAGAGCCAGTAGCCCCCAGAGACTGGAATACTGAGGGAATACTTGCAGGACAGGTAAACTGGGTATGGGCAGAGGGGAAGATCTAGATACTGGGCTGGGAGAGTGATCTTGAAAGCCATTGTTCTATGCCTCAGTGTCCAAGCTTCTAAAATGGGTCTCAGGCCTTCATTGAACTGTGAATTGAGTTCTTTAATCACCACACACCATAATAGCCTCTGAAGAAGACAAACAAGGTCCCTGTACCAGGAAGTTTATCCTTCTAGGGAGAGAAGTAGAAAATACACAATTTGTTTCTCATCTGCCTACCCAAGTCATACTGTCGGCTTATGGGGGCACAGCTGTCTATCTTGTCACAGCCTAGCTCAGTACCTCATACATAGTAGGCCTTCAATAAGCACATCTTGAATAAATACAAACAAATAAATACAATCACTTACCATGTAACAATATTTTGGTCAGTGACAGACTCTTATATTTCCATGGTCCCAATAGGCTATACCACATGGCTTAGGTATGTAATAGGCTACACCATCTAGGCTTGAGTAATTACACCGTGATGTTGCACAATGAAGAAAATGCTTAACAATGAATCTCTCACATGTATTCCTGTCATTTAGCAACATTAACATAGGATTGTACTATAAGTAGAACACAGAATGCAATAGAGTCATGGGATCTTGAGATGACTTGGTCAGGGAAGCCTTCCTGGAGAGGAAGATATTTGAGCGAACACCTACCTGAATGATGTCATTTGAACAGCTGAGGAAAATGCCTGCCAGGCAGAGGAAAACAGCACCTGCAAAGGTCCTGCGGCAGAAACAAAGACTAGTGAGAAAGTGATAGAGCTGGGGTGGGAGTGACAGGGAGTAGTGTGATACAAATGACAGGCAGGGGCCAGATAGCTCCAGACCATAACAAGAATTTGAATTTGATTCTAAACACAGCAGGCAGCCATGGGAGGGCAGGGCAGAGGCCTAGTCTGACTTAAGCTTTCGAGAGATGGTTCTGCCAGCTGTTTGATAGACAGATTGCAGGAGGAAAAACAAAAAATGTATGTCACACAGCAAATGGCACACAGTAGGTGCTCAGTCAGCAAGTAGCATCCATCACCACCCCTGAGGTCACACCCACAAGACTTGCCCATGTTCCTTTCGGGCCAAGAAATGTGCCCTTTTGTCCTCTGGATCAGCTTTGCTCTAACTGCCCTTGTACTGTGATGGTCAGAGCGAAGCCAACAGACTAAGCTTCGGGGGAAAATCCTCGCCACTCTTTTGGTTACAGTACAACCCAGGAGCCAGGGTGGGGAGGTGCACGGCGGTGGGGGCGGGTGGAGTGGGAGCCTTCTGTTAAATGTTGAGTTGCTCCCAACATACTTTTCAAACATTCGTTTGCTTTTGCCCAGTCTCCTCCATAAGAGACATGCTTTCGGATGTGTTTTGAAAAATATTCCATATGCTAATGGAATGTCACCATCTGCCAAAGAAGGCAGAGCTGTTTTGAAAGGAAAAACTATTACAGAAATGAGGTATTCACAGAGGGGCCCTAAAGAGCCCAAACGTCGCTGACCTGAGCCTGACCTGGGCCGCCTCGTGTTACCAACATGAAAAGGGAGTGAGAAAATCTGAGGCCAATTAACTTTTCTCTCTCCCTCTCTCTCCTCCCTCCCTCGCTCTCCTTTTTCCCCTCCCCGTCTTGGAGACATGATGAAATTTCCTGAAACAAAAACTCGCAGCCCGTTCTATAAAATGCTTGCGCCTTTGGTGGAAAAAGCCCGATGGTCCCTTTTATCTCCTCATTCCTGAGGCGCAGACCTGGCCCCCAGTCTGTTTTCGCAGATGGGCTGCAGGGAACATTCCCAAGGAGGAGCGGGGTGAGGGCCCAGCGAACGGGAAGCTGCTCTAGGTGCCTGAGCCCTGGCCTCGGAGAGCGTGTGGTACTGTCTTGGAAGAAGTGGGGAGCGGGATTAGGTGTCCTGCGGCCCCATCCGTGGACAGGCATTGTTCCGGGACGCTCGGGCCCTGGCTGCTCACAGGTCAAGTGCTGGGGAAAGAAAGTTTTCCAAGTTCTGGGAGTATCACACCCCTACCTTGGCCCCTGCCGCCCCTTTGTGTCGCCGTGTCCTCCTGTGCCTTCTCCTGAAAGGCGATGCTCCTCCAGACTCAAGGTCAGGCCTCTTCCTTCCAGGCAACCCGAGGCAGCCCCACTTGAATAGCTCTCGCTCCTGTGGGGTCCAAGTCCATATGGGTCACCCTTCCACCCCTCTCCCCAACCCTTCCTTCCCTGGTCAAGGAGATCAATGTCCCACCAGTTTGGTCCAGGGGCATTCTCACCTCAAAGCTTTGCCTTTCCGTTCCCTCAGCCTGGAGTGGTGCATGGTGGCTCCTGGCTCCTGCTTATGTGGTCCAGACCAGACCCAAGGTAAGCTCCTGCAGGGGCAGGAGGACGCGGAGCAGGATCTCTTATGATCCGAGCAGATGGGTTAAGGAGTCCTAGAGCCCTCAGGGGCTTTTCAGGCTTTTATTGGGATTTTACCGAGTACACAGCAGGCAGGGGTGTTGGGGGGCCGGGAGGCTGCCAGGTCTCCCAGCCCCCAGCAAGTCTTCACTCTTTCTGGGTTCTCCAGCGTTCTCTGGTGGTCTCGGCTTCTCCGCTTCTGCTGGTGTCCCCGTGACGCCGCCCTTATAAGCCCAGCCTTAGCCCAGGTGAATCCCATCTACCTATGCCCACACCCCACACCAGGTGCCCGCCATCAGGCATGCATTTAGGACCGCAGGGATCCGTCATCTATCCTGATGGCAGGAGGGTAGAAAAGCCTGATACTTACTTACCTTACCCTACAGCTCCTCACTATGCTATCACATTCTGAATGTGTCCTGTACACTCACCCGTGTCCCGGAAGGGTCACCAGCCCTGGGGGGTGTCTATTTGTGCTGGAATGTAAGTGTTCTGAGAGCAGGCGTCCTAGCTCTTGCCATGACAGCCCCACCTAGTGGAGCACAAGAGACTCACACTAAACCTTTCCAGGTGCTAAGCCCTTTTGGACCTCAAGCATCTTTGCAACATAATTAATTGGCGCAAAGTAATTAATTGGCCGTAAAGCAATTCTGCCATAAAAGAAAAAAAACCTGGTTGACAGTTTGGTTTCATTGCTGTTTTCACACCTCCAGTAACTTCGATCAGCAAAAAATACAGAAAAAATATGTATGAACAAATGACTTGGAAGACAAGGGCTTAGGCTTAGACATAATCCACAAGTTTTTTATGCAAGATTGTTATTAACCCACACGTTCATAAATGTACTCACATCTCGTATTTTTTTTTTTTTTTTTTTTTTTGGTGGGACCCTCGCCTTCAGCCGGGGAATGAACCGGCACTGCAGAGGCCGTGGGCAGCCTCGCAGCCCAGCGCTCAACCACTGCGCCACCAGGGGAGGCCCATATCTTGTATTTTTTGAAGTATATTTGTATTCCAATGTCTTGGGGTTTTTTTGTTATTGATTTTGCATGTTTCATGATGCCCCTCTTACCCTTTCTTTTCTGTTTTATAGCAAAATTTCCTTAAAGTAGGTTAGTTTGTGGTGGAATTACTTGACATGGTCATTGTCAGCCCCTTCTCCTCCCTCAGCCAAGACCCATAGTTCCCCATCTCCTCAATATCCCTCAGAATCACCGGAAATCTCTCATCCCCTTTCTATGTCCTCCCCCCTTTTTCCAGACTTCACTATTTCTCTCCTAAATCTCCACTCCTGTAGGGTGAAGTAAAAAGTATCAGGCTTATCTGCCCTCCTGCCATCAGGATAGATGAGGGAACCCTGTGATCCTGAATGCATGCCTGATGGCGGGCACCTGAAGTGGGTACACCTGCGCTAAAACTGTGCTTTTTAAGGGCGGCGTCACAGGGATGCCAGAAGCAGCCGAGAAGCAGCAGAAGCCGAAAGAGAAGCCGAGAAGCAGCAGAAGCAGAGAACGCAAGAGAGCCCAGATAGAGTGAGGATTTGCTGGGGGCTGGGAGGCCTGCCAGCCTCCCGGCCCCTCAGCACCCCTGCCTGCCATATGCCTGGTGAACCCCAATAAAAGACCTGCAAAAACCACTGAGGACTCTGACTCCTCCTTTACCCAGTCTGCTGGATCAGAAAACCTGCACCATGTCCATTCCTGCCCTTTACAATTCCACTCTTCTATTGGTCACACTCAGCTTAATGTCCACCAATGGCTGCTCACTGCCCATCAGGGCAAAGATCCCACTGCTCAGCATAGTCATAACTATATACTACATGTACACAAACACTCCTTTCTATACACAGAGATTACCTGTAAGGAATGCAAAAAACTGGTTAACAATGATTAGGGGCTAAAGGTCAACGGTGAAAGGGACAATCACTTTTTACTCTGTGGTCTGTGAATTGGCTTTCTTAACCATGTGCATATAACCTATTTTAAAAAGTTTTTTTTTTTTTCTCCAAGAAAAATGTGTGGGGACAATTACTGTATAGAAATACTCTAATTTCACCTACAAAGTCCATATTACCAATTCAGTTGACTAATGGGGGGAGGAAGAAACAGTTACTCAGAAAACTCAGCAATTACTTAGGGCTTCTGAGCAGAAGGCTTTGGACACTCTTCTACTTTGGTGTCCAACCAACGATGTGTGAATCTGCAAACATGAGAATCAACTTCCTGTCCCACGAGCAGGTCGGCAATGCACTTCAGGCCCTCCACCCCCTTCTTCAAGAGCCAGAGAATCTACCCCAAGTCACAAGTCATGTGGGACATGGAAGGGACCATTTTCCTGTATTTACAGTAACTTGTGAAGCAATTAAGTACTGGTGGAAACAGACTTGTTGGGGAGGAGTTTTGAACAAGTCCCCAGCTCTTGGTTAAAAGGTCAAAGTCAGTTTTCAGCAGAAGACCCACAGCATGGACTGTCGTGATCTCACTTTCTCACAGGCCAAAAGCAGTTTGCCTTTAACCTCATTTTACAATGCACATGAGTTTTTAAACCTACAAACTTATTATATGTCGCTGAACTACCAATAGTACATACCAGGGTGGTTGGTTGGTTTTGAAAAATTTCTTAACAGAACATCAGAGTATTGCAACACTTTATTAAGAGTATTGGCTTTGAATTAGTAGCTGAAGTAACAAGTGCATGAAGCCAGATTAGGTGTACTGCATAATACTCATACTTAATTTACTGACATTACTTAGCAATTTATTGGACAAAGTTCAAACTTTTGTTTTTTATTAAGCACATTCCACAGTACAAAGCTGTCATGAATAATATCTGTACAATTTAACAGTTTCAATAGCTGTTCAGACACAAATTTATTTCAAACAGGTAATTGGCAAACATAATTAATTACAAGTTAGAATTAGACTATCCCAGTGCTTTAAAACATTAATATAGCAGTAATTTACACTTGCTCAATTATGATTAGCAAAATAAAGTCCAGAGTATGGCTGGGAATTACGACTATAATCCCAGAAAGTCAGAATTCCTTGGGTGCCGAAGTCCCCTGCTATAATTTAGTAGGCACAATTCAAAGGTCGTGTGCATATTCTAAGGCCATGATCTCCCAAGGAACAAGAATTTCTATGTTAAACATGCAAAAGCAACAACACAAAGTCGATTCTGTCAAAAGAAAAGCCTCCTCCCACCCCCCACCCCCCACCCTGGGCTCTCCTAACCAGTCTGATATTAAATCTGGAGGATGAAGAGTGGTCAAAGTTAAATCATTTTCACAACTACTGTCAAGCATACATATCTACCTTATGAAAAGAGGGTTTTGTTTTTGGATTCAACTTCTCAAAAACAGAAATTAATTTAGTAACATGGGAGGGGAGGGTGTGTTTTTTAAAAAAGGAAAAACTAAGAAGCGAAAGCCAACCCAATAAAACAAATCACATACACACACATTGATCCCCACACCGTTCTCAATGCAAAGGACAAAGCAGAGCCCAGGGACCTTCCCTTTTAGTAGTAGAGTGTGCTTCCACGGGAAGAGGTTTAATGAACAGGAGATTCTTATTGGTCCTTTAAAATGTTACTAACATTCCTTGATCTTTGGAAACAATGGCAAGGGGCAAATCAAAACCTAATATCGAACACGGGAAAAGAAGCGCCAACTGGATGCCAAAGTCCTTTCCATGCATGGTTAGCGTGAGAGTGCCATTCACACGTCCAGGCTGCACAGCACTCGGGAGCTTGGAGAACCTGCTGGGGCCACAGCAGCAGGTGACAGAGATGACAGGGATGGGATTCATGAGCTTGAGGCTTTGCACCACGAGCAGTATCCTTCCACTCCAGATGGGCCTCTGAAGCTGCCTGACCTGGTATACAGGCTCCCACATCCTGCCAGGCCCAGTTCACATCCCAGCCGGGCCAGGATGCATGAAATTTAGAGCCAGGAAACCCAGTCAACTGGGCCTTCTTGTTCTTCCCTTTCCAGGGTGACTTACACACAGAAAAACGATTTTTGACAGTGAAGTCAAATGAATACTGTGGAAAGTGACCACTAGTACTCAGGAGTATTGATGAGAAAAAACAAAAAAAACAAAAAAACATGTTAAGGTACCTCTCTATTGTATATACTGCACAACAAATAAAACATTTTGTGTTAAACTTTAGAAATTACATTTTAAAACAAGATTCCCATTAAAAACACACACGCTACACACGCACACGCACACACACACACACAATGACAACAACAAAATAAAGACACCGTATGAATACTGCAGGAAGGGTTCTAGTTAATCCACATCAGCCCTGGGGTCAGGTTCTCGAGCCCAGCCCACAGCTAAGTATGAACACACTCTGTATTAGTGTCTCAGGCCCGGGGCCCTGACTCCAGCAACCTTGAGGTTAAACTGTTATGTACATTACATCCACATGCGGGTACAGTATTTTAAATTAGGAGGCAAGCACACACATAAAGGTGTTACTCTACCAGGTATCAGATGGTTGGGGTACAGAGAACAGTTCATAAAAGAAAAGAGCTATATTACCTGTTGGGAGATAATATAACCTGGCTTATAGTTCTTTAAATTAAAAGAAATTGGTACAGAAAGGAAGTGTAATCCAAAAAATATTACTAAAACAATCCAGAGAAATTTTCCCATTGTCCAACATGTTTCTAATACAAGTCAGAATTCATAATGACTTGGACAGTCAAAAGGAGAATGCTAACTTCTGAAAAGGAAAAGCCCCGGACATTCTGGGTAGGTGTTTGGCACCCAAAATTTCACTGAAGAAGAATGCTGTTTCTTAATATCAGACCAAAGTGCAAAGCAATATAAATTAGAGGCCAAGTCTTCTCTTGACGGTAAATTGACTTCTGTAAAACAAACTGTACGTTCCTTTTATATGAACAATTTACATTTGAAGCATTAGATTTTTTTCACTGATGGGGGAGAAAATGGGCTTCTGTTCTACTTGAAGTCAGTGAAGCTAAGGTATCCTTCTCAAAGTAGAGACCAGAATCGGAGGTGAGAAATGTCGGTACTTGAAGAGTTAGGCTGCTTTGCATCTACCCAGCGTCTAGAACCAATTCCAGCTTCATAACTCAGCTGTGAAGAACTTCCTTAGGCATTTGGTAGCCATGTAGCCAGTAGTTCAAGACTAGGAAACCCTGGGTGGGGAAAATCCAAAGGGAATAAGATTGGATAATATTCTGGTTAGACACAAATATATACAGCACAGCTCATCCATACCCAGAGACATGCACATGTGTGTATGCAATACATTATTGATTTTCAAGTAACCAGCCACTAAAATAGAAGCTGCAAGTTGTTTTGAGTGTACTACATACCAAGCATGATATTGATGCAAACTTCACATGAGGTGGAATCTGTTATACTCACTTCACAAATAAAAGAACTAAGGCTCAGAAATGCTGTTTATAGTTCAGGGCATTAGCCATTGAATGACAGAGAAGAAATTCAAAGAGGTGCCTGGTCTATAACCTATCATCTTTCAGAGCTGCCAGTAAAAATCATGCATATAGTACAATGTTTAATGTTAGATTTCATATTTACCATAATCTTTTGTGACACTCAGAGCCTACACAGGCCTATTCTATGTTCTCCAGAGAGCCCTCATCTATCATTGTGAAACAAAAATATGCAAAGCTAATAAGTAAAGTAACCCTTCTAAATAATCAGAAACTACTTATTTTTGGAGTAAATCATTTATAAAAGGACAACAGTATAAGGCAAAGACTACTGAATGTTCCATATTTTTTGACCATGACCTTGAGTCAGAAAACCATTTTAATCACAATCTCTACATGCATTCATGTATATCAATATGTACACACACATACTCTCTAGGTAGAGCATTCATAAAATAGTATTTATCATTACTGTGTAAAAAGCAGGCTGACATATTCTATTCTAAATTTCATGAGAACAAAGTCAAAATCCACTAAAATGATTTAATCACCAACCGGTCAAAACCCTTCCTAAATACTGCACTAAGCCATTGATTGGCACAGAAGATCTAAAAGTCACCTTGAGGTCGAAACTTCTATGGCCAAAGAGGTTTTGTAAAGCGTGTATGCTTTTTTTTTAAAGGCAATTTTCCTAAAAGGTTATCAATTTTCACAAAGATCAAGTATCCTAGTAATCCTTCACAATGAGCTCAAGAAAACTTTAATTTCTTTTGTCATTGCTTTTCCATTAAGGATATTTATGAGTACCGGAATTATTTTAACAATATTAGCACAGAGATTAAAAGTAGGTACTTTCAGATCTTCTGGAAGGAGTAACTGACAACTATTCTGGAGGGGAGTGTAACTCTGGATCAAGAGTCTTTAAATAGCATATCTTTTAACCCCAACACTATAGACATTTCCAACGACATAAACAATTGGGTAGAGATTAAGCCAAAACAATGATCATGGCAATGTGTTTCACATTAATGAAAAGGTAGAAATATATATATAAAAAACATATATGTAAAAAGCAGGCTGACAAAGAAATGTGTCTGTGTGTGTACATAAAACGTAAGATGGCATATCTGAACAACCATTGTTTTGTAATTAGCAATTGATAATTTAGACAAGTAATTACTGGACACGCAACAATTTCACAAGAAATGGAGGGGGGAACATTTAGAAAACATGGACAGTTATCAATCATAACTTTTAAACACCTAAAGAAGCATATACAAAGGAGTTAACAATGGTGAGTTGTGAGAAACAGCTTAGTTTTTTTCGGTCTATTTTTTGAATTTCCAAATAAAGATCTTACATTGTCTTGTAATAAAAGTGAACTACTGCAAATCTCTTAGAAGTTAGTAATTTTTTAAAAAGCCTCAGCAAATAAGCCTATTGCTAAATTCCCTGACATCAAAATACTCTACCTTCTATTTTAGGGGTGAATATCCACTGCAAGGTTAAATTATCATTAGGATAGTGTTCCTTATTATGAATAGATCTTTTTTTAAATTATTTTTTTTACATCACTGTTCATTTTTAAATAATATTTGCTTCCCCCACCCCCTCAGGTGTAGTCCCCATAGAGTTTCCTTTACCAATGCACCCGTGCACCATCACCTCAGTCCCTTGTGGTCCTCCCTCCCTCCTTCTGATCCCTCTCCCGCCTCCTCCCCTGCAGTATGTCTCCGATTTATAATTGTCTGTTTTTGCTTTGTTGTGTTTTGTACTGGTATTGTTTTTTTTACACTGATGTCTTATTGGTTCTCCTATATTCCTGCTGTAAGTGAAACTATCCGGTATTTTTCTTTTTCCTTCTGGCTTGTTTCACTGAGCATAATTCCTTCTAGCTCCATCCATGTTGCTGCAAATGGCATGAGTTTATCTTTTTTGATTGCTGAATATTCCATTGTGTATATATGCCACATCTTCTTGATCCAGTCATCTCTTCTTGGGCATTTAGGTTGTTTCCAGGTTTTACCTATTATAAATAGTGCTGCAATAAACATAGGGGTACGGGTGGTCTTTTGAATCAATGTTTTTGTGTCCTTTGGGTAGATCCCTAGGAGTGGAATTGCCGGGTCATATGGTAGCTCCATTTTTAGTAGACCGAGGAACCTTCAGACAGCTTTCCATAGTGGCTGGACCAATTATGTACAGATCTTACAACATCACATGGCAATAACTGTTTTCAAGTTACAATAAATGAAAAGAATTTGGAAAAGAGCAAGAGAATCTATAAAGTTGACTGCCATGGTTGTCATTCATAAGGTTGTAATTCACTTTGAAGAGACAAATACATTTGAAGTTTCTTCGTTAATGCTGCTTAAGAAGCAGATAAAACTTTTTTCCATTAATTTACAATAGTGGATCAACAAGATAGTTCTCTTAGGTTCTCAAAAGGGGGGTAGCAAGAGTCTGGAAGAAGTAACACTCCAGTTTCCTTTCTACCATAGCCAATGAGAGAAACAGCATTGATGACCATTATTTCATCTCTCAAAGGAACCTCGTTTCAGGCTAATTTCAAGTAATATATAAAGGCTGTCCAATTTGTGAAAGTTTACTGTGCTCCATAATTCATCTATTAAATATACCAATTGGGGGGGTGAGAGGGGACATACTATGGATGTCTTGGATTTTATCATGTGCCTCTTTAAAAAGAGTGTAATATACAAACACAGGAAAAACACAAATGAGGTCCACTTCAGTTATTCAATGACACACCTACTACCAAGTTCATCCATTCCATAAGCTCAGCTACAGGTGAGGCTGTTCATGTCCTATTTTATGTGTTTCTCCTCTATGGAAACATGATAGCAGAGGCAGGATGGAGCTCAGGCAATGCACAAATGGAGTTTGGGGCCAGGTGTGCACCCACCTACCCCAAGTGGAGCACATATGGTGCTGTGGCTGCCTAGGGCATGCTTGGCTAGTCTAAGGCCCTCTCAGAGGTGACAAAGATTCTTTCCTTGACCAAACTGTGGCTAGACTCAACTCTACCGTGGCCTATAAAGACTTGAAAAATCATTAATAATTTATAAAAGGCAAAGTTAAGAGAGGAATAAATTCAAAAGATGTGAAAGACTTCTACACTTAAAACTGAAGCACTAAATTATACAGATAGAGGGATGGATGGATGGATGGATGGATACCCACACAGACAGACACCCTGTGTCTATGGATTAGAACACTCAACATTTGTTAAAATGGACATTCTCCCCCAAATCATCTTAAGAATCTATGCAGTCCTGGGCCTCCCCTGGTGGTGCAGCGGTTGAGCGCTGGGTTGCGAGGCTGCCCGCAGCCTCTGCAGCGCCAGTTTCAATCTCCGGCCACCGGCAAGGGTCCCACCAAAAAAAAAAAAAAAAAAATCAATGCAGTCCTAATTATAACCCCAGTAGTAGTCATCTTCACGAAGGACCTATAAGAGTTAAAACAATTTTTTTAAGTCAGAAGATTTATCATTTAGTTTAATATTGGCAAAAAAGAGAGCCACATAGATCATGGAGTAGAATAGTATCCAGAAACAGACCTATAAATGGTGGTGGATTGACTTTTTGGACAAAGATACTAAAGCAATTCAATCAAATAGTGCTGGACCAACTAGAGAGCTGTATAAAAAAACAAGAACAATGATGCTTTTATCTCACACCATCCATAAAAAATTAACTCTCAATCAATCAAAGACCTAAGTGTAAAATTTAAAAATGCTCCCAATTACAGCAGTCACTAGCTATATGCAACTATTTAAATTGAGGTTTAAACAAAGTCTAATGAAATACAATTAAAAGTTCAATTAAATTTAATTAAAACATAACTAAAACTTAAGTTCCTAAGTCACATGGGTCACACTTAAAAAGCTCAGAAGCCACATGTGGCCAGTGGCTACCCCAGTAGACAGTGCAGTGATAGGAAATGTAAACCAATTCACTGACAGAGAGCAGGTCAGTGCTGGGCCAAGGCTGGAGGATAGGAGCATAGGGGTGCACAGGGGGACTGACTACAAAGAGATAAGAGGGAACTTCTGGGATGATAGGAATGTTCTTATCTTGATTGTGGATATAGGGGTGTATTTATTTGTATATTAACAAAACACCATGGGGATCATCTATTTTATACAAATCATACCTCAACAAAATTGATTTAAAAAGACAATTTAAGGACAGAGCAAAGAAACATGTACATTCAGGGACTGTCTTTGTTGGGAATACATCTAGTACCTGACTAAAACAGTTTAGGCAACTCATTCTAATTTTTTACTGTTACTATCTTTATATTTGCTGAAGGGGACTGCAGGGATATGCAGTAGTTTCTTATACACAAACATACACACAGACACACACACACACAACTCATTCATTCACTGGCAAATTTTCGTTTGGCCTAGAAGAAAGCACAAATATGTAATGTTAAGAAGGCCCTGGTGTCACTTGCCCAACAAATACCACCGAGCACTCATAATCCCCTGGGCACTCTAGCAGAGACAGGCTCCACAATAAAATGACGCCATGGCCATCAGGGAGACAGGGATGAAATTCATGCTTCAAAACTAAACAATAAGTTAAGATAAATAACATTAAGGGGCAGGGAGTTTTGAGGGGGATCTTCAAAGCAGTAATAATAAAAGCAGAGGAGAAGTGGTAGGGTCTGCAGACTAAAGTGTGATTAGCGAAATGAAACAGAATTCAGTCTGGTTAGGGCATGGATTTCTAGAAGAAGATAATGGCAAGATGGTGACACTCTTGTCAGCTCATCTAGGTGGTTAAGAATTAATCAGAAGACCTGAGGGAGCCAGTGAAGCAGAGGATGGCAGAGGCAGAGCTAAGATGACCCCAGTTGGAAGCAGGATGGAGGGTGCTTTCATTTGCCTCTATTCTTCCTTCCCTGTATTTTGCTTAGGATTTTTGGGAAGGGATGTGGAGGGGGGAAGGAGCAATCATTCAAGAGATTCTTGCCTTCCTCCTCTTTAATTCCCTACAATGTCTATTTTAAGACTCCATTTAATTAATGTAAAAATTCTGCCATGTGACTTTTTCAACTGATTTATGAAGAATCTGTCCAGAGGGCAAGCACAAGAGCTGGTTACAATCACAAGATGCAATATAAACACACTTAAAACCAGAAACAGCAACTGCATTTGTAGCTTACAGGTCATGACAGGGCTCACCTTCCACACCCAGGCAGACATGACCAATCCCCATGGCACTTAGTCCTTGGGGCCCAAAAAGGGCCCCAGAATCCTTCTAAAGGCAGCACTCCAGCGATCATTACTGATTAAACCAAATTGGCAAAAAGAAAAAGTATTTGCCATCCCTGATGCAGACCCTTGGTGTATCACTAATAGATGGAACAGGGGCAAGACCAGAGGTCAGCAGATCTTTTCTTAAAGGGCCATATAATAAATATTTTGGATGTTTTGGGCCATATGGTCCCTGTCCCAACTACTCAACTCTGCCACTGAAGCATGAAGACAGCCACCGATAATATACATAAGCTAATGAGTTTGGCTGTGTTTCAATACAACTTTTATACATGGGCAATGGAATCTGAATTTACAAAGAATTTATAAGTGTCATGAAGTATAATTCTTTTAATTTTTATCCAAGTATTGAAAAATATAAAAAAAGATTCTTAGCTTGCTGCACAAAGGGTAAAAAAAAATCAGGCTAATTTGGCTACTGGGTCTAATTTGGCTACTGGTTAAACCCATGGGTAAGACAAACTGCCTGGAAATCTATTCAATAGGGTATTAGAATCTTGAATAGGAACGTCTGAAAAGATAGTAACAGGGGTTCTCCATTTCTCATCACAAAAAAAAAAAATTTCGCAATTTTGCACACAGAATTTCTTTACATTTTTAATATTCAACCAACAGGGGAAAATAAAGCCACTAAGAAATAAGGAATGTTTTTAAATAAATATGAATTTTTATGAATCACGTAGTCTTTACATGCATATATACATAGTTCAGATAGGCACAAACATGTTTTCTCAATCTACAAAATGTGATGTGCAAAAAATACACTAGTCTTCTTGCAAAATTCTGAGTTAGGAACACTGCTCCAGATGACCAGGGCCACCAGCACCCAGGACACAGCCAAGTTAAGACTTTGTATCCTCCAGGCCAGACACCCTCAATTACCAAATGGCCATCATCAATGTTACAGTGGCTCTAAGTTTTCAGTAACCAGACAAAGGACTTCACTTCCAGGGTACCTGGAAGTGTCTGATGTGTCTGATGGATGAAGGATGGATTTTAGGGGCTCTCTCAATAAACACCCTCTTTGATTCCTCTTCTAGGAATGGGGTTAATGGGTAATCTCTGAAGGCAGGAAGGGAGAATTTTGAGTGTTTGGGTGATGGTTTTTCTTTTTTTAAAGATAGAACTGAAAAGGAGGAAAGAGAAAAACAATTTGAATATCTTTAACTGGTGTTGAAATTGTTGAGACCTGGGAAATCATTAACTAAAATAGTTTTGTTTTTTTTTTTTAAAGATTTATTATTTATTTATACAAGAACTGGGGAACAGGCCAGAGGCGCGGGAGGGTGAGAGAATTCACCAGAGACAGAGTGGGGAGCAGAACAGGCAGACTGACTGAAGTACACTGCTGAGGGTAGCAGTGGGCAAGACAGGAGAGGTCTGCCGTGCCATGTGGGTATCTCCCTGCCTGTCTGGGACTCGAAGCTGCACTGCAGAGGCTATGGACAGCTTCACAGTGCTGTGCTCAACCCGCTGCAACACCGGGGAGGCCCTAAAACAGTTTTTAAAAATAGGAACCATGCCTCCCTGATGGCCTAGGGGTTAAGTTTCAGTGCTACCACCACAAAGGCCCACTGCGATGGCCTGAGTTCGATCCCCAACCAGGGAGCTAACCCACATGGAGCAACAAACCTCTCCTGTTTCACCTGCTGCTCCCTTAGCACTGTATTTCAGTAGATCTGCCTGTTCTGCTCTCCACTCTGGTGAATCCTCTCACCACCCCCACACCTCTGGCCTGTACCCCATTCTTCTACACAAAAATAAATTTTAAAAATGCTTCAAAAAATACATAAATGAAAACAGGAACCATGCTGTCTGTCAATATGAAAACGCACAATATGTAGGATTCCAGACCTTTTGATGTAACCATAAAGATCTAACCCTAGTTCTAGTTCTACTAGACCTCTGCAAAGTTGATGCATTTATGAAGATTATCCACTATGGTTCCTAGCACCAAGAGACCCAAATAACAATATCCACCCACGGAGAATATAATTTCAATCAGCAAAATTGAAAGTAGGGGAAGTACTCACCTGAAACGGGTAAAGTGCAGACTGTTATCTGGAGATGTAAGTGTATGTTCTGGAGGGAGAACGGGTCTCATTCTGGGCACTGGGAGGCACATTTAAGAAATCCCAAATCAAAATAGTGTCATCATGGGAGCTGCTGATGATTTGAAATTCATCAAACTGTAGCCGAAACACACGTCCAGAATGTTCCTGTGAAATAAAACAGCTTGATGAATAAAATGAGACTTTTACAATCCCTCTTATCTGTCTATTGACTTGGCAAAGGTTAAAAATGCTTCCTAATAAACAAATTCTAGAGCTAAGTGAGCTCTGTCCTTCCACCTTCAGGAGCATACACTCTACTTTCCCTTTCAGGCCTCCTCTTTAACTAAACTTTGTAACCTAGATTCTGGTCCATTAATGTGTCAAAAGAGGAAAATTACCTGCTCTTCCACAATCAGTCAACATCAAAGTTAGTGTGAGATACTAGCATTCCTACCAAAATCAAGAAAAAGTAGGAATGACACTAATGTCTGAAGTGAAGAAAAAGAAATAAGGTAAAGCTACTGAAAGAAAAACCTATCAATATTTTCAAATGACTGTTTCTTCAAAAATACAAGCAAGTAGACTATTATATAAATAATGAGTAAAGTTGGTAAATTGAGATTAACATATAAAGTATTCCTATATGCCAAGCAATAATCCATAGAATATAGATTAGGGAGTAATTCCATTGTAACAGTGTAACACAGCATGCTGTGTTATTAAAATAGACCATAATCACACAAACCAATATTAAGAAATTCCCAAAGCTGTAGGAAGGAAATACTTGTGCCCCAGCAGGAATTCAGTCCACCTACAAACAAGGAAACCTGCTTTCACATTTTAAGCTGCATTAATTCTCTTTCTTTCTTTCTTTTTTTTTTTTTTTTAAAGATTTATTTATTTATTTATTTATTTATTTATTTATACAAGCACCGGGTACAGTCAGAAGCGCGGGAGGGTGAGAGAATTCACCAGAGCCAGAGCGGGGAGCAGAGCAGGCAGAAGGACCGAAGTACACTGCTGAGGGGAGCAGCGGGCGGCAGGAGAGGTCTGCGCGCCATGTGGGACCCTCCTCTGGTGGCCGGGGAGCAGCCGGGGATCGAACCGGCGCCGCAGAGGCCGCGGGCAGCTTCGCAACCCAGTGCTCAACCGCTGCGCCACTGGGGAGGCCCTGCATTAATTCTCTTTCTTAGGTGTAAGTTCACAGTCAAATATTCTCTGACTTTGGCCAAACAGTATTAACAAAACAGAGCATTTTCTGAAGGCATGCTGGGAGATACAAGCATGCTGTTGGTTCATTAGGCAGGTCTATCTGCAGGCGGCCACCCACCCGCCAGCACAGGAACCACCTTCCCATCCGACACGCCACATACCACCAAGGTGCGCAAACACAACGTGCTTGCTGGAGCTCGCGGGTCCAGAGCGGCTTGCAAGTCCCAGACTTTAATTTTCCTAGAAAGGAAAATGAGATTGCAATTAGTGGAAAAGTTAAGTAACATTTTATATATTGTTAGGCATTTCCTACAAGTTATTTAAACCAATTACACTTGATCTTGGAAGAAATAAGGACCCTTCACATTCTCAGAATTTCTGAAATTTTGTAGAAATATTTAAGGGAGACAAGAAAACAACTTCAGGTTATCTAAATTCAATTCCTGACTTGATAATCTATGTCACCAAAGTCATTAATCAGGGAGCTCTCTAGGGCTGAGTAGGTGCTGCTGACAGAAGCTAGGGCTCTCTGTGAAATTCCAAGGATACCTTTCTCCAAACTGAGTAAATGCTGAAAGTTATTAATAGAAGAACAGACACACCAACTAACCTGACTGTGAAGTATATACAAGGTTATCTTGAAAGGTTTACAGCTGTCATTTGCTCATTTAAAAAGTCATGAGACTTTTTAAAGAGGATTTATTCAATTCACCCTAAGCAGAAATTTATCAACACTTACCAAAAAAAAAAAAGTCTGGTTGAATTTAGGACAGAGGCAAAGAACTAAATTCCTAAGCTATTCCCTGGATTTATAATGACAGTTAAAAGGGGAACCTACTGAGCCACAGGGATTCTATTCTGCTACTGTGAGATTTGGGGCAAGACAGTTCATCCTCTTGAGCCTGAGTGGATCCCTTGATCGAGTGGTGTAATAATACCTGCCATCCACTATCACAAAGAAAGCAACTGGCACAGGCCCTGGCACATACATAGCTGCTTAATAGGCAGCTCTTTCCCCTCCTTTAGATATACCTGTAGCAGTGCATTTGAAAATTTGAAACATACCCATCATAGGCCCCACTGACAATCCTCTTGTTATCAAACCGGATACATCGGACCAATTCTTCGTGTCCCTCCAGGACTCTTAAGCAGGCGCCACATTCAATATCCCATAGCCTTGAAAGAAAAACAGATCTCTGTGAAACAACTGCACACACATGAGCCATGCTGTCTCCAAGTTTTTTATAGCTGTCCTGTATATGATTACCACTGGCCTGGTAATCACACTCCCAGCCCACACTATCCACACAAAGCTATTTGACATCATTTGGAAGGAAGACTTACTTCTCGTTTTATTTCCTTTTATACAGTTTGAAACCTTTAAAATTATGTATTATTATTTAAATAAGGTCAACAAACAAGAAACCTCAAATGTATTCAGGCATTCTCTTGATGTCTAAATTGATGAAATCTTGTAGTCAAATGGTCTAGGAGAAAAGGTGTGTGTGTGTGTATGTGTGTTCATGTGTGCACATACACTTGGAGAGTGGAGAGGAGGGGTGGGGACATACATACAGATAGAGTTAGGCTTCCATACCCAGCTACTTCTAGGCTGCAGTCCCCGAGTCCGTCAAGGTTAGACCTGATAGACCAGCATGGCAGTTCCCCTTCTGATGAGGCTTAGGAGTAGCCCTTTATAGGTTTATACGTCTACTAAGGGCATCAAGTATAATCAAGGTCAAAGTGGGAGATTCTCAGTAGGGTATATGCATTGTCTTGGAAATATAAATCCACTGTATGTTATGTGCAGCTTTTTTCTTGGCATATGATGTATATAACAATTCTGGAATTAGAGATTTTTTTCTTTATTTTTAAAAACTATCACTGATTTTTCTACATGATTGGCAAAAAGAAATTGCAGCAAACTAACCTGTACAAAATAAAGTTAGCAAACTCATTCTATAATGGCCTTTTCTTAGCCTCTCTAGCAGTAGCTCCTGTCATATACCCAAGGAACATTTCACCTGGCTGCCCTCAGCAAATCTTAGCAGTGCCAGTGATCCACTGTGGATAAGCAACTCAACACTGCCACTACAAATCCATAAACTGTAGAGCAACGCATATCATTACTTTATAGAACCTTAAGAGAGTCCAATGAGGGAGTGAAGAATTTCTGAACTATTAAGTATTATAAAGTATCTCAAAGCATGAAGAACATAATAGAGCCAAGATTCAAGTTCTAAACTGATTTTTATAACACCTTAAAATTAAGATGATAAAGAAATAAAACTTTACTACTGCTTGCTTTCATTCTCCTTCTTCTTTCTTTTTAAATCATCTTGAACCCAAATCTTTATTTTGCTCAAACATTGGCAATTTAGTTATAAATGCCAGTTATATTCGTTTATGTAAAGTTAGTAACATATGTTGGGACAGTGGAAAATGACTTTGATATTTAAGAGAAGTTCTTAATAAGACACAAAGTATTTAAGGATAGTCATATTTATTAGAAAGCAAGGACACTGAGTGCTGGGAAGAAAAGAAGAGGAGTAGATAATTTTGTAACACAGTTTTGGGAGAGATAAATAAGGCACATGCCCTTACATCCAGGAGGGAGGCAGAACTTATAGGTAAGAGAATGTAGAGCCCTGTATGAGTGTTCTCATTTCTAAGGGGCTCTTGGTATTAAATGATCTTGGGTGGAGTCAAGTTTAAAAACCTTACGTACTGGTGGAATCTTGGAAGAACACCAGGGTGTGCACAGTTTACCCACTCTAGTATTCAGAGCCAAACAGATAAATAAAAATTACCTAGAGTTTTCTTATCTGAAGTATCCCATAAGACTCTCAGTCTTTGAAGTATTAGGGCTGGGAAATGAGCAAAAACCAGCCTGCCCTGTCAGCACGCCAGTTTCTACCTACCTGATGGTATTGTCTGATGATCCGCTAACAACCAGCCGATCCCTGTACTGGAGACAGGCAATGCCTCGCTTGTGCCCATTCAGAGTACGAACAAACTCACAGGTACTTGTGCTCCAGACCTAAAAACAAATGCTCAATTATTTTTAAGAACGAATGTAGGACAGTCCTCCCATAATACATCCTCTTTATGAAAAATCAGTTTCTGAAATGACCAAATACTTGACCCAATTCAAAGTCAGGCGGTTAGCAGATTGGGTAGCATTAATATTTTCTTGGCTGCTGAGTGATAAAGCTGAAATACAGAGGGACACTGTGAAGGAATGAAATACAGAGGGACACTGTGAAGTCGCCAAATCTTGAGTTCTTCACAAAAAGAACATCTCCTGGATGGTTCAGACATTCACTTGCCTACAGGGAAGAGTTTGGCCAGATTTTATGTTTTGATGCCAGCTGACATGTCAAATCCAATGTAACTGATGTGCAAAAGCTTCACCTTTCACATCCTCCTCTTTTCCAGCATAGTTTCTGAACAGCTCCATTTGTTTTGACACATCACTCCTAATATTATGTATGTGGAATAAATAATCCCTCTTTTGTAAAACCATCTGCAAGACTTAGATGTTCATAGACACACTTAATATGTTACAAGCCAAATAAGGAAACACAAAGCAACCAAAGTTCCCTGAATTATTTCACCAGCTGTATTTGTAGCTGAATAGGATAAATACATATCCATATGTAAAAGGATGAAGTCTGACCCTACCTCTCAATATGTATATGCAAAAATTTAATTCAAAATGGATCAAAGACCTCACACAAGGGTTCAAATTCTAAAACTCTTATAAGAAAACATAGGAGTAAATCTCTATGACCTTAGATTAGGCAATGGTTTCTTAGGACAACAAATGTATAAGCAACAAAAATTGATAAACTGGACTTAATCAAAAGTTAAATCATTTCTGCTCAAAGAATACCACTTAGAAAATGAAAAGACAATTCATAGGATGGGAGAAAATATTTGCATGTCATATATCTGGTAAGGAATTTATAACCAGAATATATAAAGAGCTTTTGCAATTAAACAATAGAGATAAATAACCCAAAAATTTTAAATGTGCAAAGACATACAAATGGCCCATCGCACATGACAAGCAGCTCAATATCATTAGAGAAATGCAAAGTAAACCACAGTGATATCCAGAAAGATGAAAATAAAGGCTAAGTAAAAAAGACTAAGAAGGCTAAAATAAAAAAAGACAGATGAAAATAAGTGGTGATAAGGATGTGGAGAAGTCCACCAGGGTGATATTATGAAATGGCTTGGTAATAAGGCCCAAACACTCTTGACTTCTTGGCACTGGCCTTATACCAACTGGTGTGACTGAGGCGTAAGTAAAACACTGCATACAAATCCTTAGTTGCTTAGCTTCCAGACCACCCAATTAAAGTCTGATGCTACCTAGTCTGTGATTTGTGGCATTAGAAACTAGAGTGTTGTCTAGTGCTGGTCATAAAAAGAAGTTTTTGGAGTCAAGTTCAAACCCTCATACACTGCTGGCATCTGAAGGCTTGTAAAATGGTGTAGTCACTTTGAAATACAGTTTGGCAGTTCCTCAAAATGTTAAACACAGAGTTAGCATCATAAGAAAATTGAAAATATATGTCCACACAAAAATCTTGTACACAAATATTTATAGTAGCATTTCTCATGATAGCCAACAAAGTGGAAACAACCAAAATGTCTATCAACTGGTGAATGGATAAACAAAATGTAGTACATCCACACAATGGAATTTTATTCAGTCATTAGATGGACTGAAGTAGTAATACATGCTATAATGTACATGGGTGAATCTTGAAAACAAAACACAAAGTGAAAGAACTCAAACATAAAAGACCATATCAGGGCCTCCCCAGTGGCGCAGCGGGTTGAGCGCAGCGCTGTGAAGCTGTCTGCAGCTTCTGCAGTGCAGGTTCGATTCCCAGCCGGCCAGGGACCAACCCAGATGGAGCGGCAGACAGCTCCTGTCTCGCCCGCTGCGCCCTTCAGCAGTGTACTTCGGTCAGTCTGCCTGCTCTGTTCCCCACTCTGTCTCTGGTGAATCTTCTCACCCTCCCAAGCCTCTCGCCTGTACCCCAGCTCTTGTATAAATAAATAAAATCTTAAAAAAAAAAAAAAAGGCCACACCATGTATGATCCCATTTATATTAAATGTCTAGAACTGATAGAAAGTATTAGTGAGTGATTGCCAGTGACCAGGGAAGAACCCTTGATACCTAAATACAAGTCTCATTCGCAAAGTTAACTACAAATAGATATGATGTTTTTTTGGAGGGTGATGAAAATGTTCTGGAAATAGTGATGGTTTTACAACAATGACATACACTAAGGGCTACTAAACTGTATGCTTGAAAATGGTGAATTTTATGACTTTTAGCTCAATAACATAGTTATAACAATATATTCTGGACCTACTAAACATAGGGCTTCCATATGATCCAGCAATTCCACTCCTAGGTATTTACCCAAAGGACACAGAAACATCAATTCCAAAGAGCACCTGCACTCCTATGTTTATAGCAGCACTGTTTACAATAGCTAAGCTTTGGAAACAACCCAAATGCCCAAAAATAGATGACTGGATCAAGAAGATGTGGTACATATATACCATGGAATATTACTCAGCATTCAAAAAAGATAAACACATGCAATTTGCAGCAACATGGATGGCACTGGAAGGGATCATGCTCAGCGAAATAAGCCAAAAAGAAAAAGAAAAATACCGGATGGTCTCACTCATAGCAGGAATCTAGAAAACTTAAATAAGGGACCAGGAAAATGAATATAAGAAAGTGAAAATCAAAATCAACAAAAAACTATGAACCAGAGACACTTTTTGGGGGGTGGGGGGCGGGAGGGGAAGGATTGGGGTCAGAATGGGGCGTTTGCAATTGTATGGGGGAATATAAAAATAAAATTTAATATTTAAAAAAAACAAACAAAAAAAAAAACATAGTTATAACAATATAAGTTAAAAATTTTTAAAAGTTAACAAGGATGTTAGAAAGAGTCAGTTTTGACTATAACTGCTTGTATTATGTCTGACGCCACCTCATGTTGAGCCTCTTGAAGGCAGGGACACATCTTGTTCATCATCACACCTCTAGCACCCAGTCTAGGATCTATGGCATGACAGGCTTTCAAAATTAGTGAAGAAATCAAATCTCAGATCTGCCATTAGCTAGCTGGATGATCTCCAGCAATTTGTCACTAAGTCACCTATGTACCTAGCACAGTTCTGGGAGGGTGGTATGCGATGGTAATGAACAGCCTCTAGTACACAGTGCCTGTTTAATAGGTTAGTTCTCTTCCCCTTCAAAGGCTATCAATAATGTCATTTTATGCAGCAGAGGACAGTTCTCTATCCTGGACTAAGAACCTTTTCCTTCCTACCTTGTCTATATTCTAGAAGCCTATAGGATGGTGTTGGCTCAAGGTTCCAGCACAAATGGAGAATAAAAACTTTGCCAGCTACCGGATTGGTATAAGCTGCCTCTGCTTTCTCTCTGCTCTAAAAGGAATAGGAACACACTTACTTTGATGGTCCTGTCACCAGAGGCAGACACGATGTACTTATCATCAAAGTCTACTACATTAACAGCAGCACGGTGGCCAACCAGGACACGACGTAAAGTGATATCGGTAGCAGAAGCCATGTCCCACACGGCAATTGAGCGGTCCTTGGAACAAGTCACCATTAGTCCATTGCTGAAGCGTAAATGTAGCACAGCCTCATTATGGTGGATCAACGTGTTCAGAACTTCACCCGTGTTCACATCCCAGACTCTAAATGAAAAGAAGTACGATGCTTAATAATTCAGACAACCAGGGTCTCCCTGGTGGTGCAAGGGGTTAAGCACAGCACAATGAAGCAATTTTCAGCGTCTGCAGCAGAATTCGATCCCCAACAGACCAGGGAGCAACCCACATGGTGCAGCAGATCTCTCCTGACTCGCCCGCTGCTTCCCTCAGCAGTGTATTTCAGTCAATCTGCCTGTTCTGTTCCTGACTCTGTCTCTGGTGAATCCTCTCAGCCCCCTATCCCCCCGCACCTCTGGCCTATACCCCAGCTCTTAAATGCATAAATAAATAAATCTTTTTAAAAATTATAATTCAGGAAAAATAACAAGCAGGAAAAGACCTGTGTCTATGCTCTAGGTTCATTTTTAGTAGCAGACTGGGAAGATGTAGACTTTTTTGGAAGACTAGGACTTGATACCTAAGTACATGCTTCAAAGGAGACCCCAGAAGTAATTTCTCTGTTTGCTGAGTATTGAGATGATTTCATCAACAACAACAAAAAGATGAGTTCTGGCTCTACCCAGATTATTGAATAGCCAGGTATTTAGGGACTGTTTTGAGAGACTGTTTGATGGCCAAAAATGCTTTCTTGAGCAAACAGGCCTTGCAGTGAATTTCAGATGACAGAAGGGTTGGTGGCTGGGGAAGTGAACATAGTTCCAAGCTTAAGGCTGACCTCTGACAGGCCTCTGAGTCTGTTATTTACCCACCACAAAATTGCAGACTATAAGTCATGCTGCCTCATCGTCCCACACCCATCTATTTACCAACTGCTTGATGGACAAAGCCAGTGTCTCCCAACGGCTTCACTCTGGAGACACATGGTTCTTATGTGTAGACCTTTCACATTACAGCTTTTCTATAACCCCCAATTCCCATGAGGACAAGTTCACACAGAGATGTGCAGGAAAGACCTCAGGCTTCTGAGGTCAAGACATAATCTATGACAGAAGGCCTGGAAGCACTGAGTCAGAGAAAGGATACTTGGCATACTGGTGACTATTCCAATCTCTTAGGTGTGCCTGTAAAATAATCCTCTTCACGTCTCTGACTCAGCCCAGAAGACACATTTTCCTCCCTCCCGATCTCATGCCTTCTCCTAGCTACCAGCAGTCCAGCTAAGGCTTTACTGTCTGATCTCTAGGCTCCGATGAACTCATCATCATACTGAAATCAAAGCCATCTGGTGTGGGAAACGTCCTTGTCCCAGTGGTTAAGGAGTGGATTCCATAATGTTTCCTTTCTAGGCTCTGAACTCCTCACCAGCAGTTACTGCTTCTCTTCTGCTGTGGAATACTGCCATTTCCATCTTCATCACTCTGCCCTAGATGGCATCTGAAACTAGTGTCTTCATTACTAGAAAGGCTATATATATGAAGACTATCTTGAATGATATGGAGGTTCAAAATTAACTACATGACTGAACAAATTACTTAACCTCTCTGGTATCAATTTTGGAATACAACTACTGAAAAAAAGAAGATAATATCTACTCACAAAGACTGATGTGAGAACCCAACAGGATAATGTTACATAAAACTTCTAGCACACTATCTGTGTCCCTCAAAAGGTCTTGCAAACAACTTTTTCCGACTCTTTCTGTATTTGTAGATTAATGCCCCACCACATTCCTAGAATATCCACCTTCTTCCTCTCTTCTTTGGAGCAATCTTCCAGAAGACAACAGACATAATATTCTTTTTATAGGAGAGCATGTTGCCATCTCTTCAATGCATGACAGTGGAAAAAGGACCTACTTAACTAAAGCTAGTTTTCCTGCCTACTTTGCTTGAACACATCCACACCAGAAGTGATTTTGAAATATAACATACAAAAACGTAAGATAAAATATGCGTGTGCTGATCCCAGAAGAGGCTATGACTCATCAGTCTCCTCATAAAGGTGTATAGTTCTTACCAGGGAAGCTAAACCACTCACCTTACCGTAGAGTCTGAAGAGCCAGTCACAATGACACGCTCATCATACTGGAGACAAAGGACAGAGCCTGTGTGTCCTGTTAACACTTTCAAACATTCCAAGCTGGTTTTATCCCAGATCTATTGAGATAAGAGTGACCAGACATTTAATGAATCATATTTTGATAAATTATTATCATTTCACCTTATTTTCTGAAACAAAAAACAAAACTATGTTGCAGTAAATAAAAGCAAGTAAACATCAAGCAGGTGGGAAATGCCAAACAGGGAAGGGGAACACTGAGTACTTCTAGAAGAAATGCACTATGTTGTTTACTTTTTACCTACAAGTATTATACTCATTACACTTAGTCTTATAAAGTGAGTCTTCAAATGAAACCTGTGTAAAGGCAGGCTCAACCTCTGGAAAACAATGTAACAACATCTATAAGTCTTTTAAAAATGCATGCCTCTTAACCTATTCTGTTTACAAAAGAAATTTTTAATGAAAAATGAAATTTTCAATATTTCAAAGTAACAACTGAAATCTGAAGTAAAAAAAATCAAAGTAAACTATGAAGCATTTTTGATAAAAAAAAGATAATGCTTTATTACAGGGTTAAAAATCACAATAAAAGTCACCTTAGAGCCTTCAGTCAGGGAGTTGCACTGCAGAGCTGTGCACAGATCAGACACCAGCCATTAACCACTATGTGGTACTTTTTTTAAAAAGAGAAAAATAGGGCCTCCCCAGTAGCGCAGCGGTTGAGCACTGGGTTGGGTTGCGAGGCTGCCCACAGCCTCTGCAGCGCTGGTTCGATTCCCAGCTGCTCCCCGGCCACCGGAGGAGGGTCCCACATGGCGCGCAGACCTCTCCTGCCGCCCGCTGCTCCTCTCAGCAGTGTACTTTGGTCCTTCTGCCTGCTCTGCTCCCTGCTCTGGCTCTGGTGAATTCTCTCACCCTCCCGCGCTTCTGACTGTACCCAGTGCTTGTACAAATAAATAAATCTTTAAAAAAAAAAAAAAAAAGAGGGGGGGAATAGATTAATAGGAAGTAAAATGTTCAACAGTTGTTTCTGTACTCCTATTTGTTTTTCTCTTTCCAGAGTTTTCCAGGTTTTCAATATTGCCCAAATATAATGGGGATGGGACCTGGTTTTTTCAAAGATTGACTTGTTAAAAACAGATCCCATGAAGCTGTTTCTTTCTTTGTAAAATAATACCATTCTAATTTTCAGTGTCTCTAGATTTTACTTAAAATGGCCACGATTTTACAGTGCTACAGACCTGTAAGGGTCTCTTACAACAGCATAGCTTCCTTTGATTTCTGACTAGTGGAACCACAGTTACCATGAAAGAATGATTAACAAACACAAGTTGGTGTAGAACAGAGTACAAAAGGTCACTAACCACTGGTATAGATGATCTCTCCAAAGTGCATTACTGCTCTCCTGTTCTGTGCCTTATATAAACCTAACTTAAACATAGGTATGCCTCATTTAAGGAAATTCTTTAGAAACATATCAAGTGCAAATAAAATGCAAGTCAATGGCCCACCCATGCTTTGTCAGGTCCTTATAAACCTTATAAATAGTCTTATCTATTCCTTAAAGGAGAGTGCCAAAATTAAATAGCACCATGTGTTACTCTTTCTAGAGTGTATTTGTGGCTACAGGTTAAGGCTATCAGTAAGTGCTAGATAAAAATAGAGCTGAGTGGTCCAATACATTTTGGAAGCTGGGAAAAGTGGGTGTCCAGTGGAGGGCCTCTTGGGAGTTTTAAATGCTACTGTCATCTATGAATTTCTAACAAGAAGAAAGAGCATGCCATGCTGTCTAAACCTGAAAGGGAATTATTTTTCAAACAAATATCCTTCAGATTCACACCCACAAGATATGTTTTGGGAAACACTGCCATACACAGAGGAAATCAACAAAGCAGTTTCTTTATATCCCGTAATTCAAATGCTTCTTGCCCTAGCTATCTGAATTCCTAAAATTCTATTTTATGTACTTTTAAAAACAAAAACAAACAAACAAAACCTTTAACTCACCCAAAGTAAAACAATATAGAAAACAGAGCCAAGATGGGGAAAGCCCACTACAACCTACATTCCCAGTTGATAATAACTTAAAACTCTAGATAAAATTCAAAAGCAACTGGCTGAGGACTCTAAAAAGTGTGACAGGAAAACTGGGGAACAAGGAGATTGTAGCAAGGAGTAAAAATTTGGAGAAACAATTCCCACTGGGAAGCTAAGGTGGTGTTTACCAGTTTACCCTTCTTTCTGTTTGGTGTTTCTTCATTTCTTTCTATTGTGGATTTGGCCCAAAGGTGGGTCTAGATCAAGGAACTGCACAGAGAAGTAGCAGCACAGCCATTAACATTTGGAGAGAAACCACTCTGCACAAATGGATTCTTGGGAGTCAAAGAATGTGTGGAAGGTTCCATTTGCCCTGTTTTTTCTCACACTTAGAAACATAAGCCTTTGCTCCCAGGAGAGGCTCCAATCATGGAGACAACTGCAGAGCAGCACACAGATCAGCCACCAGGCATTAAACAGAGAATCCAGATTACTTTTTATTGGAAAGTGAATGAAAACAGTATCAATTGCTCTATCATTCTTTCGTGTTATCATCTGACCTGTTCTCAGGAACCATAAAAGGTAATGACTGATTTCCAGGTAAGTGCGCAACACTTTCACCACGAGCAAAGCCTGTGATGTTGAGCTATTTTCTGTCACACCTAAATACAGAATATAGAAAATGAATGTGCTTAGAGAGTAATAAGAAGTGAGACAGCCCAGGGTCTGCTGTTAGTATTGGGCCTGCCTCTAGTTCTTTAGAACCAAACAGAGAGCTGCCGAGAGAGGAACTGACAAAAACCAACTGGGAGTAAAGGGAGAGATTGTCATATCTAGTGTTCAACACATAACCACGATTATAAAATGTAGTCATTCACCTTAATAGAATTATCTCGTAGGCCACTGATAATTTTTTCATCATCATACTGTAAACAGTAGACACCTTTACTATTTTCAGAGCGGCACTGAATCCTCTGCAAGTTGTGTCGTCCACACCGCCAGTTAGATTCTATAGTCTAGGAGGGAAAGGAGGCAACAGATGAGTTTTTCTGAATCAACTATTCTATTAAGCTTCAGACTCTGGCATTGCTTGCAGAAACAGCATACCACTGATACCCGTCTTGGTTTGCATAACTGTCTGTGGATAGGAATATCATGCTCTTTTCCAAGTAAGACATTAGCCCGACAATGTGTTTTCTCAAACGTTCCCTGCCCGTCTGGCAACTATCATTGGATTTCCAATGAGTTTGGGTTGGGTTTGAAAAAAATGGCCTAGACAGAATTCAATATGCTTCAAGAATGCCATTTGCACCCAAAACATACAAATAAATAATAACTCACTGGGTCACTCTCTAATGCCAATTAAAATATTTGGCAAAAGCCCACCACCAACATTATGCTTATACTGACAATCCATGTATCCATTCAGAGCATTGTCTTGATCACTGAAAAAATAATAACTACTACATGCCAACTACTATAGCAAGAATTTTATTTGCTATCATTTTTAATTTTCCACCAGTCTGAGGCTCTTTTAAAATAAGAATGGCACATTTCAGCCCTGGACTCTCATTCTTTCATCATTCATGCAATATTTGCTGAGATGCTGGTATATGCCAGGTACTGGCTGTGCTAGGCACTGGGGCTGAAATGATCAACAGGAAGCATGTTGTTCTGAAAAGAGGCACCACTCCAGCACCTAGGCACACAGTATCTAAAACGAGACCTGCTCTAAACGTAAGTGTCTTTGGTTAAATGACGCAGGCAACAACTTTGGAAGGAAGTTCTGATTATTTCCCTTTTACAAACAGGGAAACAGTTGAATCTGCCTGAAGCTACAAAGCTAATAACTGAATGAGCTGGAAATCATACCCAGTTCCTCCTAACTTTGAGCCCATGCTTCTTTTAAAATATGCAGTGACCTCAAAGAAGCATAATCCTAGCTACTGAAGCAGTAGAAACAGAATACAACATCTGCAACCATTCGAGATAAAATATAAGTGTCAGATGAGTGAGTAAAAACTGAAAGTGGTGCAGGACTTAGTGGAGATAAACACTATGGCTGAGACCAGTGGGAAGTGGGTCATGCCCAGAGAACTAGAAGACCTAATCTCTGGTAGCAGATATGAGGGATTTTCAGGATCAAAAGATACAATGTGTCTACTAAGAACAAGCGAAGTGTAAACTCCTGATCCTTGAAATTAGAGGACAATAGGGACTGCAATAATTGGTTACACCTGAGCTCAGGATATAGTTTGAAAGATTATTTCCGAGTAGCTCATTTATCTCCGAGTAGCTAAAAACTTAATTAATTGGTTTGCTGAAGAAATGGAGATAAGTCTCACCATAGTCCACAACAAGCACTTAATTAGGATTCTGCTGACATCAACAAAAATTATTTACTCTTATTTTGAAAGCAGTAAGCTTTGTGTATGCTTTAAAATGTTAAAATTCTCTGAAAGCTATGTGCCAGGTACTAAGTTTTTATAACTATTTTATGTGCTTTATATATTTTACAGCTAACTTAAACATTGCAACATTGAAGCTGAAATTGTCCTCAGTTTACAGAAAAAGAATGAGGATTGGGCATCCCAATACTAAATACTTAAAAAGAAAAGTTTCATTATATGTGACCTCAGTACTTCACACAGGATCCAGGAATACAGTCCCTGCTCCCACAGAGCTCCCACACACAGCCTTGACGAAGACAAGACTGCTTATTTCCAATACACAGTGGATATAAGGAGGTGCCATGGAGATGCCAGGAGCAAGGAAATGCCCATCTGCCCATCTGTTTCCAAGCCAGAGTTTCTCAGTCAGCAGCAGCATCTCTGATGAGTTTATAAAATGTCACTTTCCAAAATAAAATAAAAATTCACCCCACTTCTGCTACCTCTATCAAGGCAGACAACAGATTTGTCAATATAAACAACTTCTAGAAAAGGGTCCAGAATATCAAGCATTTCTTAAACTGAACTCAATGCTTGGAATCATTTAGAGAAATAATATATTTTTAGATAGTGACCGAGCCACCTCAGCATGCTAAGCATACCAAGAAAATGCTGACTGAGGAGGCAGACGGACCGGTAACAAGTCTTATTCATGGCCAGTGACTCTTGGCAGTGGTTACCAAAATTGAAGCTACACCCTCTGGGGGCCCAGAGGGTGTCTACAGGAATTGTGGCTCCATATGAGCCCAAGATATACATCTATATCAAGTGTTACTTTAAAAATTCGTATATCTGTTATTAGATTTAAAATATAGACAAGTACATTAAAGTATTATTGAATCAGTAGGTAGCTTTGACTTGAAGTTTATATATCTCAAGCTAAATATATTTCAGTTTGAAATATACTCTGCATATTTCAACAAACAGAAAAGGCACATTTACTAACACATGGGCATTTGGGGGAAATTTTTTTTTTTTTAAACTTAAAAAGAAATGGTAAGGGAATTCCCATACCAAAGAATTTCCCATAAGCTCTCCTGCTACTCTAAAATGTTTTCTAAAACTGGGTGGCTTGGTTATAATCTTTCTACCCAGGCCCTGAAGACACAGAAGAGAGAACCAGATAGAGGTTCAGTCAGCCTGATACATCCCCTGATGTATCTGGAGAGAGAACACCCGCTGATGTGAAAGTCTGAGCCACCCCCTCTTCTGTAACTCTCAAGACCCAGAAGCCAGGGTCTGGCAAAAGCTCTGCTAGACATCGGACTTTCCATTCTAAGGCAAATGAAACTAGGAAATGGTTTAGCTTCTCAACACAAAAAGCCTAATTTTCTAAAATACATTTATGAAATTTTGCCATGTAATTTTTGATGGGTCATTTTAGGAAGTTCCCCCTTGGGTTTGCTTTAAAAATTATTAGGTTCCTGAACCCCAAAATGAATGTAGTTTTGTT
The DNA here is from genome assembly GCF_014898055.3 of Talpa occidentalis. NCBI lineage: Eukaryota > Metazoa > Chordata > Mammalia > Eulipotyphla > Talpidae > Talpa > Talpa occidentalis. The sequence continues at coordinate 35,096,931 of NW_023605305.1, read as the reverse complement.
TTGTTTTTGCCAGGAAAACAACACTAAGCCAGATTAGGGAGCTGATTGCTTTGCTGCACACCAATTCCTAAGACTTCACTGGTCTCAATTCCCAAGGCCACCCACAAAAGAAAGCAGCACTTCCTGCTGACTCTCCTGCCCAAAATACTACTACCATATTTGACAACCTCAACACTCACTAGAATGCTTGTAAGCCAGGTCTTTTTTAGAAAAACTAGATCTTTAAAAATAGGAGGCAGCACATTGTGGTAGAAAATACCTAGGTCAATTAGCACTTTTGGCAGATGACTTGAACTGTTTGAGCTGCAGTTTCCTCCTCTGTAAAAATGGGGAAAGTATCTACTTCCTTAAACTGTGGTAAGGGTCAAATGAGACCCACCATACAAAGTGCTCATCACAGAATCTACAAATGGCAGAAGTTCCCTGCTTCCTCGGCTGCTGAGAACACTGACCTAACGGAGGGGGCTCTGACCAAAAAAAAAATCTTCTCACCAAATTGCCACAAACAGTTGTTTCCGTCAAGGTGGTGGATATTTAATGCTGAGAGCCCTGAGCCTTCCCTAACCATTTCCAAGAAGGGGCTCGGCCTTCAAATGCTGTTCAACTACTACCTGCACTTCAGTTGCAAGAAGGCAGATCGTTCACAGGTGCACCTCTCTCATCACGCAGATACCTGCCATTTCACCAAGACATCAGGTGGTGTGGCTACTGAAGAGGAGGTATTTCATGTTTTTGAGAACTTATAAAATCCCCTTACCCTGTGCAAATTTTCAAAATACTGGGAAAGTAGCCATGATACACAGAGTATACAGCGGCATTTAAATCGGCAAGAGAGTGAAAACAGATGTCTGAGTATGGAGGAATAACATTATTTTTAGAAGCCTAAACACAACTGGGTGGGTGGGCAAGTTTCAGCATTTTCTGGTCAGGACAATGTTAATATCAAGTTTGCAAACCACAAAAAAGCTCCCTACTTTCCCTGAATAAAATGTGGTTTATTGAAAGGTGTGATACAACACACCATCATTTTACCAGTGGTCTGTTCCAAGGAGAGCGCTTCAAAGGCTTTAACCCAGTGACTGAAAAGAGGGAAAAAGCGTATTACATGAAAGAGTTCGCCACTACTCTGAGACAGCCAAAGAGAAAAATCTAAGTTCAAGACATTAGAACTCTGATTCAAGTCTGTTTTAAGAACTCCCTCTCTCTTTGTGGAGGGGCACTTGGAGGCACAGTAGAAAGAAAAGAACATGAGGTCTGGACTAAGAATTCCGGTTTTGACAATTTGAGGATCAAATTAAGTCACTGTAGCAAAAAACCTAACAGTAAGCTCACTATTAGTAATGATGGTGATAAGTCAGACTCTAGATAGCAAAAAGAGAACATGACTGCTTCTTTTAGTGATGTGCCTCAGGGTGTCCAGGGATACCTTCTCAATTCAATGGCACTCTAAACCCTCTCTCTGTGTGGCAGGAAACACAAGAAATGAACCTTTGCATAAAGTTAAGAAATTCTTATTTTATTCTCCTCAGACTTCTTTCTCATATCCTCATCTCCTGAATAATGGAGCATGGCCACACTAAGCCAGGTTCTCTATTTTTTCCATAAGAGTTAACTAATTTTTAGCGGTCTGCCATGGAAGGGCAAAGTCATCTGCTCATCAGAGTGAAATCTGGGAATGGATAGATATGAGCAAATGATCTGGGCTGTCAGGGTAGAACAAGGAGAAAAAAAAAATGTACTGTGAACTGGTAACCTTGCAAAGTATATGGGGGGGGGGGCATACAGACTCTGCAGTTGTGTGTGGGCAAACTGGAGGGGGGGACACAAACATGCACTTGACATTCTGGGTGTAATTTCTCTTTTGGCAAGGTGCTTAAAACCTTTAAAACACTACCTTTCCTGTAACTGGACTAAAACTAAAACAAGGCCAACTAATCTTATCTCTCAGCTCATACACTTTTTTCAGCTAACAGTCAAGGACACTGAGTACTCACACAATTGGAGAAAGATGAGAGGATCACCTTGAAATGTCCATAGGCATATAGCATAACCTGTTTCTGCCTCATTTCTTGAATTTTCTACTTTGAAAATAACAGTAACACTATGCCTAGAGCTAGACAGACCTCAGTTAAAATCCCATCTCTCCTACTTAACTATGTATCAAGTTCTAAACCTTCTCTTAGTCTCAATTTTGCTTTATTACCCATAGGGATAATATGTACCTTGTTGTAAGAATTTAATGCAATGATCTATATAAGTCACAAAACAAAGTGTATGGATTAGTGCAAGGACTCCAAAGAGTATTTATAATTATTATATTCTGCTTATGATGGCTTCACACCAGACAAACAGAAAGCAGCCAAGCCCGTGAGTCGCTCGTGCTTGACTCGTGGATCATTAACAAAATTTTCTACATGTATATTCAATTAGACATATTCCCAAAAAGAGGTAAAGAATTCTTTCTTTCTTTTTTTTTTTTTTTTTTGGGGGGGGGGTGTTACCAGTGATCTATATGCCAAACAAAAATTGTAATAACTTGTATTAAGAAGAATATCTGGTTGAGAGCAGACTAATCAATTACTGCCTAGCTGTGTGATCTTGGGCAAGATGTTGTTGAGCATTTTGGAGCCTCAGTTTCCCCAGCTTTAAATAAGGATATGGCCTACCTTTCAATGTTAAATGACAAAATGTATTATAATAAGCTTAATAAAATATCTAGCACAAGTAAATGTTTTCTATGTGGTACATTATTTTTATTTTATTGCTATTAGTGAATATACCAAAGTATAAAACATCATCCATACTAAGAGATCTAGCCCACAAAAATCTAGAAGAGACTCTTATGGCCAACCGGTGGGTTTTTCCAAACCACACTGTAAGTACCGCTGGGTAGACCACCATGATGTAGTGGTTTTGTGTCAAACAGGGTTTCCCCCCATAATTCTATTTACCTCACATCTGCCTCCTCCACTAACTTTAAAATATTATTTCAGTCAGAGGAAACAGTTATGGGAGGTGGTATCATATGCTGTCATATACAGAATACTAAGTTCATACTGTTGATTGTGATAGTACTCATGGGAATTAAATGTAATAACCCACGTCACCAAATATTCAACCTGATCAAAGCTCTTTCAGAGTCCCTGTTTGTTAATGATTGACTCCAAAAATCAATCTCATAATAAAAGACTTGATAAAATTATTCAAGGAAATTTGGGGTTTTTTTAAAAATTATAGTTGGGGAGAGAAGAAAATAAAATAGTTTCTAAAATGTATGCACAAGTAATGTCTTAATACAACTAGAGGTAAAAGACCTCTTCCCTGAAACACACATGCACCAACCCAAGATTCAAGTTAACACTTCATCTCTGCTACTAATGCTGTAGAAGCAATTTAGTCTACATTTTGAACTGCCAATGGATCAATTAATTCCTAAACTTTTATGATTTGTTTGGCAGAAGTTTTAAATGATTTAACCCTCCTTAAAAGGTTACTTTATAGCTCATTTTAGGGAGCAGGATACTTAAGACAAGGGTTTGTTTTAAATAATGATATTCCAGTCACATTCAGTTTTACCGTTAATGGACAGAATGATTCCATTAGTTCACATCTGCCTTTAAAAAAGGAGGAGGTACCTCCAAAAAAAGCATATGTTTCTCCATTAATGAATTTTGGCACAATAACTTTTATGTCTATCACCTGGGGGAGAGGATTACTTCACATTTGGGAAACTGAGTATAACTTTATGGGTGATACAGCATTGCCTAGAGAAGGCTAACTTTTCTGCCAAGGAGGAAATAGTGAAGTAACCAAGACCAGCCAAGAACACATGTGAAAGAGTTAATGAGAAATGCCTGTGCATGTCTTTCCTGGTTCACAGAAAAGGGTTAAATAATAAAACTGAACTAATTAGAACACATGAACAATATCAAACATCTCCAACATTTCTCATCAAGTTTACAGAGTTTTACTGGTCTGGTGAAGTTACGCTCAAATCCAAAATGATCCAGGAGCATATTTGCTCTATAAAACCCATTTAATTATTGCGTAGACTCATATTTGAGTCATTTTCATGAAAAATTATGAGAAATTTACAAAGGAAATTGAGACTGTGCCTTCTTTAGTTCTCTAGAGATGGCTCAAAAATCTAAAACTATACTCACCTAAAAAAACTGGAGCTTGGATTTTGGAGAATTTTGCAAAATAAAATAAAATGTTAAAATTTTAGATTAAGGTTTTAATTAACTGGCATTTCATGTTTTAGAAAAGTTGTATTTTTCACAAAAAGGTATTATCTATTCTTAAGAGTAACTGGAGATTATACATTGACAGTGACAAATTTGTGCTGAGTTCATCTTTTAAGAAAGTGACTAGTTCCATGATTTAACATAAACAGAACACTCTAAGGCAATATAAAAAGTTGAGAACAAGACATACAAAGCCCATAAAACAGATAAATCATAAAGTTACCTCTATATCCTGGATAATCTTTGGGTATAATGACCTATAAAATGAATTGGGAGGGCCATCTGTGGGTCTGTTTTTAAACAGGTACTGATCCCTGGCAAATAAAAACAAACAGATGTTACATTTTTGCACATAAAAGTGTGCATTTTATTTAAAAATGGTACTCACAAAAATGCTGTATTTTTCAAGTCTTTAGACTTACACTGAGCTTTAACAGCTCCAAAGCAGGAATGTTAGAGACAAGTTTAGTTGAATTTACAGGCCTCTAACGTGATTTTTGGCCTTTTATTTTCTAAATAATACATAAATATCTAGTCTTTCATTCTATAGCTTAATAAAAAGTGCTAATGTTGCTTTGTTGAAATCCAACTTAGTACGCACACCTCAAACATTCTTCCATAAAGAAAATACAGCTCTAACTCTCACTCACAATACCACCTGTACTTCTGTTTGTAGCTTTCTTTCTCTATGTTAACTGGGAGAGGTAACTGACATTTACAGAGCTATAAAGCTGCATTTCAGCTAATGGGTTGGGTTTTCTCTGAAAACTCCTGCCCATTATGCCTCCCGTATCCTCAGCCATAAACATCAAATAGCAAAATGGCATTACGTGACTTTGTCATGTTTTCTTTTTTCCTATCTATCTTTTGATAATAGTATCATCACCTAAGAAAAACATGAAAGAAAAGCATAGCTATAAAAAGCCAAATACAAAGCTGTGAAAAGTCAAATCACTCATTCAAACTACATAGTACCTTCTAACAGTTAATAAATATAAAGGAACCATATATTTCAAATGGGAAAATTCTAACAGCTTTAACACTGTTTTTTCGATTCTTGACCACCCATTCTTTCCCCCTTGCATGAAACAGACCAATCCATTTTGTAAGGATAATTGCTCTTCTGGGAAAACAAGTGGACCCTCTGTCAACCCAAGTACTTACCACCCTCTTCTTTCTGAAAGCCCTTTCCATAGAGGGTCAGTGCGCACCATCCGTTCAATCAGCTTCTTCCAAAGCATTCCTTCAGAGATCACTCGCTGCCACTCTTTACACACCAGCTCTGCTGCACACAGAGACCTGGCATCCAGGTAGGAAAGAATGTTTTCTGCTATGTGATCTAAGCCTTGCTCTACAAACAGAAAAGGCAAATGTATCAGACACCATTTCCTTAAAAATACAAGGAATAAAGAAATTGAGCCAGGTAACAAATACACTTAAGAAATAACAAAAGTTCTGGAAATAAACAAGTGCATAAGCATATAAACATACTCGCTTCTTTTGCTTCTGATTTTTAAAAGATAATTGATGTTAACAGTTCTTATGTGTAAAAGTCAACCCTGAACAATTCTATATTTGTTAGATATTGTAATGGAAGACTCATTCTCACCTTCTTTTAAATAATTCTTACAGAACCCAAAATTTTACAGATGAGGCACAAAGAAGTAAAACACCCAAGGTTTCACAACTCAGAAGTAAAGCCACGACTGAAAATGCTCACTCCAGTGTTCTTTCTCCTCTAATATACTGTCTCTTAAAACAAATTCCTTGGGACCAAGGCCACAAAAAAAGTGAAACATTAACACATCTTTAAAAGCTTAAGAAAAGTTGGGCCTCCCCGGTGGCGCAGCGGCTGAGCACTGGTTTGTGAAGCTGCCCGCAGCCTCTGCGGCACCGGTTTGATTCCCAGCTGCTCCCCGGCCACCCGAGGAGGGTCCCGCATGCCACGCAGACCTCTCCTGCCACCCGCTGCTCCCCTCAGCAGTGTACTTTGGTCCTTCTGCCTGCTCTGCTCCCCATTCTGGCTCTGGCTCTGATGAATTCTCTCACCCTCCCGCGCTTCTGACTGTACCCAGCGCTTGTATAAATAAATAAATAAATCTTTTGGGAGGAAAAAAAAAGCTTAAGAAAAGTTAACTGACAATCCAAGTATCAGGGTCAGGTGAACTAAAATGTATTTCTTGAAATCTTTGCTTCATCTCCTTCCTATGGAGGTAAAATCTTCAAAATCAAGAGTGCAGTACCTACAAATTCTAGGAGCTGCAGAAGTTGATCCACACAATGCAAGACTCCTTTCAAAGACAATAGGATTCAGCCTCTGCCTGACACAACAGTAAGAAGATCACTATGGTCAACATTATTGCCCTCTGTACACTCAACTTGGAGTTCTAGGCATGTTCTTTGTAGCTACTAAAAATAAAGCTCACCCCCACACCTATAAAGTGTAGTGGTGGGAACACATAAATATGCAGGCTGCGAATTCCAATTTCACCACCAAGTAGTTTTATGACATGAAAAAAACACTAAACCATAACAATGAATGGTCACTGTCCTTTTTGTTTTACCTTCTATCAATAAAATGGTCATTACCAATAACAACTGTCCTTTCTCATAGCATCTATAAGAATCAAATAATCTTATAAAAAGATTTTAAAGACAATAAAGCATCATACACTGTTAATAGCTGTTTTCTTTTCCAAGGTAAACAGAATCTGGTATAGCAGCAACAAATTTGACAAGTGTAGGGAAATTATTAAATTCAGAGCCTTGGTTTCCTCATTTGTAAAAACAAAGATAATAGTCTCTGCCTTGTTTTGAAAATATCAAAATGAGATGATGCATTAAAAATGCTTTATAAATTAAGGGTTTCTTCAACTCTAAGAATGACTATTTATGCTATTGACTATGGTTTATAGGTCCCCCTCCTCCTCTATGGCATCTAACACCCAAGTTGTCATCTGATGATGAGCATTACACTGGGACCACTAGCTTTCCTTGCACATGTTAGCATATTACAGTTACTGCTGTTAAAAATCATAGTGCCGGGCCTCCCCGGTGGCGCAGTGGTAGAGCGCTGGGTTGCGAAGCTGCCCGCGGCCTCTGCAGCGCCGGTTCGATCCCCGGCTGCTCCCCGGCCACCGGAGGAGGGTCCCACATGGTGCGCAGACCTCTCCTGCCGCCCGCTGCTCCCCTCAGCAGTGTACTTCGGTCCTTCTGCCTGCTCTGCTCCCCGCTCTGGCTCTGGTGAATTCTCTCACCCTCCCGCGCTTCTGACTGTACCCAGTGCATTTATAAACAAAAACAAACAAACAAGCAAACAAATAAAGAAAAACATGCCTCTACTAAAAAAAAAAAAAAAAAAAAAAAAAAATCATAGTGCCTTCATCAGTCATATCACAGCAGACTCCTAAGATGGCAGTGAGTTGAAATAAATCCTAAACTTCTCTGGCCCAAACTTCTATTAAAACAATTCCCTGAATTCTGTCTTTATATGGCCAGTTAAGAGAGGTGGGGTTGGGGAGGGCAGCAATGTAGTTTATAGTCATCCTTACTATCATTCACCTTCGAAGTTTTATCTGACCCTTCCATTTCAGCCTTTAGAGTTCAGATTCAGTCATCCAGAAGTGAGAGATCTGTCTCAGATCTGCATGATGGGCAAATGCAGCAATTCTTTATCCCAAGCTGCTGGCAAACATGTCAAATGGGTCAGAACCAAGGACAGCAGCCATGATTCTACCTAATCCCTCCAAGCTATATTGCATCCATTCATTAACACTCTCAGGGTACCAATACTGAGTCACCTGTCTTGCAACCATCTGGATCACTACTGTTGGGTCCACATCTGTATATTTAGTCCTCAGGGACATATGAAGAAACTCTGCCCTGTGCAGATACTATTCACCATTACATCATTTTTCTGAACTACTAGTTTAGTAACCTTATCCAAACAAGATGAATTTGGTATTGTTACTGTGTGTTCCCTTGCTGGTGCTTACTACATTGTAGTTCTTTGTTTATAAGTTGGCACTAGACACCCTTTTTAGCATATATAACCCACATCCATCATAGAAAAATTATAAAATGCACATAAGTAAAAGAACTGTAATCCCACCTCTCAGAAATAGTGGCTTTTAATGTTCTACATACATTAACTGCTAATTAACTCTGATAATCTGCTTAAGAATTCTGTTAGAGAAAAACATCAAATTTAACCACCAATATCCCCCACAAATACACCTTCTCCAGTTCTCCAATTCCTAAGTCACGAAAACTGACCAGGTACCACCAGGCAGGACTACTAAACACAGCAGTGTGAGCCCAACTGCACTCGTGGCATGCCTGCTAGTTTCTGATACTTCTCAAAGAGCCACAATTCTGAAAATTATACTACAGGGCCACCACCATCCTGCTGTTTATCACTGCATGCAATATCTTTGGGTCTACTTGTTTATAAGGAGCTACGTGTTACCTGAATATCTTCTTATTTTTCCTATATTGCAATTTTTCTATCCTTTCTGATTTTAAAACTATTATTTTTAAGTGAGGGGGGAAAGAGAAGTTAAACAAGAAGTAAATATATGCTTTTCGTTCTATTATCACCACACCCTCTATTCAAAGCACACTATTCCTTCACTCTCCATACTCTTGATCCAAATAGTGGATTATTGTTTCTTTTCTTTTCTTTTTAAAGATTTATTTATGCATATAAGAACTGGGGTACAGTCTAGAGGTGTGGGCAGTGAGAGGATTCACCAGAGACAGAGTGGGGAACAGAACAAGCGGATTGACTGAAATATACTGCTGAGGGGAGGAGCAAGGGCGAGTCGGGAGAGGTCTGCTGTGTCATGTGGGTCACCTCCCAGGCTGGGGATCAACTCATGCTACAGAGGCTTCAGACAGCTTCACAGTGCTGCGTTTTAACCCCTTGCGCCACCAGGGAGGCCCCTGTTGTTTGCTTTCAACTCTCCCAGTTTACTTAACCATTTTGGACAATTTTACATTGTTCAGAATTTGGCCTCTTGACACCATTCTCAAAGGTTCTGGCTATTTTCTGTATCACTCTGTGATTTCTGCCCCTCCCTTTTCTTCACATCTGTTTAATAAAACCAAGGAAATCCATGGGTAATCTTTGGAGTTCTATTTATGCCTCTCCATTGCTAGGATTCACAAATTATTAACCAGAATTTCAAATTTAAACTCCCCAAATATATATATTTTTTAGAGTCTCTAGTTATAGGCTAATAAAACTTGGCTCTTCCCTGGATTTCTCTAATTCCAGGGTACTTAACCTGACCATCTTCTAGTTTCTACACTTAATAGTAGAACACCTTTCCAGATTTAAATTATTTCCACATCACCAACCAAAACTTCTAATTGGTTATAAATACACCCTTAACCAAAGCCACTCTTGAGCCCTCTGCTCTCTCAGAGAGGAAACAAACAGCAAGACAAGAATGTTTTTGGACATTTGCCTTTTCTGGCCTCAGTGGCTACAACATCCCTATTGTCTGTTATGAAGTGACAAAACATTTTCTAAATCTTCCACCTGGCTGGGTGGTCTACTTTCTCAGAGCAGGTGTGGTCAGGTAAGAATCTTAATGTTACTGATTTTAAAAACAAACAAAAATAACAGTAGCAAACAGATTTCCTGGACATTGTCCTTACTAACTGAGTCACATCTAAATGATGGGGCCCCAGGATTTTGTATTTTTTAGATGTGCTACCAGCTGATAAGCTGGCAACTATGGCATTATAACAATGACATCCCTTTTACTCCTAATTTTTTCCCCTTCAATGTTTACTACTATATTATTAAAGGGTGTTCTGCATTAAAGAAATCATTACTAACATATTTCTTTCTCTGTCAAATGCCGTCAAATCTGGCCTCCCTGGTGGCACAAGGGTTAAGCACCTCACTATGAAGCAATCCGCAGCCTCTGCACCACAAGTTCGATCCCCAGCCAGCCAGGGAGCAACCCACATGGCGCAGTAGACCTCTCCTGACTCTCCCGCTACTTCCCTCAGCAGTGTACTTCAGTCAATCTGCCTGTTTTTTCCCCACTCTGTCTCTGGTGAATCCTCTCACCCCCCGCATCTCTGACCTGTACCCCAGCTCTTGTACACATAAATAAATAAATCTTTTTAAAAAATGCCTTCAAATCAATTCAACAACATCTCAATGTTATTTCTGAGACTCAGTGGATTTCCTCTGGTTAATACTTTCAATTCACTTCATTCTAGGAGATAGCACATTTTAGTCTGTTGGGAAAAACTGTCTGTAGAATCAGATAACCAGATTGATTCCTTTTTGGATCTTGGTCTTCCATAAAAGAACTGATGTTAAATGTTTGTATTGGATTATGTCGTATAATCTGCATAGTAACCCTCTGAGATTGATACTCTTAAGATCCTCATTTTATAGAGAAGGAATTTCCTAATCTTGTTATAAAAGTTAATGAGAGTAAGTTATTATTAGCCAGATATATAACAGGTATTCAATAATGTCAGAGTGTTCTTCTCTTCCTCAAACCCCTCAGCTGGTCACTGGTCACAGAAGTTAAACTGCATCCCTTTTCTGTTATTTCCTGCAGAGAAAACAGTACCCATCCTCTAGAAAGTGTTAAACCTCCTTTAATCGCCTGGTTTAAATCTCATTTCCCATAACTGTTTTGAGACAAATGGGAATCACAAAACCTCTATCTGGAAACCTAAGGTGCCAAACTTAGAACTTTCCGTTTCAACCCTATTCAGGACAAAGAGGTCCTGAGCTCACTTGCCTGAGCTTAGAAGTGCTTTGAGGTGTTAAAACTAAGCATTTTCTTAAGTATCAATGCCTGGGTCTCATTTACTCTATCGTGCTGAGACTCCCCATCTCCTCCTGCCACCCCCTTCCCAAGGCAACAAGAGGAAATATTATAGCCCCAAAAAATGAGGCCAGAAGACTGCGCACACAATGCTGAAGAAGTGCTGCTGCTGCTAATTATAGGCACCAGATGAAGGTCTGGAAAAATTTCAATAATAAATTAAAACAATTAAAAGGCACAAATTTCAAAGCTCAATGTGTAAATAACACTGTATCAAAATGAAACGCAAATGTGTAGAGTCAGTTCAATGCCCTTGACTACAGCCAGTTTTAACACAGCTGCTTAGATCATACAATTACAGAAACTTTTATTATTTTAGAAACGCATTTCAAAGAGCAGCTGCAAAGAAACTTCCTTCTCCACCCACCCCTGCTGTCCCTCCCCCCAATTCCTAATCATGGATCTAGTTGTAAAATCTGAAGTCAGAAACCTTTTTGGGGGTAAGGGGAGAAGAGGAACAATGTGACTGCTGAAAACAACATTCTGTCAATGTATGCTTAAACTTGGCCTTTACTGACCTAAGGATTCAGACAGAAATGACAGGAAAAGATGCTCAGGACACAACAGCATTTTGTTATGCCAACAAAGTGGCACACACCCCTACCTACATGATGTCAGGGTGAATCAATTCAGAAATTAGTGGGCGAATAATTAAAACTTCCTGGCAATAAATCTTATTACCTCTGGAGAAACAGGTGCTTCCTGCCTCTCAGAGCTTTTTTTTAAACCTGCCGTCCTCAGAGTACTCACCAGCTGCCAGGCATATTATATACTTTGTCTTTAATCTTCACAATATCCCATGAAGTATCACATTATTTCTACGCAGATAAGGAAACTGAGGCTTTATAAAAATGGAGTCACAGGGCCTCCCTGGTGGCGCAGTGGTTGAGCACTGGGTTGCGAAGCTGCCCACAGCTTCTGCAGCGCCGGTTCGATCCCCAGCCACCAGGTGAGGGTCCCACATGGCGCGCAGACCTCTCCTGCCGCCCGCTGCTCCCCTCAGCAGTGTCCTTTGGTCCTTCTGCCTGCTCTGCTCCCTGCTCTGGCTTTGGTGAATTCTCTTACCCTTCCCACGCTTCTGACTGTACCCAGCGCTTGTATAAATAAATAAATAAATCTTTTAAAAAAATGGAGTCACAAAGTTATTAAGTGCAGGAACTAGATTCAAATTTAGGGGGTGTCTAAATATAGCATCCTGCTCTTTCCACTCTGGCATGCTGGGTCTTTGGCCCTGCATCCCATGTAATGCCTTAGCTAAGTTCTGGTTCTTCCACATCTCCCAGCACCTTTGAGCTACAGTCCGTGATGGTTTATCATCCTTCCTTGTAGATAAGAAAATGAATAAACCATGACCAGGAAACACAGTGTTTCAAAAGTTTTAATTGCTTAGACACCTCACCAAATGCATTGCCAATGCTTATCATCCTCTTTGAAGTACAATCTGCCTCTACTTTAAATGGCATAAATTTTCCCTTTAACAACAGTTCTCACAAACCACAAACTTAGCCTGCAGAAATTGACATTGCAGACTAAACATTTACCATGATTTTTAGAAAAGCATATCATAATTATCACTTTTTCCACTGAAGCAAAAGGAGCCAGAGACCACAAACATTTTCCATTTTCCCTATACTGACAGGTACAATATTCACAGTAAGCATTAAGAAGTCAAAACCATAGACAGTTTTTACAGAATTAATGATTTTCACAAAAGAAGTCTTAGCTTGCCTGTCAATTTCAACAGAGTAGAAATTCAAACTGAGGATCATCTGTAGTAAAACTGAACACCAAACTAGAATAATGATTAGTAAGTTGCTCCACACATTATTAAATCTAAGTATAAACAGACACACACGGACCAATTTCTGCCCTAATGCTCTTAGGCAGGGTCTGTGTTAAGAAACTAATGCCAGGTCTAATCCAAGTGTACTAGACACTGAACACAATCAACTTGGCCAGTTTGTCCCCAGCTATTAGATTCACATGTGTGATATATACTGACATATGTATATATGTTCAGATCAAATCCTGTTAAAACAAATAGCATTTTAACAAAAATATTTCCATGTCCCAGCCAATGGTCCATTTATTTCATGTAATATTCAATACCACAAAATTCCACTTTAACAGAGATATGGACAATGCCTTAAAATTCACTGTAATGAAAACTGAATTGTATGCAATTATACTAACCATATTTATATACATAACACATGTTCATCTGTTCTGTCTCTTCTCCAAGACTACACTCCCCAAGAGAAGGGGTTGCCGCTAAAAACTCAAGAGAACTTCAACAGTGCCACCTTGTGGATATTTTGTAAATGTAAGGTGAGTTACACGACAGTAAAATGTATGAGAAGAAATTACAGGGAGGGGGGAAAAACAGTAGAAAGCTATCAAAAAACAAAACAAAACCAAAGAACAGATGTGAGAAAAATGGAGGCACAGCTTCATTTAGTTAAAAGCACTTAAAAAGAATAAATACAGCCATCAACTTTAAAGACTGACCCTGTTTTTTCTTGCTGTAAGATGCAGTCAAGGCCAATAGAAAGGCCTGGACAATTGGGATTCTGAGTTCTGCACAGTATGCAGAGGACATACCTGGCTTGTGTGTTTATCTTACCTACATTCACCTATAATTCTCTATCCCCTCCTACAATTACAAGCCTGCCCCTCCCCCTTCACTCTCCCATTTCCTCATTTCTACAACTAAAACTAAATATTACTGAAGTGGGTTGTAAATCTATACTTCGGATATTAAGAAATTTTCCAGAATAATTTTAAGTGTAAGTAATTTCAGTTTTTGCACTAGCTTTTGAACCAACCCCTACCATCACCTGCACAACCACCAAGATGTATGATCTTGGGCATTTCACCTCCAGTTTCTCTGATCTTTGGCTTCCAAATCTGCATAATTCCAAGTGTCACTTAAGAAAAGACTAAGTGATGGCTAAGACCCCTTTGAGTAATTAAAATCTATTATTCTAGAAAGACTGTGCTCACATCTTGGAATAATTTGGAAGAACAACAATATGGAGCAACAATACATGGTAATCATGACCTCCAAACTATACTGACCACATCTGATTAGGCCAGCACCCTTAAGAGTGACAAATCTACATTATCTAGCCAACTTTAAATTAAAAAGAAAAAAGACAACAGAGAGAGGGAAAAAGAGCCAAAAAAAAAAAAGTGGTCAAAAATAAAAGGGGGTTAAAAAAAAAAAAATCAAAGGAAAATCACTAGGCAGAACACAAAGGATTTTTTAGTGCCATGAAAATGTTCTGTATGACACTATAATGGTAGATACATGTCATCATACAAACATTTGTCAAAACACACAGAATATACAACTCCAAAAGTGAACTCACATGTCAAGTCTGGGCTTTGGATGATTGTGTTGTGTCAATGTGGGCTTATGTATTGTAATAAATGTGCCACTCTGGAATGGTGGTGGTGGGGAGGTTGTACAGGAGGGAGAGAGAGGAAGAATATGGGAACTCTGTGCTTCCTATTAAATTCTATTACCCTGAATCTAGAACTAAAAGAGAGAGAGACAGAGAGAGAGAGAGAGAGAGAGAGACAGAGAATGGTAGGGAGGGAGAGAATGCAGAAATAAGTTTGCAGGTATATAAAAGACATGCTATCAGTTATGCTATCAATTTTCCCAATACACGTTTGCCATTTCCTAAATGTCACTTCAGATACAAATAAACATTCTAATCTTTAAGACACTTCTCAAATATAAATTTTTCCAATATTTAAAAAAGAAATTACCTAAAAAGGCAAAAAGCAGATTTTACATATATACATGACATCAAAATGAGAAGCACATTAACTCAAACTAAATGAAACAACAGAACTGACTGCAGAAACCTCCTATATTTCCCAGAGCATACTAAAAACTCATCTCCCAGTGCCATATATTAAAACATGTTATGTATCCCAAAGATGCTGCCTCACCCCATACTCGTCCATTCATTATACCAATATCGACAAAGTTCTACCTAGCATTTGGGCTAGGAATTTTTCCACTACTAAGCTTTAAAAAAAAAAAAAAAAAAAAAAAAAAAAGGCCGTATAGTTACCTGGTAAAGCGGTAATAAAGTCCCGCTGCAACATGGGCTTCAGGTAAGAGTTAATATGTCCATGCTGATAATGACACATTCGTGAAATAAGGTGTTCCACAAATTCCACTTGATCTGATTCAGACCACTGGTCAAAATATTTAATACACAAGTCTTTTTCTTTTTGATAGTTTCCTTCTGATGGCCTCTTTCTGGAGACGATCACAGATGATGTTCCATTACTTATCTATTTTAGAAAAACAAAAAAAAATTAGTCTGACAAGGAAATCTCATTCATATTTCATTAGAAACATCTTAAATATGTATTTAATCTTAGATGCCAGTTTTACCCTGAAGTCAAACTCATTCCTTTATTAATTCACTCAAGTAGTAATTAATAATGTATTCAGGGCCTGTGTCCTCAAAAGTCTCCAAAGCAAATGCTGAAGCTACAGGTATTTCTAAAGCATAGTGATATCTTATTCTCCAATGTTTATTCCCAAAAGCATGCTGCTGTTAGATAACCAATGTTGCAAATCACCATCAGAAAAACTGCTCAAACTTTGTCCAAGTGTCAGCTGATTGACTATTAAAACATCGTACTTCCTCGATGTTGACCTCAGATGCCACATTCATCCATACCAATGGTATTTACACTTGTGCATGCATGAGAATAACTAAGTTAACACACAAGGTGCCGGTGCCCATCACAAACATTCTGATTCTACAGGTCTGGAAGAGAGCCCAAGAACTTGCATTTCTAACAAGTTCCCAGGTGATGCTGCTGCTGGTCAGTGAGTGCCCTTTAAAGATCACTTTGAGAACTATTGGTCTAACAGAGAAGACAGGCATTATGTTGAAACCTAACTAAATAGCTTCATTCAATCAAAGTTTCAATCTTCAGATTGTTTTCAGGGTTATTAATCTGCTGGCAAAACAATTTAGATTTTCACTCTCTTCTTTTGATCACCTACTCAGAGGGTGACCCAAGGTCAATCATGTAGGCTTGAAAAGTTCCTCCTCTTATACAATTGTTTTATGACCATTCCACAAACTCCTATACTAAGAGTGCATTTCTCATTAAATCCATGAAATTTCATCAAATACATGATCCTTGCATAAATCCAGTGTGTATATGCATACACACACATAAACACACACACACATTTTAATCGAAACCACATATATTGCATCTGGACAACAACAACAAACATCTGAATCACTAGACTAAAGCCACAACTGCTACTGCTGCCATGAAACACAGTAACATTCCCTGTTTCAAAACAAAATAACCTCATACTTCAGCCAAACATTTGCAAAGCCATCTGTCCATCACTTCTCTGGCAACTCCTGCCTGTGTTATATCAGCAAGGATAACAAAAGAGAATTTTGAAAACTAAAGAGTCATGTTATATATATTCATTAATTCCATTATGAGCTTCTGTAAGAAGGCTTACATAGAAAGAACTAAGAAATTTTATCAGTATGTTCCTTAACTTAAAGTGAACTGAACCCATCCCAGAAAGAAGACATCCTTTGTAACTATCCAAAGGAGTCTTTGGCCTCCCTTGACAAAATCTTATAAATCTTTCACACTTAGAGTAAGTTCTCATGTCCACAAAGAGTCTGAAGCCTCCCACCCCATCTATCTTGCCATCTCCTTGGTGAGGAATGTTCTACCCCCTCTACCCCCCCCCCATAAACTTAATAATTAAATGGGTGTAGCGCTCACTGGACCAATTGCCACCAGAGGGCAGCATTGAACAGATTTTTGATTTTGCTTGTAGTAAGTCATACATTGCCAACAGACTCAACATATCAGCATTCAAAAGTCAGATGAAGTTACAATTGTTTGTTGTGGTGAATACCAGCCACTTTAAGAGGAATCTTTGCTACTTTTAGGCATAAGGACGTTTGCCATAATACAGAAAAATTAGAAATAAAACTGCTCAATTAATGACAATTAGTTAAAGCAAATTATACATCCACATAAAGTATTATAATGTAATCATTAAAATTAAGTTTATAAAGTAATATTTCAATACAAGAGAACATGTCTATGAAATAATATTAAGGAACAAAGGCAAGATGCAGAATGTTATATCACACTGTGATGAGAAACGGTATTACCAAGACAGAGTAAAGGATATACATGAAAATGCTAAGTGTCTATTTGTAAGTAAAGTTTTGTTTTCCTTCCTCTTATCTTTCTACATTTTTTTTCATAATAACTTGCCAGAATAATTGCTTTTAAAACCCAGCTAAATATAATGATGGTAACAACTTGCATTTGTGCATTGTTTTATAATTTACAAAATGCTTTCACACCTATTATCTCATTTGATAAGCACTGGGGTTACTACTTCATTTACAGAAGTGTACCTCACCTTCTCATATCCTCCCTAGAGCACCATTAACTAGTGGAAAAGACTGATGAATGAAAAACTGAAGAAAAAGTGTTAAGAACTGCTCTGAATCAAAAAAATCAATAGTAAATGAAGAGAATCCTTATTTGCAAAACATGAAATGTGGAGGAGGCACAGAGTTCAGGCTGCACACCGCTCCCCCCAAAAAACAGTGGCAAGGGCCTGATTCTATAGCTCATTTTCCATTTCTATTTTCTAACCACCTACATGGCTCAGAAAGATTTTCTGGGCATTGTTTATGATATGTTTCATTTCATCTTAAATTTGTTGGGGACACTTTATACTTACTAACTAATATGCCTCTCTTGTCAAATCAAATGAACCAAGAGAATATTTTGTTAACATCTTCAACAATCTTCAGATCTGGATTTGTTTTGCCTTTACTTGTGTATTTATGATGGGAAAAAATATATATACGTATCATAATGGCTGATGAAAACACCAAATTATGAGACTACATATTTACAAGTGTCTGTGTGCACATGCGTGCGTGCACGCACACACACACACACACACACATACACACACACAGAAATTAGGAGAAAAGCTGGCAAACTAAAACAGAATGAGGAAAGAAGGAAACTGAGTTTAGAAGGCAAAGCAAAACAACAGGAAATGGGAGAGAAAGGTAGGTGGGGGAGCAACAGGAGAAAGTATGATCAATGCATGGTGTGTGGCGTGTGGCATGGTGTCATTCTGGTGACAAAGAATGCCGCCACTGTCTGTCTTTGGCTTAGACAGTGGCCACAGACGGAACATTTCAGGCAACAGCCACTTCAGTATCTTTGTGAAAACTCAAAAATGTTTTACTATTCACAATGACAATGACACTTTCCTAAGAAAGAGAAGACAAATTAGAGTGGATTCTGAAACTAGCAAAATTGCACAAAAGAAGACAAAACTGCTTGGCTCTTGTTTTCACTGAGGATGTGAGCTGAGGGAGCATCTTATCTATAGTAAGCCAACTGCTATCTTATCTGTACGCCGTTGTTCCTACCTGCCAAAGAGTATTTTTCTTTGGGGACTCATCTTCATTTTGATCCTCCATAACTGAAGTGTTCTAAGGGGGGAAAAACAGGTTATTTGAATTATGCCGAGTTTTGCAAATCCTAAATAACTACACCAAAATATAAATTTGAAAACGCAAACTAAAATGTACTAACACAAACCGAGGAGCTATTTGACTTGTGGCCAACACACGTCACTTTGGGTCCAGAGAGCTACCTATGCGCACCTTTTATAAATCAATATAATTAGTGGCTGGACAAAAGTCAGCATCAAGTCTTTATTTATGAAAACAGACAGTTATGGGTGTGGGGCTGAAGCTCTACCTCAGTCATCACTGTTACTCGTTTACTTGTGGCAAGAAGCCCCAGAGATTCACAGGAGTTCCTGATGATTGCAGAAAACATTTACTAGAATGTCTGCTATTCAGTAACCACCCCAACCATCAGCAATTAGAAGTGACAAAACCCTGGAAGCCCCCCTGCCATTCTCTTTTCTCCTTGGGTAGCCTTGTTTTTCTGCAATGGCTTTGCAATCTCCCTTAGCAAGCACGGTGGGTGCCCTAACCTTTTCCCTCAAGAGGAGGATGCTGTTAGCCAGTAACAATCTGGCTTGCCTTGGGAAAGCATTAGCTTTTGATTTTTTCTTTACTGCACAAAGAGGCACTGTGTAATTATTCTTTCTGGTGACCTAGTCGGCTCAATAGCTGCCCATTAACTAGAGATTATACATGACTGGATTTTCCCTTTTGAAGCTCCCACCTAATGGCTAAATGGAAACTTAATGAGAATGGGAAGTGGGAACTTGCTCTCTGAAAGGAATAATAACTCATTTATGGGTGACAATGTCTCTAAGATTCCTTCTTAAACCTAAAATTCTAAGATTGAGACACAAAATTTAAACTACAACACTTGTCCCATAATAGTGCACAAAAGGATCCTACAGATCTTTTCAAGTATCATTGTTTTACAAGATTCTGCTTATTGCCTATAGAGGATAAGCTTGTGGCTCAAATTGTCCTTATGTTCTCAAGTCACAAAATGTTTGGATCCAAATAACCCACTGAAAAGGTAATGACAGAAGACTCCCCATTGGACATGAGTTGCTTGGTCAGAATGCAGTATGATGTAGTGAGAAAGCCAAAAACTTTGAAACCAAAGACAAGAGGCTGAAATTCTGATCTGGTCCTTTACTCAAGGTATGTGTTAACTCCGAGCTAGCTATTCTACCCTTGCGTATGTCCAAACTCCCTAGAGTCGTTGTGGGGTTTGAAACTATTCAACATGGTGCTTGGTGTGTAGCAGGAATTAAAAAAAAAAAAAAATTTGCTCACTCCCAACTTTGAAAACGATACTTGCTCCCAAATGTTTCATTCCACATATTTCTAACCTTGGGCTCTGATGAAATGGTTCCAATGGTTGCCTCTAAGGAAAAACCAATGACTTCCTCAATAAAATCTTATAAGCCCCATAGCACCGAGACCTACAATGGCATGGCGCAGGGTAGGAGGGCTCCATGTGTGAAAACCATCCATGAGCTGAGAAAAGCAGTGTGTCCAAATGTCCAAAGAGGTCTGGCCTGGTGGCAGGAATACATGATCTTGAATGGAAAGAAAGAGACGGAGATAGGAAAACAGAAGTAGGACTTTCCTCTCCATGTAATTTTCCTTTTACTGCTATCTTAAAGGATTAGGGATTAATAAAGAAGGAAGGTTTCAGGCCTTTCTGGTGGCACAGGGGTTTGAGTCAGTACTTTCAAGCTATCCACAGCCACTGCATCACCAGTTCTATTCCTGGCCAGGGAGCTACCCACATGGTGCAGCAGACCTCTCCTGTCTCGCCCGCTGCTCCCCTCATCAGTGTATTTCAGAAGATCCACCTATTCTGCTCCCCACTCAGATGTCTCTGCTGAATCCTCTCACCACCCCAACACCTCTAACATACACCCCCGGTTCTTGTATCCATAAATGAAAACAAATCTCTCTTAAAAAAAAAAAAAAAAAAAAAAAAGAAGGCAGGTTTCTTTAGGGAAATAAGCAAAGTGGGAACATCATCTCCTGGGTTTGCTTAGTAGTTACAAAGCCATCCTTGCAACGTCACAATGTCCTGGGTTCTAAGAGAATGTCAAGAAGAAACAATAGATGGAAATGTGAAGAGTTGAGCATGTAAAGTGAAAGAGAGATGGGAAGTCCCCACCCCTATGTCTCCAGGCACCCCAGGAAATGTATGAGGGATGTATTTGTTTTGAACTAAAAACTGAAATATAGGAGCCTGACTCTGCCAGAGCTTTTCTGACCTAAGCTACCTTAATACTTTTCTCACTCAGGGAAGAAACTAAAAAATAACGTCAGAAGTCCCTGCGGACTACACAAGAAACAACTGTCTCTACAGTAAGAAAATTTAATTCTTCCTTCCATTCATTCCAAAACAGAAATGCTGTTCATTTTTGTGGTTGGGAAGGAAACAACCCATCTGATAAAAATAGCAACTATTCTCCTAAAGCTTGATAAAAGTGAATAAAGACGTATAATTTTTTTTTTTTTATAGAGGCATTTTTTTTTTTTTATTTATTTGCTTGTTTGTTTGTTTATACATGCACTGGGTACAGTCAGAAGCGCAGGAGGGTGAGAGAATTCACCAGAGCCAGAGCGGGGAGCAGAGCAGGCAGAAGGACCGAAGTACACTGCTGAAGGGAGCAGCGGGCGGCAGGAGAGGTCTGCACGCCATGTGGGACCCTCCTCCAGTGGCCGGGGAGCAGCCAGGGATCGAACCAGCGCCGCAGAGGCCGCGGGCAGCTTCGCAACCCAGCGCTCAACCACTGCGCCACCGGGGAGGCCCTAAAGACGTATAATTTAATAGAACTGTGTTTCATAAAGCCTCTGGGGGCTGGAATAGCTCTCCCATCATATGTGTTTTCAACTTCTCTTGCAAAGCCTTCAGAAGATGCCAAAAAGAAAATGCTGTGCTCAAGTCACACTGATCGGAGGATCACTCCCAATGAGGATTCCAGGTGACACAAGAGATGCTCAGAGAAAATAGATCTCAGGGTGTGGTCTTAAAGAAAAGTCTGTGTGCTCCTGTATCCACCCCCCCTCCAATAACTTCATTAAGATACTAAAGGCTCTGTAGTATCCCATAATTCAAACTGTTTTAGTCCAAGTTTGTTGAACATGGACAGTAACCTCTCAATATCAGCTCAACACATATTGGCAAACACTGGACCAACACAACAGCACACAATTCCTTCCCCCTCCCATTTTGCTGGACAAATACTTCTGAAAGACAAAGGAAACTTTTGGTAACTACATCCCTGTCCTAGTTCCCATCATCTTTCTCAACCTGCTATCTGGGGTTATGGGGTTGAGAAGCGAATGACAAGAAATTCTCTTACAGAACCGTATTTCTCTTTTAATCACTTTGACTTTTAATCTTTAAATGTATATAGTAGATAAAAAGCCACAAGTTCAAGGGTGAGGTAAGAAAAAACAATGATGCTCCACGAGAAAAAGGTGGTTTCCTACATCTAAACTCTCAGGTGAAACCATGAGGTAAGCCAATTTGAAAGATGAAATCCTCTGTAAGTCCCAACACTTCTGGGAAAGGAAAGTTCTATGAAATGCCAACCTGGCTTATTCATCACTCTTCTCGTCATCACTTCTTTCCTCCTACATCTACCAGGAAGCATCACATGTAAATAAGAATGCAGTGTCCTACTCTGAAACTGCCACCAAGGAAGGACACGACCTAGCAAGTGTTGGCTAGACTTCAGTGCAGACAACCCTCAGTACTATGGACATTGTGGTCAGTCCGCTGGCTGTGGGCTGCTAAATGTACTTGGTAGAATGTTCAGCAGCATCCCTGGCCTCTACCTACGAGATGCCAGCAGCAGCCTCCTTCCCTGACTGATTGTGACAACCAAAAATCTCTTCAGACAGCCAAATGTGTCCCCTTCCCCTCAGAGTTGCTGCTCTGAGGGTGTGAGTTCCCAACCTTGTCTCCTTAGAAAGACAGGCTGTCAGGCCTGGCCTTTCTTTCTCTTTGGGGTTCTTTCCTTTAGCCTTCTGTGACACCGTGTTTTTCTTCAATTACTATCCTGTCTCGTCATGGCCAAGTAATTCATGGAGTACACAGATGTTCAAATTCTGGGCAAAGTACTGCTTGACATTAAATTCATAATTGAGAAAACTTGCTAACTGAAGTTCTTCACTGAAGCTCCATTGGCTTGGGGTGTGGATGAGGGCTACGGACACCATGAGGTCATAAACAATAGTTCACATGTACATATACCTTCAGAAAGACAATCCAGAGTTTTCATTAGACTCTTAAAGGTGACCCAAATGCAATAAGATAGTAAAGCACATCTTGAACCAAAGAACTGATCAGAAAGGAAGGATTCTAGGCATATGTGTTTATTTTTTATGTTCTCCAGGTAATTTTATTTATGTCTTTGCTTCAAAATCACTGTGATATATTATATAGCACCAGCTTAAATTAGGAAACTGAAATGACACCATCATGCCAGACTATCCCAACACACGATTTGCAGAACTACCATACATCACAAGAAATCTAGTGCCTATTCGTTTTCTTATAGGGAAAAAAAAAGGCCTTCAGAAGATGCCAGACAGAAAATGCTGCTCTCAAGTTACACTGATCAGAGACGATCCTTTCCAGAGTATTCCAGGTGACGGACGCTCAGAAAGAAGATGGTCCCAAGGGTCTCCTAAACAAGAAACACTGCACCCATGTGCACCCATGTGCACTCTCCTCCTCTCCCTTCCCCACAAAGAGGTTTACAATACACTTCCTTTAAGATACCAAAGGCTCTATGTTTCATAACCTTAAAATCAGGTTAGATTAGTATAATATAGGTTTCCCAAGTTTGTTAAACATGGACACCCCCCTTTGAAGATAACTTCTCAGTAATAGCTCAGCACATATTGGCAAACAATGGATTCAGACAATAGCATAGCACAATTCCTTCCTCCTCCCACTTCACTGGACAACTACTTCTGGGAGACAAAAAAAATTCCCACTTCGGTTGACGTAATATACCCCTCTCCCATTCTTCATCAGCTTTCTCAGCCTGCAACAGGGGGGCAGGAGATGTAAGCTGTACATAAGCACAGGCACAGAAAGCTCTAAGTGGTTGATATAACTGCCAGTAGGTGCCACCAACTAACACAAAATTTTACTTGGAAAATTCCTACTTTAAGAGTTATGTAAGAGGAATCAATTTCCTACTTTAAAAATGCTGCAAATTATATATTTTTGCGTTTTATGCTCAGAAATATTGTAAGATTTACATACAAAAAGCAGCTTTACTCCCAAAAGGAAGCAAAAAACCCAAACTTACAAAGGATCTAAAAACTAAAAACCATAAGGGTAGTCATTTTTCTTTCGTGTTTTTAGACTTTTGGGTTTGAGACATTAAAGAGAGATATACAATGCAAAATAAATTACCTAGAACTTGACTAGTCTCTGCTCTAAGTTTGTTTCATACATTGCTGTTGCTTCAGAAAAAAATGAAAGTAAATAATTCATTTTTAGAGAAAAAACTGAGGATCAGAGAAATTAAATAACAGGCTAAGAGTCACACAGTAAATGGGAGATGAGGAACTCAGATCTAGTCTGTTCTACTCAGAAATTAACGTACTTTCCATACATCTCAGGTGTTTTCCAACTGCTGGTAGCAGCCTATGAAATCAACTTAATGGCTTGCAACAGCGATTTTTAATAAAATGAAATTTAATCTGGGCATTCCCCTGCCCACAAGGGTAAGCATCACAAAATGGCTAAAGGGAATGAGCAAGAACAAAATAGGAAAATTTAAACTAAAAGGAAAGCAAAAGTCACTATTACAAGAACAGTATTCATGCCAAACCACTAGATAACAGAGCTTTTTAAAATCTGTACAAGGCAAAATTTATAGCCAGTAGTGTGCACTTTTACATAATGAATGAATTTTCACAGTTATCAAGGAAAAAAGTAGAAATATCTAAAAATTTTTGAAACAAACAGATTGAGCAAGTAGATGAAAAACAAAACAAAAATCCCCTCAATTTACTGGATATATCTCAAACTTTCTATCCTAGACACTATACGGTATTTTCAGTTTTCCATGGAACATTAAAAAAAAATTGAATACCCTAGGCCACAGAAGTCGTCTAAAATACAGTTATAGAAAATGGGGAAGGGAGCAGCAGTAGAAGCAGCAGCAGCAGCAGCAGAAGAAAAAGCAGCAGAGTAGCAACAGAAGCAGAAGCAGCAGAAGAAAAAGTAGCTGCAGCAGCAGAAGAAAAAGAAGCAGAAGCAGCAGAAGCAGAAGCAGCAGAAGAAAAAGCAGTAGCAGGAGCAGCAACAGCAGAATTAAAAACAGCAACAGCAGCAGCAGCAAAAGAAGAAAAAGCAGCAGGAGAGGAAGCAGCAGCAGCATAAGCAGAGTAAGAAGCAGGAGCAGCAGAAGCAGAGGAAGCAGCAGAAGAAGAAAAAAGAAGAGAAGAAAAAGCAGCAGCCGCAGCAGCAGCAGATTATATGTTTAAGAACAGGCTATGTAAAAAAATAAAAATCTATTTTGCCAATTACTACTTGCCATAAATTTCAAAGATAAATGCATAGAGCAATGATGATAGGCACAGGCAAATCAAACTTTATGGCTATTACTAATTCTACTTAGGCCCTACACCATCCTAAAAGTGTTTCCCTTTTTACTACATTGCTGGGATATAAGATCGCTGGAAAGCTAGAAGCATTCATTTGGAAAGAAAAAAGACAAATTTGCTCAGGAAGCAGTCTCGCTTCCCATACTAATCTGGAACTTTGGAAGGAGGAATGCTTTTTTGCACATGACTTTTAATATGATTACACTAGCCATCATTAAAAATAAAGCTTATTCTGAAACCTTCTCCCCCTTCACACAAATAAAGGAGCAAACCAATTGCTTTCTTTCTACTAATATTAAGAATTATCCTTCCTTTCCCATCTGGTCTGGCAGAATGGCTCCTGCAAAGAAGGACCAATGACAAGAAGGACCAATCTGCCACCAACAAGGTAGTGACCAGAGAACACATCACCAACATTCACAAGCATATCCATGGGGTGGACTTCAAAAAGCAGTACCCTCGAGCACTCAAAGAGATCTATAAATGTGTCATGAAGAAGATGGGTAGTCCAGGTGTGCATGCTGACACCAGGCTCAACAAAGCTGCTGGGCTAAAGGAGCAAGGAAGAACTACCCCACATCGCATCCATATACCATTGTCCAGAAAACAGAGGATGATGATTCATCAAACAAGTGCTGTTTTCTGTGTAGCTGTCACCACGTGTGGATGAGAACTAAGCACTGATTGTCAAAGTTGTAAACCACAGAATAAAAGAAGAAGTAATAATAAAATTTAAGTTCATGAGGAGTTTGACTGAAATCATGGCTATATGATTTTTACAACGTAACTCTTCTCCAAATTTATCTATCGTTTCACTGGAATTTCTAACAGATCTTTGGTTGTTATTGACATTACAAGACAAGATTATATTAAAATATCTGGAAGAGGGAACATAGGAGAAATTTTTTCTTCCTTTCCTCACCACCATTTTTTGTTCAAGAGAAGGGACCACTGATGTTACTGGATACTAAAAATTTCCTTAGAAGCTATAGTAATTTAAGCAGTGTGATGCTGGCAAAGGAAGAGCAATAAAACAAAACAGAAAGTTCAGAAATTCATTTATAATTATAAATTTGCATATGAAGTCAAAAATTCAAATTGATGGGAAAGGGATCATTCAAGAAAGACTACCAAAAATAAGTTTAAATTCTACCTCATATTACACTACCTATATAAAGCAAAAAGAGAATATTTTTAAATTCATGGAGCAAGGGAAAGCTCTCCAAGCATGATGCCAAATATTTAAGTATATATCTGACTAAATATTACTATATAAAGGTCAATTATAAATTAATTAGGAACCAAAATTAGTATCTTAGTAAGCAAATAAGCATGTTAAGTAGTTATTTCAAAAGAAGAATTTAAATGGTCATCAAATGAACACCTACAATAATAAAAAAAAGATACAACTTTTCATCTATTAAAATTAGTCACTTTAATTTTTTCCATACTATATAGCAATTGGGCGCTCTGGTAGGATTTTAAGCTGCAAATTTTCAGGGAATATTCATCAATTTATTCAAAAAGTATTACGTAACACCAGGCATAATTTAACATACAGCAATTTATCTAAGGAATTGTAAACCTACAAAATTACAGCTACAGCAGTTTGCCACAAGGAAAAATAGAAAACAATGTAATTTGTTATTAGTTAGGATTAGATTCCTTTAAAAATGTTGAGTGTAATATAGTAAAGAGAGTAATTCTCAAGTGTATTAATACTCATACCAAATTAAAGACCAAGGCCCCAAACATTTCCCTCATATTACTTCATCATTAAGGACTCTGAGGTAACCACTATTTTAAAAATATCACCACAGGGCCTCCCCAGTGGCGCAGCGGTTGAGCGCTGGGTTGCGAAGCTGCCCGCAGCCTCTGCAGCACCGGTTCGATCCTCAGCTGCTCCCCGGCCACCAGAGGAGGGTCCCACATGGCCTCTCCTGCCACCTGCTGCTCTCCCCAGCAGTGTACTTCAGTCCTTCTGCCTGCTCTGCTCCCTGCTCTGGCTCTGGTGAATTCTCTCACCCTCCCGCGCTTCTGACTGTACCCGGTGCTTGTATAAATAAATAAATAAATAAATAAATAAATAAATAAATAAATAAATAAATAAATCTTTTAGAATAAATAAATAAATAAATAAATAAATAAAAATGTCACCACAGGTCTATTTTGTCCATGTTTGAATACACAAGTAGAGTCACGTCATGTCTACTACAGTCTGGCTTCTTTAGCTTAACATGATTTCCAAATTCTAAGGAGAGCAGCAGTTCATTCTCTTTCATTACTGTATATCATTTCAAAAATCATCTGTCCACTCTTCATTTTGATGGACAAGCACGTGTATCACTTGCACTTTCGGCATATAAAATACTTCTGCTGTGCCTTTTGGTGTACATGGGCATGTGTGGGGTCTATGCCAGCAGGTGAAGAGCTAGGTTATGGAGCATATGTTGTCACTTTTCTAAAGTAATTCTACTCAATAATCAAATGTGAGTTCTAGTTGCTCCTTATCAGGTACAGGTTTTTGTTTTGCTCTACTGTTTGTTTTTTTTTCATGTTAACATTCTGTTGCTTATATAATAACACCTCTCTATGGTTTTAATCTCCACCTCCCTGATGATTAATGATACTGAGCACCTTTTCATAGATTTATTAGTCACCTGGATATCTACTTTCATGGTGTGACAGTTTAAAACTTTGATTATTTTTTAAGTGGATGGTTCTTTTCTTATTAAGTTCTAGAAATTCGTTTTATATTCTAGGGTCTAATCCTTTTGTAAATATATATATTACAAAAGTCTATCCCTAGTCTGTGGCTTAACTTTTTCTCTTAATGGTGTCATCTGATAAAAAGAAGTAATTTTAATGACGTGTAATTTATCCATTGTTTCCTTCATTATTTGCCCTTTCTGTGTCTTTTAAGAAATCTTTATTTTAATAAAGTCATATTCATCCATGGAACAGCCTAGAAGTTTTATTTTAATTTTTACATTTATCTGAAATTCATCTATACTGATTTTTATGAGTCAGGATTCTTTCTTAAAATCTGAATTTAATGTTTTCCAAATTGCAGGTTGTAACCATTACAGTTTGCAGCATCTATTTAATGAAGTAACCAACATTAAAAACAAAAACTGAAACAAACACAAACAACACAAAATATATACCCTATTTCACCAATTCTCAGATACACTTCTTTCACATTTTAACTGGGATTTCTTATAATCAATGGCGTTTTACAATTAAAATGGGAGCACTTTTTCTGAATGCTACATAAAGGCAGATCTTACAATAAATGCTGTGTTCTACTTGGTGATACACTGTATTTGGTGAATCCAGTATATAGGAGAGTGGAAAGCGTATACATATACTACAGGGTATGGTATATGTACATACATATATACATACATACATGCTCACACACACACACAAATGCTCATATGTACTAGGTGTTCATTTTATTTCTTACAGAAATTATTCTAAAAAATGATAACCCCTAAAATATTAGACTACAATGAGTCTCACACTGTAACATTTACTATCTTTTCAATTTTCTTTCAGTTCTTCTAGTAACATATTTTTCCTTCTAATACTTCCAGTTGTCTGTTTTTTAACAAAAACAACTAGCTTTCATTCAGTTTATAGTAGCTAACAATGTCTGGCTAGAATTTCATGTGTTTTGTTTTTTAGTATCTCAGTAAGTACCACTGATTTTCCAGTTATGCAGGGACATGGAATTCCCTTTTGCAATTTAAGAAAAAAGATTTTTAAATATGTGAAGTAGGAAAATAATAAACAGTGTGCAGTTATGTCAGAAAATATGTGAAAGTTGTACTTATCTGTCTTAAGTTTGAGAAATATCATTTTAGAATAGTGAATTTAAAAAGGTCTAAACTACATTTTAAAAGAAAAAAGCAGATAAAAAATATACCATGATTCCATCTTTACAAATAAAGTTTAACCTACTTATGTATTGTTTAGCAACTAGAAAAAAAAGTGTTAAAATGCTAACAATAACATCTTGGTATTTTTTAATTTTCTTTTTGCATACATGCACACACATAAATATGCTCGTAAATTTTCCTTAAAGAAGAAACATCTCTTAAATGGTGAGGAAATGTGATTTTTAAAATAAGTCACAAACTAAAAAGATGCACACAAGACCCCAAATAGATATGCTCTAGTCCAGGGAAACAGAAACTAGTTACTCAAAATTCCGTAGTCATATCCTGTCGTACGTCATTTGGCCTATCTGTGCCTATTTCCTCATCCTGAAAATTGAAGTGAAAAAAACTTCCTTGACAGGGTGAGTGAGAAAATTTAAAAAGATAAGCCTGGCACATCATACGGACTTCTTTAGTCAAATTTAACCTCCAAAGGGCAGAGATTTGGTTATTTCATTCTGTTTGTGTTCTTAACACTTAGGATAATTCCTGGCACAGTATTTAAGTATGAAAGTATAATAAACACTTGTTGATAATGAGTATTAGTTACAGTTATTATGGTTTACCTGTTAATTATAATGACAAAAAAAAGTACCTCTGTTTCTGCTTGCTCTTCTATACTTTCCAAATTGTCTACAATGAGCAAGACTTCCCATTTCTGGTCCTCACAAAAAGCAGTAAGAAACAACATCTATTCTCAGAAAGACAGGCTTATCACTCCTGAAGTATTCATTTACCCAGATGAAAGAAGAACACCTCATTAATTATTTGATGCTTTAAAAAATTACAAAAGGATAGATAAGTCTACTGGAGTCTCCCTGGGAAAGCAGACATGGGGTGGCAGGATGCAAACCTAAATGTTGCTTAATGGTTAACACTGTGAAGAGAACTTTGAAGTTAAAACTTGTAGACTCTTTTATACTCACTAAGGGAAGCCAGGAAAAGAAGGTGCTTTAGAAGCAGCAACAGAATGGCCAAAAGGCACGGAGTCACGAAAAGCAGCACCATGCAGAGTCAGAGCCAGGTGTCCCCGGTGCGAATCCCTGCCACTGCCAGCGACAAACGGTGTGATTTTTGGTGAGTTACTCGACTCTCTCTGGAATTCCATTTCCTCTCTTACAAAACATTAATAATAATGTCTGTTGCTGGAATAGAAGTAACATATGCAAAGCACCTATCACTCTGGGAGAGGGGCCTAAAACAGAAAAACATTTGACTCTTAGCTTCTACTATAAAACCTTCTGAAAGAAACAAGGAAGTATCTGTCACTGATGTCAGATCAAGCTAGAGAAAAACCATGCCACCATCATTTCTTACATTACTGTGTTTGATATAGCATGCCAGGATCATCTGTCAAGATTCAAATACAAAATCTAACCAAGATCTTATAGAGCAATGAATTACATTTATAATAACAGTAGTAGCAGCAACCCATAGTTATCACCTGCTATAGATTATATCATTTATACTGTATATTTTAATGAAAACTGGGGAAAGAAAAACTAAACCTACCCAAAACTTAAAAGAGTAAGAGATGATGAATTCAACACAATACCAATCAAAATTCTGGCAGGTTTTATTTCCACCACCCAAAAATTTAGCTGATTTTAAAATTCACATAGAAATATAAACAGCATTGAGAGAATTCACACTGAGAAATTAAGATCTATCATAAAGCAACAGTAAATAAGATAGTGTTACATAAGCATAAAGGTAGACAAATCATCAGTGGAACAAAACAGCATTTGACTGAACACTAAGATATCATTTCAGGGACTTCCCTGGTGGCACAACAGGTTAAAACACAACCTATGAAGCTGTCCACAGCCTCTGCAACACTAGTTCGATCCCCGGCTGGCCAGGGAGCAACCCCATGGCGCAGCAGACCTACTGACTCTCCTGTTGCGCCCCTCAGCAGTGTACTTCAGTCAATCTGCCTGTTCTGTTCCCCATTCTGTCTCTGGTGGATCCTCTCACGCCCCACACCTCTGGCCTGTACCTAAGCTCTTGTATGCATAAATAAATAAATCTTAAAAAAAAATTTCAGTATAGTGAAGAGTTCTTTACCCTCTCACCAAGAAAAATGAATTCACTCAAGATATTTTACAGATCTACATATAAAGGTAAAATAATAAAGTGTTTAGAAACTATAGAACATCTTCATGACTTTGCAACAGGCAAAAGTTTCATAAACCAGACACAAAAGTGTTAACCAGGAAGAAAAATGCGATAAATTGAATTATAACAAACAATTTCCATTCATTGAAAGCATTAAGTCGTTGGAAAGGATAACCAAAATGTTCAAAAAAGATAGATGGAGATAGTACAACACTGAACTTTATATTTGAATGAATTTTATGATATGCAAAATATACCTCAATTTTTTAAGGAATGAAATTTTAAAGAAAAACAAGCAATCTGCAGGATCAGAGAAGACTAATACATCCAGAACACTAATTCAATACAGCTTGCTAATGATATTAAATCTGTCACTATTATACATATTTCATACCTACTTTGAGTAATTATTTTTGTTCAAATTCCTAGAATTTCTGAATCCATGAGAATGCGCAGTAAATAAATGGATGTCTGGGCTGAATTTCCATTGTCAAATCATTTTTCATCAGAATAGAGTTTGTATTAGAACTTATTACTTTATTTTTTAAAGATTTATTTATTTATTCATACAAGAACTGGGGTACAGGCCAAAGGGGTGAGGGGTGAGAGGATTCACCAGAGACAGAGTGGGGAACAGAACAGGCAGTTCTCCTGAAATACATTGCTGAGGGGAGCAGCAGGTGAGTCAGAAGAGGTGTGCTGCACCATGTGGGTAGCTCCCTGGCTGGGGATCAAACTCATGCTGCAGTAGCTGAGGATTGCTTCATAGGTTGCGTCTTAACCCACTGCGCCACCAGGGAGGCCCAGAAGTTACTAAATTTAATGGTCAATTCTCATTATTCATATTACTTGACCTTTCTACAAGGTCAAGTATTCCCTGTCTTTATATACAATACGCCCTCACTTAAAGTCATAAAGGAAAATGACCAAAATGATGCACAAGAAAAGGAGGCTCTGGAAAAATGTCATTGCCTTGACAAGTGTCAGGATCCCCCCCCACCATCAACATTTGTGATTAAAACAATATTATTTTAGAACATCATGTGCTTGAGTCATTTAGTTTCAAAGATGCTGAAATCACCTGGTTCTCAGACCTCCAGCATACACACACACACACACACACGTCAACGTTGTTCAGATAAGAAAATGAAACTTCAAGAAATGAAGGAATGAAGGAAGGCAGAGATAAATGAAGAGAAAAATTTAAGAATGAGGATACTTATAAAATCGTGTTTTTCTTCATTTTTACATTTCTTTAAAATGATGGACTACCTGAGAAGTATAAAACATTGCTACATGAAATTTCAAAGCCAAAAATAAATGGAGAGATATCTTGTATTCAAGAATTGCAAAAAATGTTGTGAGGTGATAATACACCCAAAACAAACCACAAATTTAATAAAATCCCTATCAAAATCTCAACAGCAGTTTTTGCAGAGACAAAAACTCATTCACAAATTCATGTGGATCCTACTGGAACCCAAATAAACAAAACAATCTTGAAAAAAGACAATTTTGTTGGAGGCCTCATGCTTCCCGATTCAAACTTACTACGAAGCTATGGTAACCAAAACAGTGTTGTACTAGAATAACAACATCCACATAGGCCAGTGGAGTAGAGTCCGGAAATAAACTCCTATATATATTACCAATTGATTGATAAGGGTGCCAAGATCATTCAGTGGGGAAAGGACAGCCTTCAAAACAAATGGTGTCAGGAAATCAAATATCCACAGACAAAACAATGAAGATGGCACTTATCTTTTACCTCATATATGAAAATTAACTCAAAATAGATCAAAGACCTAAATGGGAGGCCTAAAGCTACAAGACTTAGAACATAAAGGAAGAGGTTCACGACACTGGATTTAGCAATGACTTCTTGTATATGACATCAAAAGTACAGGCAACTAAAGTAAAAACAGATAAATTTTACTATATCAAACTTCCATACATCAAAGAATACAATCATTGAAATGAAAAGATAACCTACAAAAAAATGCCAATCATTTATCTGATAAGGAATTAAAATGCAGAACTTATAAGGAACTCTTACAACTCAACAATCCAACTCAAACTGGTTAAAGGATTTAATGGACACTTTTCTAAAGAAGATATATGGCCAAAAGTTTATGAAAAGATGCTCAATATCACTAATCATGACACAAACCAAAACCACAATGAGATATCACCTCACACCTATGAGGATGACTATCAAAAACAACAAAAATAAAAGGGGTTGTAGATGATGTGAGGAAACGGAACCTTTACACATTGCTGGTAGGAATGTAAAATGATCTGGTTACTACAGAAAATAATAGGGTGTTTCCAAAGAAAATGACAAATAGAGTTACTATATGATCCAGCAAGACTATTTTTTAATATATATACAAAATAATTAAAAGAAGGGTGTTGGTGGAATTATTTTACACTTATGTTCAAATAGTAGCATTACTCACAACAGTCAAAAGGTGGAAGCAACCCAAATGCCCACTGATGGATGAATTGCTAAACAAAATATGGTACAAATACACAATGGAATATTAAGTATTTAAAAGAAATTCTTACACGTACTATAACATGAACAAAACTTGAGAGCATTTTATTAAGTTAATCACACAAAAATTATATATGAGCAATCTTATTCTACTTATATTAGGTACCTAGAGTATGTTGCTCCTGCTCCCTCCAGGGGAAATGAAGAGCTATTTCATGGTAGGAAAAATTTCTCAAGATTAGTTGTGCAACAATGTGAATATTGCAGACTTTAAGAGGCTAGAATGGTAAATTTTACTACAATTTAAATGCTTGAAGAAAAAGTTTCTGAAGTTATGCACATATACACACGCAGCTGGCTAAAGCAAAAATAACAACATGCCATGCAGTTTATAGCCTGCGTAGAAATAAAATGCAAGACAATATCACCAAAGAATGGAGGTGGGAAGTAGAAGTATACTAAGGTCTTTCTTCCCATATACATATAAAGCAGTAATTTATTTTTTTAAAGATTTATTTATTTATGCATACAAGAGCTGGGGTATAGGCCAGAGGTAAGGGAGGTGAGAGGATCACCAGAGACAGAGTGGGAAACAGAACAGGCAGAGTGACTGAAATACACTGCTGAGGGGAGCAGCAGGCGAGACAGGAGAGGTCTGCTTTGCCATGTCAATTGTTCTCAGGCCGGGGATCGAACTTGTGCTAAAGAAGCTGCAGATTGCTTCACAGTGCAGTGCTTAACCCCTTGCGCCACCAGGGAGACCCCTAAAGCAGTAATTATTTTAAGACAAACTAAAGGCCTAACTTATAAATCCTGCAACAACTACGGGAAAAAATTGAGCAAATGAGATTTAACTTAACAGCCAATAGTAAAGATGAAAGTGGAATCATTTAAAAACTGAATACCAAAAGAGGGCAGAGGCAGAGTAAAAAAGGGAACAAAGGGCAGACGGGACAAATAAAAAATAAGTAACAACATGGTAGATTTCAGACCAAATTATTAATTAAATGTAAATGGACAAAGCATTCCGATTAAAAGGCAGAGATTGTAAAGTTGGATAACTGTTATTATAAGAAACCCACTTTAAACACAAAGGCACACTGGTTAAAAGTAAAGGGATACCGCGCAATGACCAATGAAAGGAAATACTGCGTGGCTAACAAAGCAGATTTTAGAACAAGGAATGTTACAGAATTAAGTGAGGCATTTCATAATGATAAAGAAATCAATTTCCCAAAAGGATGTAAGAATTCTAAATTTATGTTATTGGTTAACAGAATTTCAAACTAGCAGTGGGGGGAAAAAAAAACAGTATCAACTCAAAGGAAAACTAGAAAATTTCAAATTTCTATTTTGACATTTACAACACTTCCTCTCTTAGTTATGCCAAGAACAAGTAGACAAGAAAGAGTAAAGACATGAGAACATGAGCAACACTATTAGCTTAACCTAACCTAACTGACATTTATAGAATACTACCTAATAACAAGAGAACCCACCAGTCAAAGATAAATAGGCCTTAAGACAGGTTTCAATAAATTTGGCAGGATTGAAACCACACAAAGTATGTTCTACCACAAAGGAATTAATGTAAATGAAAAATGCTTGAATGTTTGTAAGTTAACAATGCATCACGAAACAACATGTAGGTCAAAAAGATAGATACATGCAGACAATGAAATGTTCATCACTCAATCAAAATGGGCTATCAAGCCATGAGAAGAGGTAGGGGAAGACTATTATTCAGTGCAAGAAGCCAGAGTGAAGAGTTATATGCTTCCAACTACATGATATTCTGGAAAAGATAAAACTTTCAGACATGAAAAGATGCATGGTTTCTAGGATTTTAAGGGGAAGGAGGGATGAACAGGCAGAACAAGAACCTTAGGCAGAGAAACTATTCTGTATGACACTATAATGACAGAGACATGTCATTCCACATTTGCCAAAACCCATAGAACAGATCACAGAAGAGAAAACCCCTTATGTCTTTTATGGACTCTGAGTGATGATGCGAATTCATGGACTGCAACAAATGTACCACACCAGTGCAGGATGTCAGTGGTGGGGGAGGGAATGCATATGTGCATGTGTGTGTGGATGGGGGGACAGGGGCCATATGGAACCCTCTATACTTTTCCTTCAAATTTTCTGTGAACCTAAAAAAACTCTAAAGAATAAAGTTTATTAATTAAAAAAAGGAAAAGCATCTCTGAAAACTATATGACTAAGGGAAAAAGAAACAGCAGGAGAAGGATTTTTAAATCTTGCAAGATTAAAGCTCTCTAAAAATTCAAAGGATTCAAAGCATTTCTCTTCCATTTCCTGCTCCTCATCGTACCTTACCCCAACCCTCAAAAGCTATGCAGTGAAGATACTATACTTTTTACACTGACAAAGGATGTTCATGCTTGGAATTATATATAAAATGAATTATATATAAAGGAAGTAAATTTATTACCTACTATGTATGCCTTAATACCTTATGGCATGCATGCTCTGATTTAAATATGTTCAAACATGCATTTGGTATTATTTTTCAAATGCTGTAAATCGGAAAAAAAAAAGAACAGAATGTACCAAAAACAGAAATGAGAACTAAAAAGTAAAACAAAACCAAAATTCAAGATTTTTTACAGAAATGAAAGCAAATTGAAATACCTAAAAATTACATATTTAAATGAACATATGTAGGAAGAGGCATTGGAAAAAAGCGGGGGGGGGGGGAAATAAGATAAAATAGCAAAATGGGACAAAGTAGTTGAAATGATGACAAAGAAGATCTGAACAGAGTAGAACTGGAGTTTCTAAAGAAATACACACAATAATGACACAAATGACATCTAAAACTGTAATTCAAGTTATTACGCAGGGCTGAATGAGGAAAAATGGGGAACAACAAATATAAGGGTATCATTTGGGGGTGATGCAAACACTCAAAACCTATTGTGATGGTTATACCACTCTGTAAATATACTAAAATTCAATTTTGTATACTTAAATGAGTAAACTGAATGAGTTATCTATCAATGAAGCTGTTACTTTTACAGACTATATAATACAAGAAAACTTTTCAGAAATATAAGAAAACCTGAGCTGAATGTTACAGGGGTCTCCAGGTACTATGAAACTTGACCCACATCATTACATTCTTAGAGGTCTCCTAGAAAATTATTAAATTTGAAGATAGGACCCTCCTCCCCCCCCTCACCCCACCCCCAGTGGTGCAGGGGTTAAAGACACAGAGCTATCAAGCTATCGCCAGTCAATGCAACAAGCTTGATCCATGGCCAGGGAGCTAACCCTCATGGTGTAGCAGACCTCTCCTGTCTAGTCCACTGCTCCCCTCAGTAGCATATTTCAGTAGATCCACCTGTTCTGTTCCCCACTCTCTCTGGTGAATCCTCTTGCCCCGCCACACCTCTGGCTTACACTCCAGTTCTTTTATATATAAATAAATAAATCTTAAAAAAAAAAAAAAGAAAACTTAAAAGATATAGAGAATTAGACTGGCATCACACATCTTTAAAACAATATGCCAAAAAACTAAAAACAATGTACCAAGAAAGGCATGGATGGAAGAGCATGTTCCAAAATCCATAAAAAGAAAATATAAACATTTTAAGTTGAGATACAACAGGAAAAATTTTAAACAAGAAACAAGTCAGGAGATTCCATATCCGTAAGCCCTTCCTGAGTAACCAAGAAATAGCATAAAAACTTTAGCAAAAAGATTAATAAACATTTAAAATAATTAATTTTGGATCTAGAAATAAAGATGAAGAAAAGGGTAGAGAATATGTCAGACATTCTGACAAAGAAGAAATAACAACAAGAACTGGAAGAAAGACTTAGAGGAGGAAAGAAGAACTAAAAATTTTAAATAGGCAATACGTAGAAGTTAAAGGCTACCATTCAAGATTGACAAACCTGTTAATAAAGCATTAAATAAGAAGCCAGATATTTTTAAAATTATTAAGTTAAAAGATAAAATTATAAGTTAAAATTATAATTAAAAGATAGTCAATAGAACAAAAAGACAAGACTTACTAACTTTTTATAAAAGATATGCAAAGAGACAAGAATTAAAAAGACTAATATATTATACACAGTACCAAGGCAGACCAGGAGGGCAAAAAAAATTTAAAAGAAAAAACATTCAAGTAGGCAGATCTTACAGCTCTAATTTTACACCTGTTCTTCAAGTACATAGGAAATTTTATGAAAAATGATCATATGTTAGATCACACAGAAATGTTAAAGAGAAAAATCAGATCTTTGATCAAAAGACAGAATAATTATCATAAAGAGAAAAAATTTCCTTCAAAATCAAAACTATGGAAAAACTTATGAAGCTCCTAGCCTATATGTCCTTTGAAGATTTGGTATGATTCCCCCATGATGTCATGTTGGTCTGATATGTTTTTGTACATTAGTTCTTTGATAAGTTTCTCTGCTCTTCATGACCTGTTCACGTGTAAGACACACCAAAAAAACCACACCAAGAAGCTTGTAGGGTAAGTGGCTTTTCTGCCCTCCCACCATTAATATTGCCTTGCCTGATGGGGCACCTGCAGTTGTTACACTGTTGTAGCTGTGTTGTTTGCTTCTGTGGGCCCTGGCTCAGTATTGAGATATTCACCAAGAGCAGCAGAGGCAGGAAAGAAGAGGCAGGAGAGAGAGAAGGGGAGAAAGAATCCCAAGAGTGAAGACTTGCTGGGGTCTTGGAGGCCTACCGGTCTCCTGGTGCCCTGGCCCCCTGGACCCCCTGCCTGACGTGACCTGTTTGCCACACGACATGTAAAAGCTCAGTAAAAGCCTGAGAAAGCCACCAAGGGCTCCAGCACTCTCCTTTACCTGGTCTGCTCGAATCATAAAGAACTAGCCCTGTGACCATCCTGCCACTACAAAGCTCCTCACATAAAGAGGCAAGTTGATATTCAAGTTCATATGCAAAAATGACATAAAACCCAGGAAAAATTCAGAAAATAAAAGTTATGAAGGGGAATGCCCTACCAGACATTAAAATACACTTTAAGTGATTCTAATTACTTCAGTGTAGGGGTCTGCAAGTGTTAACAATAAAGGGCCAGATAGCCAATACTTTAGTCCTCAGTTTCTGTCACAATATACTCAATTCCTCTGTTGTGCCCAAAAAAAATGAGATGTAAGACAACAAATAAATGAGTGCATGTATTCCAATGTAACATTATTTACAAAAATGGGGCTGGATATGACCAGCAGGCAAGAGTTTGTCAAATCCTTTACTAATGAA
Organism: Talpa occidentalis; assembly: GCF_014898055.3. Lineage (NCBI taxonomy): Eukaryota > Metazoa > Chordata > Mammalia > Eulipotyphla > Talpidae > Talpa > Talpa occidentalis. The sequence goes on along the minus strand of NW_023605305.1, from coordinate 35,057,828 downwards.
GTAGAATGTGCAAAAATAGACTGAAGTGCATATGGAAACATAGTACATGATAAAAGTGGCATCCCAAATCACTGGGACATGTGATTTGAGCTAGCCATGTGAAGAAAGACCAAATTACACCCATACTTAATTGAATACATTTGAATAGGTTACAAACAGATCAGAAATATAAAGAATGACTCCATAAGTCATGGAAGAAAATATGCATAAATATCCTTTAAAACCTGGGTGTGGAAAAAGATAATTTAACTAAAATCTTAACATAATAAAAGGAAAATTTGACTAGATAAAAATTTCAAACTTTTGCTACGTAATATTTTTTAAAACACCATACACAAAGGAATGATTGAAAACTGGGGAAAGTTTTTTGCAACACGTATTACAGATTTTTTAAGTTTTAAATTATAAAGAACTGATATGCCTAAACATTTCCTTTAAATTGAGGGCTGCAAAAACTACCAATAGCCTAACAGGAAAACAAGAATAAGATGTGAAATTTTAAAAGATACAAAATGACCCTAACTAAGAAAAAGTGTTCAGATTTACTCATAATTAAAAAGATGAAAATTAATGTTACATATTTCACATCTAAATTATTGGCAAATATCCAGAAGTATGAACATATTCTGTCACTAAAACAGTGAGGACACAGGTACTCATATTTTTGGTGAGAAGGCAAACTGTACAATCTTTCTGAAGAATTTGGCAATATCCATGTAAGCAGTGTTGTATTATGTTTTGCTATTACTTTTGAATTTGCAATTACCTTTTTTTTTTTTTTAATTAAAGATTTATTTATTTATTTATACAAGCACTGGGTACAGTCAGAAGCGTGGGAGGGTGAGAGAATTCACCAGAGCCAGAGCGGAGAGCAGAGCAGGCAGAAGGACCGAAGTACACTGCTGAGGGGAGCAGCGGGCGGCAGGAGAGGTCTGCGCGCCATGTGGGACCCTCCTCCAGTGGCCGGGGAGCAGCCGGGGATCGAACCGGCGCCGCAGAGGCTCCGGGCAGCTTCGCAACCCAGCGCTCAACCGCTGCGCCACCAGGGAGGCCCTGCAATTACCTTTTAATCAAGCAACCATGCTGCGGGGAATTTTCCCTGGAGATAAACTATAATTTTAGAATGAAAATACATATGCTCAAAATTAACTATGGGAGTACTATTCATGATTTCAAAAGAAACCCAAAACAATGTACATTGCTCACCATGAGATACTGGTTGAGTTAACTATAACAACACAATGGAATGCTACATAGCTTCTAAGCAGGAATAAGGAGTACTTCTATGGATTGATAAGAATATTTTCAGGGTACAATTTCTGGTGAACAAAGCAAAGTGTGACAGCATTTATATGCTACCTTTTATGTAAGAAATGAGTAGAAATGCATTCATTAGTGTTGAAGAAATCCAGGAAGGATAAATCAGAAATGAATGACATTAATTACCCAGTGAGAATAGGCTAGAAAAAACGGGGGAATGTGAACAGGACAGAATGGATGACTACACCTTTTAATATTGTTTTGATTCTTAGAGAACTATGTTAAATGCCATGTATTCACTCGCCCTCCCTCTCTCTCAAAAAATAAAACCACCAAGGATGGGGAGATAGTACAATATCAACAGAAATAAATGAAACTAAATGTATTTCAAATTAATAACACAGTCACACTTATTGGTGCACAAAAGGCTAACTGAAGTGACTTGAACTTGGTAATTGGTATATATAACCATAAACAAAAAAATGTTTAATTTTAAAGAAATATTCAGAATAGTTATTAGTACATTTTCTATTCAGTGGTCTAGAAAAGTAATTCTAAAGCTATGTAATATGCATTCCAGAACTAAGCAAGTAAGTCAATATATTATGGGGAAAAAGAGCCAGGTTTCTCACTGCTAGGGAAGGGAATTATGAACATGAAAAGGGTTATCTTACTGAAAGTTAGAGTAACATCTTTGGGATTAGACTAGAATTGGATTGTGAATTCACAGTTTTTAATACACAGAAAAGGAGGTCTGTGGTTTTGTTGTTTTTTTTTTTTTAAAGAGAGATGAAATTATACATATATTACCTTACAAGATTGGCTGAGAAGAGTCTAGAAGCAGGGTTCTTCAAGAACTGACTGGTTCCAAGGAAAATACAAATTAAGCCTGCAACACTTTTGCTACAGCATAAAGTAAGGAAATGCTTAAAGAACTATGAGGACAGGGCCTCCCCTGTTAGCGCAGTGATTGAGCGCTGGGCTGCGCCTCTGCAGCGCTGGTTTGTTCTCCGGCCGCTGGCGAGGGTCCCACAAAATAAATACATAAAGAAAGAAAGAAAGAACGAACTATGAGGACAGATCAAAAGGATATAGAAGTCAGTTTTCAAATGCACACTTTGAAGAAGTTGACCACCAAAATAAATAATGACAACAGATAACTCACTGAATAAAATAGGGAACCATGAGTCTATACTGATACAGTTTTTAAAAAAATTGAAATTCTAATTAAAAGAGAAAATCTACACAGTTTAAAGTACTTCTCCACAAAATACTTAATTACAAAGGGAGAAAGGGTAACTTAGGAATCAGTGAAGCAAGCTGTCAGACATCACCCCACTCAAGTAATCAAGGTATTCACGGTCAGTAATAAGACAAATCAAAATCATGCATCATGAGATAGGAAACAATGAGAACATAGCATCACTTCCGTGATAGTCCTATCAAAGACATATAACCTATATCTAATCATAAGGAAACAATATACAAGCCCAAACTGACAGGCGTACTACAAATAATGTGACCTGTAATCCTCCAAAGTGCCAAGGTCAAGTCCAGCTAAGACTGAGAAACTGTTCTGAATTCAAAGAAACTAAAGTATGATAAGTCAAGGTAACATCATTCTGAAGTGGATACTTTTGCTATCAAGGGCATTATTGGAAACCTTGATAAAACAGAGACTGAGGACTGTAATATTGCAATGTAAATTTTCTGATTTGATTCCCACATTATGAGTACATGTAGAGTATACCCCTTCGAAGGAAATATAGGGTAATGCATTACAGCATGACAAAGGATTCAGGAAGCTTTTTCTTTTTTCTTGTAAGATTTATTTATTTGTGCATACAAGAACTGGAGTATAGGCCAGAGGTGTGGAGGGTGAGAGGATTCACCAGCGACAGAGTGGGGTGCAGAACGCAGACTGACTGAAATACACTGCTGAGGGGAGCTGCGGGTGCAACAGAGGTCTGCTGCACCATGTGGGTGGCTTCCTGACTAGGGATCAAATTCATGCTGCATAGCTTCATGGTGCTGTGCTTAACCCCTTGCGCCACCAGGGAGGCCCAGGAAGCTTTATTTTCAAATAGGTAGTTTTTTGTATACTTGCATAGCTTGAGACTGTCTCAAAATAAATAAGAAACAATCTTTCAATGACTAGCTTACATTAAAATTAATACTAAACACTTCAAATTGTGGGATCATATCCCCTGGAAAAACATGTGCTAAGATTTTTTTTTTGTGCCCTTGTTCATGATTGCTGTCAAATGACCTTATTAATAAAACATCTCAAACTAGTAGTGACTGAGACCACTACGGGCTCATGTGTCTTCTCTGAATCATTCGCTATTAGTCAACAATCAGGGATTTATCAATCCCATCCCTTTTCTGGAAATTTCTTTTGGCAAAATCTCCTTTAGAATTAATTATGTAATATAGTTTTTTCTTGTTACCATTACTCTGATCCTTATTTTTTCCTTTCTTGTTGTCTTAAAGATGGAAGATTTAACAATTGCCTTTTAGTTAAAATTAAGTAACTAGGATACATAAGAAATTTAACAAGGTCTCCAATAAGTGGCCCCTAGCTTTCTAAAGGGATGAGAGGATAGAAAGAACCTTCCTTACATTAGGTAAAGAATCTTTATACATTTATATACTAGTAGTAGAATGAGATTGTTCAGAAAGTACTTAAGAAAGCATAGATGCACCAGTAGTATATAAATGTATATAGGATATATGAGTGCATTATGCTTTCTTAAGTACTTTCTGAACAATCTCATTCTAGTAGAACTTGAGTCATATCACCCAGGTAATTCAACAGGAAGGCATAGGCCTATACAGCCGTTATGTATCGGAAAATGTCTCTGGAGTTTTTTCTTGACGAAGCATACCCAGGAGATCTTTTCAGTAAGCATGCCTTAGCTGACTGAAGATATACTCAAATTGCTCAAAGGAAAGCTGCCATTTCTGAAGACACTTGTGAATTTAGGGCATACTTCTAAATCATGCAGCACAGACTTCTTAAAGTTTTCCAAAATAATGTTCGATGCTAAGGAGGGCACAATGAGATGCAAAAACTCTCGGAAACAATTTGACAAAATACACACAGTTGTATCTCCTAGAAATACACCATAAGTAATTAAAAATGAAGGCAAAGAGTTATGTACACAGATGGTGACTTATTTCCTTGATTCATTCTTTTTTTTTTCCATTCATTCTAAGAAAAATGACACATTATGGGATGTTCATGAAATGTTATATGGTAATTTCAAATTATATTATTAGAAATTTTAATAGGCAAACATTTATACAATTAGCTTGAATAAGCATACAAAGCTTTTAAAGGAAAAGAAGGCACATAAAATTATATTCTCAACTATATAAAACATATAAACTAAAAGAAAATATGCCAAAATATCAAGAATACACATCCTGAATTGACAGTCATTTCTCACTTTTTCTTTTTACTTTTACTCCAACATTCTGTAATATGCATTTACTACTTTTATAATCAGTTTTAAAAAATCAGTAAAGAACATTTCTTAAGCAAAAGAAAAATACCAGGGCCTCCCTGGTGGTACAAGGGATTAAGCGCCAACACTATGAAACTATCCACAACTACTGCAGCACAAATTCAATCCCCGGCCAGGGAGGTGACCCACATGGCGCAGCAGACCTCTCCTGTCTCACCCACAGCTCCCCTCAGCAGTGAATTTCAGTGGATCTGCCTGTTCTGCTCCCTACTCTGTCTCTGGTGAATCCTCTCACACCCAACTCCTGCACCTCTGGCTTGTACCCCAGTTTTGTATGCATAAGTAAATACATCTTTAAAAAAAAAAACAACAGAAGAAAAATATCACAAGCTAGCGTTCAAAGAAAAATTAATATTCATACAAGGTGGTATTTCAGTTCATATGAATAACTCACAGAACTAAGTCCAAAGTAGTTCAGCAATGACAGTAAATGCTAATATACCACATAATCCTATCAACTCTTAGAGATGGCTATTCCTTCACATTCCAGTTTATTATGACTATTTAGGAACTATTTAGTAACATGAACAAATAAGACATGACTCCTTTTTTCACAGAACCTGAATTCAGGTGGGGGAGAAAGACAACAGAGAGGAGTTAAAAAAGCAAACACAGAATATAATTTCAGTCAGTTCTAAGTGCTATGAGAAAAAATAAAGCAAGATGAAGGAACAGAATGAAAACAGGAGGTTATTTTAGACTGGATGGTCAGAAAAGGCCTCTAAAGAAGAGATATTTGATCATATGAGTTACTAGTGTAATAACAAATAGCACTCCCATTGCATAACTGTTCTAATAACTAGAAAATTCTATTTACAACTAAAAATACAATTAATCTCTATGAAAATAGTTTCTCTTCTAAGAGACAGTAAGGTTTATTGGAATTATAGAGACTCGGTTTAAATCCTGGCTTTGTCATTTAGTAAGAATGTGTTCTTAGCAAGTCTCAAGCTTTCTCTCTCTGAGTTATCAATTTGGACTCTTTGAACTGAAAAGTCTGGCCTCTTTTCAGTCACCAGTTGTGATGGTTAAATTTACGTGTCACCTTGGTGATGCTATGGTGGTTAGTTGTTTGGTCAAGCACTAGTTGAGATGTTGCTGTGAAGTATTTTGCAGATATGATTAACATTTAAAATTAGGACGCGCTAAGTAAAGCTTAATACCCTTCATAATGTATGTGGACCTCACCCAATAAATTGAAGGCCTTAAGAGCAAAGTTCTATCTGAAGATTGCAAGAGAGAAATCTTGTTACCTGTCTGCTGGCCTCTCCCACATGTTTCAAATTTGTCAGTCCCTAAAATCATGCCTGTCTGTCTGACCACTATTGATGCTGTTTCTCTGGAGAACCCTAATATACTGGTCAATGTTAGCATTGGTCTTCCTGCTTTCTCCCTCCATTCTGTTATCTACACAATAGCCAAAAAACCTGTAACACAATAGTGGGATAATGTATTCCTCTGGTCAAAATGCTCTAATATCTTCCTGTCTCAGGCAGAATTAAAGCCCGAAGTCTTAGAATACCCAACACCCCCTTTTTCCGTAACACTGATTTACTAACCTGACATATTGTTTTACTCATTTTACTTCCCTCCCCATTTAAACATAGGCTTTTTGCCTGTTTTGTGCACTCCTACATACCCAGCCCCAACAATAATCCCTGGCACATGGCAGGAACATTAAAAATGTCTGTTGCTGGAAGAAAAAACAAATGAACAAACAAAGGGTGATTTTTAATTTAGTCTCTATGCTCTATGTTTCCCCATTTTCTACACTGGGCATTTATTTCTATTATAATCATATATTACTGATAATAATATAAATTAGAATTACCTTTTTGTTCAAAGTTTGATCAAAATCTAAAAGTCTTAACAAAGTTCATATCCTTTGACGCCAAATTTTTCCAATGAATAACATAATGCTAAGGAATTAATCATCATCATACAATAAAACTTAATGTCAATAAGAAACTAATTAAATTATTGTGTACCCAGATAATAAAGCTGTACAGTTATTAAAAATGCAGACCTAGGACCTCCCTGGTGGTGCAGGGTTAAAGACACAGCGCTATCAAGCTATCGCCAGTCACTGCAACACGTTCGATCCCCAGCCAGGGATCTAACCCACATGGTGCAGCAGACCTCTACTGTCTAGTCCGCTGCTCCCCTCAGCAGTCTATTTCAGTAGATCTGCCTGTTCTGCTCCCCATTCTGTCTCTGGTGAATCCTCTCACCCCCCACACTTCTGGCCTACACGCCGGTTCTTGTATGCATAAATAAATAAAAAAATCTTTTTTAAAAACGCAGACCTGGCCTCACTGGTGGCACACGGGGTTAAGATGCAACCTATGTAGCTGTCCGCAGCCACTGCAGCACAAGTTCGATCCCCGGCCAGGGAGCGATCCACATGGCGCAGCAGACCTCTCCTGTCTTGCTCGCTGCTCCCCTCAGCAGTGTATTTCAGTCAGTCTGTCTGTTCTGTTCCCCACTCTGTCTCTGGTGAATCCTCTCATCCCCCAACACCTCTGGCCTGCACCCCAGTTCTTGTATGAAAAAATATATAAATCATTTTTAAAAAAATGTACACCTAAGTTTACTAACATGAACCTTATCAATAAAAATCAGGTCACAATTCCGTACAAAGAGTATGAGCCAAAATAAAAACAATACACACACACACACAACACAGAAATAAAATGTCAAGAATAAAATAAAAAATGGATACTAAAATGAAGTAAGATTACCGCTGAATGGTTATTTCTTCTTTATACCTCTCTACAGACTAAAAATAAATCAACAGAAATACATAAATCCAGCATTTATAAGCAACACGACAAACATCTATAGTAAGATATATAACATCCCTTAGGTTTCAAAAAGTAGGAAGAGACTTTTTAAAATGGCCTGAATTCCATTTAGTCTTTCCATAGCCTCAAGTTATCTGTTTTAGAAATTATAAATTAAAATTGTTAATAAAGCAAGGTGTCATCAGGTCAGGGGTGGGAAAAGCACAAGGGACTACAGTGATGGTGCATGGGTGAATTGGTGGTGAGAATTTCACGGGAAATCATACATTGTACAAAAATGAAGGATGATGTAATAAAAAATAAATAAATAAATGAAATGCTGAAAATGGTAAAAATAAATAAACAGTGGTGTCATGCTATTTTTCCTATAGCAGAGGCTCTATTCCACAGGGCTGAGTACTACTAACCTGTGCCAGGCATTGTGCTATTATTAGAACTTTCTCCAAACTATGAATTTACTTGCTGATTTTCTGCAGCTTCAAATTCTTAGATCACCACCCTTGCTGTTCTCAGAAAATATGACATGAAAAATCATTTAAAAAAATTTCAAATCATAGTTAAGAGCAGAGGAAAAAAACACTCCTAGGAAAATGTTAAGATGAATGGTTCTGTTTGGCACTGAACTTTCAAAGCCTATCAACATTAACAAGATACTTCGAAACTACGATTCAATGTAAAAAACAGCCTGATAAACGCAGACTTCAGAGACTGGTGACTGATGATACTTGGGAAGCAAAGAAAATCCTGAAAGAGAATTCTGTGACTGGAATGAGTGAATACAAGGAATTGTAATATCCACATGATTTCAAATCCATGAAAAAAGGCTAAACTAATAAATAGTATACAGAAAGCAGATTGGCCATTTAGAATGAATGTGAATGCCTCACTCAAGGCACATGCCAAAATAAATTAGAGAAACTGAAAAATTTAAAGGCAAAACATAAAGACATAAACAGAAAGAGTAAAGACTGACTACCAGAAGAGTTAAAAACTTCTTTCAAAACTTTGTTTAAAACAAAACAAAACAAAACTTTGTTCAAGGCAAAAAGTATTACAAACAAAGCTGAAAGGCAAATGCCAACCTGGGAGAAGTATTTGCTATAAAAGACAGAGGTACTGTATTTAATATATAAGAAGAGTTCCTACAAATCAGATAAAAAAAAAAAAAAGACCAATCTAAAATTGGAGAAAAGGTATGAAGAAATACCTCAAGAAACAACAGAAATGACTCTCCATTTCTTGCTAGTGTGGAAGGTCATCCTTGATGAGGAGAATAACTACCATGGAGCATTCAATGCATCCCTGATGGGATGCATTGAAGGCACATGCAGATTTCTACAGAAATGATGATTCAATGAAAGATTTTGAGGAGATGAGGAGGTTGGTATCTTTTAGAGTGCAAAGTGATCTTGAAACATAAAGGATTTATTTGATTTGAGTGCCAGGGAAGTTTACACTGACTTGTGTTCCTAAACTATGAAACAGGAATATATGGGGTAAAGGATACTTTCTCTTGATAAATAAACAATTAAACACTGTGAAGAGAAAAAAACAATAGAAATGACCAATAAATAAATGAACATATTTATCTCCTCACTAGCAAGCAAATAAATGTATTACAGTGATAACATTTGTACATTTCTTCCATCAAAATAGTAAAGAAATAAAAAATTAAAATATTCAATGATATCTAGGCCATACAAAGAGGGAAACTTTCAGCCATTGCTTTTTTTTTTTTTTTTAAGATTTATTTATTTATACAAGAACCTGGGTACAGGCCAGATGCGCAGGAGGGTGAGAGGATTCACCAGAGACAGAGCGGGGAACAGAACAGGCAGACTGACAAAATTTAAACAACTCTAGTAAACCTTAAACACCTTAAATGATATCCAGAGCTGATAACAATAGTTAGATTATAAAAGGGTCCACCTTCCATGAAAACAATCTAGCACTGCCCAGTTTGTGATAAATCACTGAGCTGTAATATACGATTTCGGCACTTTTCTGTATGCATGTTGTAATTGAAAAAAAAAAAACAAAAACCTCTCCTTTCTACTCTTCCCATCCCAAATCTATGCATGACAAACATCATTAATGAAAGAGACTTGCAAACCTGGGGGAAAGTCTGATGTAAAGTTAAGTAAATAAAGGAAGAACAGGAAACTGCAATGTGGTTTTTCTAAAGTGAGTCCATTTTCCCTTTTCAAAAAAAAAAATTAGGGGGGAATTCCTGTCATTGTAGGGTTACATATCCTTATGAACAACAACAACAAAAAAACGTGCAATGGTAAACAACAAACTGCTAATATTTGTGGAAGGAGAGGGGAGGGAGACTTAAAGGGAGAAATTATGAAACTTTCTAGTGCATAGATAACTTAATACAACCTGCTATTCTTTGAAGCAACTATAATTCTAGGAATTTATTTTACAGACATATTTGTGCAACCTAAAGCTTACATGTTGAATGAAATTAGCAGTGCTATGATACCAAAAAAAAAAAGCCTAAATAAAGTTCCTTCATAGAAGGAAGTATTATATGAAAAAAAAAGATAAAGCCATATGATGGAGTAGTCATAAAGGGTTTCATATACTGATATAGAAAGATTACCATACATCTGCATTATTAATTGGAAAAAGTTATTAACTGAAAAATGTTATGTATAGTATGGTTCTATTTGTATTTTTTTTAAGCCTTTGTCTAAAAGGAAAGGGAACCTCTAAGTGACAGCTTGGTGAGACCGTGATTTGAAAGAAACTTCATTTATCTTCTATAACCTTGAGTGCCAACTGTATTATTTTTAATTCTTTGAACCTTGATTAAATGTTTTAAATGCTGACATAAAACAGTGATTCGTCACTTAGGTTTGTTTTAAAATGCCACAGGAAAAAAACAAGTTGGAAAAGGAGAAAGTTGAACTAAGAATAGCATAACTTTGAAAATTATTCAAGTTTGGGTTGAATGGGTCTCATATTTTGGGGCATGGATGGAAATTTCCATAGGATTTTTCACATAAAATCTCAGAGAGCCCTGGCATATCAAACAGATAATTCCAGGTGAGGCAGAAGTAGGAGGGGGCATTATACTAGCCACTCCTTAACCCCCGAGGGACTCTAAAGTCAAATCTGTGTTCCAGGGGACATTTGAAATACCATGCTGATTCATGTCACCTCCATAATAAGACAGAGCCTACATAATTTGATGGATCCCTCCTTGCCCAAAAGGCAGGAGGAAGACAAAATGCTTAAGTTCCAACAAATGTTCCCTCGGGGTAGAGATTTTTTTTTTTTTTTTGTGAATTCTATTTTGTAAATTTTCTTATAAAAGAGAAAAATATATTTGTTTAAGTTCACAAAATATTAAACTCTACCATTGAACAATCCCAAAAGTTACTCCAAGTCTTCACATTATTAACCCGAAAGCACAAAAGGATAATCAACAGGAAACGATACATCCCCAAAGCTCATTGGGAACGAGAGGTGGGACAGCCATGTCTGACCTAAGAAGGCAGGCTGTGAACAAAAGTAGAACACCAGACTACAGGGGCCACATCACATGCAGTCTTTTATCTCATCCTCACACTGCCTGGGAATCTAAGACTATAAGACTGAATTCCCTCTCCCTGAACAGGGAACAAGGAATAAGAAATGAAAGAAATTGACTCTTCTCAACAACAGGCAATCAGTAAGAGGCAACTGTTATCTTCTTCTGCTTTACAAAACCCTGTAGGTAGACAAGACAATATCTCCTTTGTTTTTAAGATTTTTATTTATTTATGCATACAAGAACTGGGGTACAGGCCAGAGGTGCAGGGCGGAGGTGGGGGTGCGGGGCAGGGTGAGAGGATTCACCAGAGACAGAGTGAGGAACAGAACAGGCAGATCGATGGAAATACACTGCTGAGGGGAGCAGCAGGGGAGCCGGGAGAGGTCTGCTGCACCATGTGAGTCGCTCCCTGGCCAGGGATTGAACTGTGCTGCACTGGCTGCGGGTAGCTTCATAAGTTGCGTCTTAACCCCTTGTGCCACTAGGGAGGCCCTATCTCCATTTTTAAGGATTAAGGAACTCCAGTTTTAAGGATTAAGAAAGCAAAGTAACTTGCCTAGTATTACAGAGCTACTAAGCAACTGGCACAAAACTAGAACTGAAATTTATATGCTCCAGAGCCAGGATTCTTTCTATGAAGCTATCTCACTTCTCCAAAAACTACCCTCTGTGTAGGAAGCTCTGATAAGTTTTGACTGCAGTGTTCTCAAACCACTACAGCTCACTGCACATATTCAAAGTAAGAAAAGAAACAAGAAAGGCAGCTGTCAAGAAGTTGTATGAATTACTGTCCAGTATATATCTACACTGGAGTAGGCAAAGACACTAATATTTGATTCACATGGTCCTCACTGTCATTCCAAATAATCAGTCCTACCCTGAAAAAAGCTAATTGATAACACTCTCCTTAGCTGAAAGCTCGCAAATGGCATTCCCAAGAAAACTTGCTAGTCCACTACAGCAAATCCCTGCATTCTAGGTGTGTCAACCTGAAACTTTAAACACTAAAAATAAAATGGAATCTGTTTCAACCTAAAAATGAGTTGCCAAGTTGCTGTCACAACAGCGTGGTGACTAGAACTGGCTTTGCAATTATCCAATCCAGGCTCATAACCCAACTCTGCCAATGAAATAAATGTGTAACCTTAGGCAAGCCAATTCAACTCTGTAACTTCATTTACAGAAAAGGCCATGATAATGTCTCCATAAAGGAGAAATGAGATGACTTACAGCCCAATACACAGAAAGGAGGAAAATAAATGACACTATTATTAACATTGGCATTACTCTGTGCCATAGAGGTCTTAGAGTCCTGCAAATACTCTACAAGGTCTGAACTCCTGATAATCTCATATAACAATCAACTTGTTGAATCTGGATATCTGAAACAACTGAAATATTGACTTAATTCAGCGTGGTGTAAATACATCCAGATATTCCAGTTCAACAATTCTTAAAAACTGTTAAAGGTTAGTCCTCATTTAAACTGGTTCACATTTTTTTAAAAATACAAAGATGTTTGGCTAAAAATACATAGACATCTCCGGATTTAATTACAAACACAAACACACACACACACACACACACACACACACACACACACTCTTCATTTGTGATTCAGTCTGAATTTTCGTTCCCAGGTCTGCTTACTACAGTGGGCTTCTAGTGAGCAGGGAATAAGTCTGTTGTTCGCCTTTATATGCCCAGCACTAGTATAGGTCCTGGCATATACCAACTGCCCAGCAAATATTCACAGAATTTAATCTGGAGAAAAGTCATTCAGGAGCCTCAAGAGAGCTCATTCTAGAAAAGGGAATAAAATCCCCCCCCCAATAAATATTTGGCAATTTTTCTTTTTTTATTTTTAGTACACAAGCTACTCACCAGATATCACTAGTAAAGTCTTCACAAACAAAAGATGGAAAACTCTAGCAATAGTAGCATTCCAATACAGAGCAAAGAAAACCAGTTTTGTAGTCAGGTGAACCTGGAGTTAAAATGTAGCTCCATAAGTTTATGGATATGTAAATATTAACTTGTGTCCAATCACAAGTATCACCTCTGAGGCCCAGTTTCCACAGCTGACAAATAGGGATAATAATACCTAATCACAAACCTAATACATGAGAAGCACCAATTACAGTTGGTAATTTTCATTTTTTGACAAATTTACTCAGGTAAATGAATGACATATTTAAGCCTTTGTTAACCCTTTTGCCTTTTCACAGACAGCAGAAACTAGAAGGGCTGCAGGATGACTACCTTTTCTCCTGCTTTTCAGAAGGAACACTAACTCAGTCAAATAGGCTAATTGGGCAAAGTTGCAACTGTTAAAGGGCTCACTGTGATAATTTTAAGGAGACTCAAGCAACCTCCTGAGCCAAAGCCAAGTCAACCAGGCTCTGCCCTCTTCAGGTAGTGCATTCCTTTTCCTCTGGAGCGGGTTCTAAATGGGCTTGCTGAGAGCAGTACAATACCAACCAAGAGTCATCTCGGTGATAAACCCCAAAGATGTAGCAGAGAAATAATGGACATTCTTTAAAAGTCTAAACCCAAAATAAGTCACTAAATTTTAGCATTATTTGGAGACTGGAGATAGAAGAGTAGGAAGACTGGAGATAAAATAGTATGTAAAACTAATGAGGAAAGAGGAAGGTCTAGTCTTCCAGGTTCATTAATACATGTTTACTTTCCATTCACAAATGGAACAAAACAGTAATGATTCCAACCAGCTGAGTACATATTTCATTTTCTGTGCTGCAAACTCTCATTTATATATTACAGAAAATAAAAGCCTCACAAGTAAACAAAATTCCCTGTACACCTCCAAAGACAATATTTGTTCCATTCACATTTCAGTGAATATCATTCAACATTTCACCTTATTTCATTCAAGGTCCAACCAAAGCAAAGTTTACATTTTTTTCTCTCAAATGTCACATGAGAGATGAATGAAAGAACTTTTAACACATCTAGCTTTTCATTTTCAGTAAGGGAGAAATCCATGTTTCCTCCCACTCAGGCCATCTCCAGAGAATTCATTAACACCATTACTAAAACATAGTGAATGATGCCTTACAACAGTGATTTACTTCAAAATGAGAGCAATAAAAGAATCTGCACTCCCAGACCTCGTTAACAACTACAATTCTTCCCCTACTAACATTTCTGGAAAAATAGTTGGATCAGGCCACTAAAAACCACCTGTAATATTTAAGTAAGCATTTTCAGAAAACAGAGACAAAGATGTACACTATTACTATAATGCAACATGCATTATTTAGTACCAAGGAGATTACATACAATAATGTCTTTTCAAGAGCATTTTTTGTTAAGTTACATTACATGCAAGGAAGCTGCTTTCCCAAAGATAAATTATATGAAACACTGCAGCCTCACTGAAACGTCGAACCCCTGAACTCTTAAAGCTGTGACCCACCCTTTTATAGATTCTAAGACAACAGGATCTCTCATATTGAATTCACTCTCAAATTAATTGCTAGTCAGGTTCCAGTACTGTTTTCTAAAGAAAGCAATTTGAATCAATAACCTCACCAATGGTACTCAGAATGCTTGCCAATAAGTAAAAGAAATGCACAGTCCCAATATGAGGGAAATTTTCCTCCTTCCTGGCTCCCCAGCTCCATTAAAACTATAAACATGAATAGAAAGATAACCTTGAGAACAGTAAAGTCACCTAGGCCATCAAAAATATCTAACTCATTTCTGACTGTATAGTGTTTTCCTACAACAGGGCAGCCTCAACAGGATGCCAGGAATTTAATACCATGTTTTAAAGATACATCAAACTGTCTGAGCTATGCAGCAATGAGAGCTGAATACTGCAAACCATACTTAATTAAATACATGCTTTCTCCAAGCACAGCTTCCCCAATAAAGCCACTAGCTTTTTTTCTGCCTTGGCTCACAGAGTCCACCCCAACAAGCGAGGTCAGTCCAGCTGCACTCCTACTAAAAGTTTTTTGTTCCTGAGCATCTCCTCCCCATCCCCATCCCCCACCAAAAGTTTCACTTTTATCTGTGGAATTCTCTGCCAGCCTCAGCCTGGAAAACTAGGTTGACGGACCCTGAGGACAGGTGTCAGATCTGGCCTCTGGAGGTGGCCCAAACTGACAGTTATTGGCAGCATAAAGCTGTGATCTTTAGAAACTTCAATTTGAGGCTTTACACCATTAATGATTCCCTTTCCATTCCTTTTTGAAGGAGGAAGAGAAAGCAAGCCAAAAGGATGACTTTCAAAATAGAAAAATCACCACTTTAATTATGAAACCCTCCCAACTCAACAAAGAACTGTTAAAAGTAGCCAAATGGAAAATGTCAGGGTTTTTTTGGGTTCATGCACAACTATTAAACATAAGAATCACAACTTCAAGGTGGGAGGGGTGGGGAGGGAATAAAAAGCAGGAGCAGAAAAAGAGGAGCGGAACAGGGCCCAGCCGAAGACCCATTTGCTCAGAAGGGCCCCTCTCTTGGACTAACAACTCCATGTGGGGCACCCAGGCTGGAGGAAAGCAGAGGGTTACACAGAACATTTAGCAGACTTAACATTGGATTAAACACACTACTGCAAGTTTCAACAATGTTCAAGGCATACGTAAAAAACACATTTACAACAAGAAAGAAGAGAGGCACCTGGAGACATCTGACACTGGGCATGCTCTGCAGGCAACTCAGTGCGCACATGCTCTCTACCAGGTTGGCGCAGCCTAGCCACAAAGACCTTGGCACAGAACACTGCAGGATGACAAAAAGGAAGGAAGAGAAGAAGCAGTTAGAGGCCGCAACAAATCACTCCTTCACACAGGCAACTTGAATGTTAGTTGGGCAGGGGATGCACCCTTGGAGTCTGAAGGTCAGGGCAGGTGGTCCTAGACAATTCACTGAAACCTTGGGAGAGGGCCCCACTTTCTGTGCTACAGAGAGGTTTCTGCTGCCAGATACTAATTCTTTGGGGTAAAGGGAACAGAATCAAGAGGGGGAGAGAGAATGTTTAAATGAAAACCCACTAAAGGGAATTGTGAAAGTCTGAGTGTAAAACAAGATTAGTGGTGAGACTGTGACTATAAACTTCAGAAAAGTAACAGTTCCTGGTCTACGTCATAGAATTATAACTGCCACAGTTGCTGAAGAACCTACCATGTGCCAGGCACTTTAAATCTTTAAACGGGTTCTCTAACTCCCACACCATGGTGTAAGGAAACTGATTCAGAGGTTAAGTCATTTGCACAAGGACACACAGTAAAGGAGGGGAGAGCCAGAATTTCAAACATTAGTTGGTCTGCTATTAAAACCCACATTCATTCCACAAGACTATATGATGCCTCTATTGTCAAAACTTGGATCATTCAAATTTTATCCTGTGGGTAGAGGTCTGCACTTCCCTAAAGTGAAAATGCAGGAGACCTAGAGGCAGTGAGGCAAAAGGAACGTGCAAGATGAGTGATAGACTGATAGATACAAGCAATAAAATGGCTAGTTAATAACACATTGGTTTTTCAGTGTCATCCACATCTCTGCCTTCCAAAAACAAAACTGAAAAAATGTCATGATAATACATTTTGGATTGTTTACAAAGTTCATTTGACATGAAGAATTAAAAGCTTATTTCATTTACCCATTCCCATTCTCTTTTAAAGGCTTGATGATTTTAAGGGAATTAAGAAAAAATACATAAATGAATATATGCATTATGGCTATACTTAATAAGCATTTGTTTATGGTATGCAATAAATACTTTTTTGGACCTAAAATCAATTAATTTACTTTGGCAAAATCAATAATCATGCAAAAAACCAGAAGGTAGGGGCTTGGGTTCAACCAAAATACTCCATAAATCTCAAACCCAACACCATAAAGTTGTTTATCCTAACCATAAGTAGGATGCTCAAACATCCTCATTTTCCTGGGACAGTCTAAATTTATACTTTCTGTCCCAGTTTAACTTTAACTCTCAAAAGCCTTGTGGTTTGGTAAGATTCTATGGTCACCCCTGCCATAATACAAACAAAAACAGCTCTGCCTGAAATCAAACAAACCTAGTTTCCTACATTTAGCCTACAGTGTAACTAGAAGTTGCCATCATTTAGAAAAGGTATTTGAAAGAATACAAAATCAGAGGAAGCAAATGGCATAAAAAATTAAACAGCTTTTTGGTAACAATGAAAACGCCATACATTTCCAATGTGTGCCTTTATTCCAAAGCTTACCACAGTCATACAGAAGTGTATCACTGGTTATTCCAAGCATGCATATTTTGTCACCCCAACACTTTTAGAGTGCCACAAAAGATGCTGAAAAATGTTTACATAATATACTGAAAATATTTGCCATTGATCAAGCTCTTGTTACATGCTAGACATCTAGTCTACAAAGTAAACCTCACGAGAGTTTGTGTAAGACAGTTACTCCATTTTACAAAGGAGAAAATCAAGGACCAGGAAGGACAGCTAAAAAAGAAATTTGCCAACATGCAAGAAAACAAGAACTAACTGATGGCAGAATTAGGACTAGAAGTTAATCCTGTCTGACTCTAAGCAAATAAATTTTCTTTGCACTAACAAATAAAATGCTCTTTATATGGAGCAAATGCTTGTTAAAATAACTATATTGAAGTCTATCAGAAGTAGAGGGGTAGAGAAAAGGCCCACATATTACATTACACATATTTCTTAGTTTAAACAAACTCCCAAAACACTCAACAGTTCAATTAAGCTTCTTTTTTGGAGTCTTTGTAGTTATCTAAATTACAGAGTAGCTCAAATCTGAGAACAGAGTTTAAGGATTATACCTGTATTCAGTAAGTCATACCAAATTAACACTAAAGCACACCTGCAAATCAATTTTCATTTATTCAGTAAATATAACCAGGTCCCCTCTGTAAAGTTTAATGTGTATTTGCCTGAAAGGGTAACTATTAAGGCATGAGGTACCATAGCCTCATCAAATACTGCTGTGAACTTAAGATCTAAAACTAAAAAAAAAAGTTTCACATTTAATAAATCAAAGAATCAACTATTCACCTAGAAGCCTCACCTTCCACTCCTGATCTGAAAAGTGAAAAAACTGAAGTCCAGAAAAGAAACATAATGAATTTTTAAAGGTTTCTCAATCATCTAATGATTTGAGCAACACAAAAATATGGAAAACATAAAATTTCCTGATAATTTAATTTAAAAAATGTACCATTTTGTTACAAGTGTATTCACTTGATATTGAACTTGCATATTCAGGGAAAAATTTTAAAGGGCCCTTTGAGGATCCAATTTCCATGAGTTTATAATATCCATGGAAGATACTGTGGGGTATAGACAATTACATCTATATATACAAAAGTAAACAGCACTACTTTCACACTCAATTACCTTGAAACTAAGTGACAGTGCTAAAAAAAAAAAAAAAAAATGCTTTGCTCAGCAGGAAAAAAAAAATGCCACAGTAAGACAGTCATCCTTTCCTAAGGAAGTCTGAACCTGCTGGTCCAAACAAGATTCCTCTCAAGTCTAATGGACCAAAAGGACATTGATTAATTTGAAAATAAGCAAAAATAAGTTCACCATTTATCAACTCAAGAGCATTAAAATGCAGGTAGGGCCACAGCAGAAATGGATTCGTGAAGTTTCTAATTTTAAATTTAGGAATCTGGTTGGAAATCCATGTAGACTAATGTCGAATAAGGACTATTCATTATTCTTTAACTGAATAATGTAAAAATGTCTTCATATTAGCTATATTCATAATGTACACTACTGTCTTTTTCTTTTTGTTTAAGCCAACAGTGGGCTGCTATCTTTAAACTTCTGTAACACTATCTCATTGTTTAAGTAAGTCTGAAGAACTTCCCTGATACCATGGCTATTTACCAATTTTGACAAATACTTATTGACATGTTCATTATGCTAACAACAATAGAAACTAAGCCTCTTTCCTCTAGAGACTTCAGCCTCAAGCTCAAGAGAAACCCAAAGGGATCACAATGGGGCTACTTAAGAGAGGTCTTTCAGGGGTAGAAAACCCTAAGAACTGTTTGTTATATTTCATATGCAGCATTCTGATTTAAGATTGTTCTAATCTGAAAGAATAGGAAATCATTCATATGGGTTTCTAATATTAAAAACAAATGTCCAATTCAACTATTATATTTTTCAATTCCTATAGCCAAAGAAAATAACATTAGCCAAAGAAACTGATAGTTTTGTTAATTCTGTCACATACACTGCATAATCAGAAAACTCAGGACCCTCATGCTGAGCAACACTATAAATCAGTAAAGGCAAGAAGAACAGCTATTGGCATTTTTCAAAAGCAAAGTTATTAAAAGAGGTAGCAGAGAAATGTCCTAGGCTCTCTTCCTATTGCCATAGGAACCACAAATTAAAAGGGAAAAGTGGTTGCAGGCACCTTGTCTTCTGATTGGCTGGCTTGAAGAAGAACTCACAAAAGCTAACCTTGGTCTGCTTCTAGATGGAGTTGGTTTGAATATCCTGCCCTGATTCCTTCTCAAAGAAGCAATTCTTTTAAAATACCAAAGAGGTATTTTATGTTAATCATCACTAATGTCACTCTGATTTAGAAATCTGCCTTATTATAGGTTTCTAAAAATCCCCCATAGTTTTTTCTCTAAACCACTTCCCAAAAAATCATTACCAGCCCCTTCTAACTCCTATCATCAACATGTTTGAGATAACCAAGTTGAGTGGCTTAAATACTACTCCATTCAACAACAACCAAAAAAAAACAACTTGTATCTGCAGACAGAAAAGCAATTAACATTCTCTCTCCTCCATAGGAGGGAATCTTGAGAATGTGCAATTAATACACACACACACATGCACACACACACAGAGACAACCAATTTCAGAATGTGCAGTTAATACACACACACACAACCAACTTGAGAATGTGCAGTTAATACACACACACACAGACAACCAACCCAAAGGAGGAGGATGCCTGAACTAAGTCGTAAAGGATATGCAGGCGGCAGCCAGGGGGAAAAAAGAAACACATTCCAGGCAGAATAAATAGCATAAGCAAAGCCGAAGAGATAAAAAAATGGCACAACCGATGCAAAGACCTGTAATTTAATTTAGCATTACTAAAATATCTAATTGTGAGATGAGGAAAGTTTAGAAAGAGAGAGACACAAAGTTCTCCCCTATCCATTGTAAGCAAATTGGGACTTATCCTGTAGGAAACCAGCTCTTGTACTCTGCTACTGCTCACCAGTAAACAGCCAATCCTTCCCAAGTGTGAGTTCCATTTTTTATCAACATGCACAAAATTTCCCACCCTGAACTCAGCATGCATACTATTTCAATAACACCTGTCAGAGGGATAGATGCTTGTCATGCAGCACCCTGATATGGATGGGGTTCAGTGAAGTTCTCAGACTATGAGAAGGGGATGAAACAAAAAAATCAAGCCAAAGCCAAGTCAATTCAATCAGCATCAAAGAAAGAGCCTATGTTTTCTAGATCATGTGGAGAACACTTGTCACATGCAAGAGAGAAGTCTGCTGAACAGTAACGCAAAAATGGGAAGGAAATTAAAAATAAATGTATATTTTTATAGATATTGTGGAAGAGTACTAGGAATCTTTTCAATTCTTCAGGTGAGGCATCAAAACTTTAATATTGAAAACACAGCTAGAGGCAATAATGAAACAACTATTAAACTGGTTTAGTAGAAGAATGATCCTCTTAACTGGTGGGAAATATTATTGGAAGAGAAGTGAGAAAGATAAGTATTTTAGAGATCTAGAAGTTGGTCTCTCATTTTTTTATAACCAAAGCAAATTTTCAGCTGGGTTATCAAAAACAGCCACAAGGGCCAGTCAGCACTTACTTTTGAAAGACCATGTTTAAAGTCAATTTTCAAACTCAGTCTAGGTTTCCCCCCAACCCGCAATAAAACTTCCACTAAGACCTACTGATAGTCTATAAAATAAAGAGCACCATCATAGTGAATTGAGGGGTACCAAATACAAAGGGAGTGACGTGAAAGATCCATTTCATGATAACCTTTTGGCAGTAAGGCCTTCTCACTCAGAATCTCTTTCCAAGAGTGGGAATGTGGTCAGAAGAACCATACAGTAGGTGGCCTCAAGGAGATTATTTAACTTCAAACTTGGCTGCAAAACATTCATTCAGTTTCTGTTGGAGACTGTCCTCACTTCAAAGCAAGCAATGAAGCTAATCCAAATTAGGAACTACCCTATTGTATCTCAATTTTCAGACTATAGCTTTTCAAGGAGCAGCAGTAATTGTAATGAAAATAGGGCTACAAAGCTTTTAAAACCTAGACTTTGGCTGTTTGATGTTTAACGGCAACCTAAAGAACAGCCAACTTATCAAAATCATTGTATTGCTTTTAAAACCAAGAATCACAACACAATAATAAGGTTGTAGAATAAAAGTTACTTCATAGTTGAGAATCATTGTCCAAAGCCTTTTAAAGAACTGAATACTTGTCCACTGACATAATGTGACTTTCTTTTCCTTATAATGGCATTTTATTATAAAAGCATGTCAGTAACCACGTGGGACTATAACCAAGATAGTTAATACTTTGTTAGGCAACGGTATTGCTGAACTATATATTAGAGGTAATATACTAGAGAGTATTTTCAGGCCCGTAAGAAAAAGGGCAGAGAGAGGATGTGGTAGTGGATAGAATAGAGAAAAAAAGGATAAAAATTTGGAAAACTTAAATTTACCCTCTGCCAAATTTTAGAGATCAAACACAAACAGCAGTGGAAGTGGGACTCAAAGCCAGAACTCAAACTTTTCTTAAAGCCCTAACATTAAAAAAAAAAATTCTGATGTCCAAACAATTATCTCATCTTATGTAATTATCTAAGATACCAGAAGCCAAAAGCTAACAAAACTAAAATGGATCTTTACCATTATCTTTACTAGAAGGATAAAGGATTTTTTTTTTTTACTCATTCATATTTGCTGATTTTTCTTCAATGAAACTTTAGCACTTGTAGTATTTTAATATTACTTTGCATAATTTCAAGTGATGCTTTATTTTGTTTAATTATATAACTAATTATTTAAATTGTTATGTTATAAATAGTAATAACTTGATAGCCTGGATAAAAAATTCTTTTGCCAAGAATTTTGAGCACATCTTAAACATCTGTAATTTAAAAAAATGTTAAGATGCTGAGTGGTGGAAAAATATTTTACCTAATGACCCTCAGATACAGCACTGAACATCAAAATAACAGCTTATTCTGAGTAATTCCAGAGGGGATAAAAATCATCACTGTCCACTTTACAATTGCCATCCATGGTTCAAAAATGTCACCAGGTTTTTAAGAGCTCTCACAGAAGCTGGAGGGAGGAAGGATTAGATGAATGTGGGGGGAGTGGAATCTCTATTCTAAGCTGCATGACAGAGAACAGGATGTAACAAAATAATCTATTTCCGGCATAGCCACATGGGTCCTCAGTTGTACTCAGACCAGTCTGAGGTTCAGTTGCCAAGAAGGAACAGATTCCCCCAGCAAGTTCCAGGTTAGTCTAAACCAATCACAATGGGGTTTAGCCAAGATCCACAAATCCTGAGACAGGAGAGAATTAAACAACAGTTAAATTAAGGACATCTGAGCTTTTGTCAGTTAGCATCTGTGGTGCAATTAGGAATGTTGTTCAGGACTAGAGCAGACCACTAAACTATTAAGTTTGACATCATTTTCTGTAAGAATTATAAATGTAGTGAAAATTTACAGAAGTGTAAACTGGGAGGGGTACCAATTGTTATTTTCTGAGTGCCTACTTTGTGCCAGACACTGTACAGCCATTGTGGTGTCTTAAATTCTCACACTGCCTGAGGACAGACAGGTATCTCAGTCTTACAGAGGAAGAAACAGAACCAGAGACAACAAATAACTTGCCAGAACTCAAAAGTGACAGAAATGAAATTCAAATTCAAAATCCCTATTTTTCTTTGCTGAATTACACTGCCAGTCACTTCCTTTTCTTGACATTAAACTCCTTAAAGCGTCAATTCCCTGATTTACTTGCAAATTTTATCTTCTTGTCTATACTAACAGGAATGTAACTGGTACACCTCTCACATTCAACTCCTCAATGCACTTTCAAAACTTGAAAATACCCTGAGTATATTATATGACTCTGCAACTTTATCTGCAAAAAATTATAGTAAGGAAAAAAAATAAAGATTTATCCAAAAATATAGCTAAGAAGATGCTTGTTGTTGACATTGACAAAATATAGCAAAGGAAAACATGTGCAATAATAAGGACTAGTTTAAAAAATTAATCATTCAGAAGACAGAATATTATATGTCAAGCAAATAAAAATCATGTTGTGGGAATATATTTATTGACCCAGAACTGAAAAGTACAAGACACATTGAAGTAATAAAGGTGACAAATCAGGACTTATATAATAAGACATAAAATACATGTAAAATGCCCAGAATTACATACAGGTGATTTTTACTTTCTTCTGCTTTGTCTATCGTATTTTTCAATTATAGACAATCCACAACTGGCTCTAGACTACTCGAGTTTCTCAATCCTTTCTCCAGGCCACCTCAAAACAGAGTAACTGACATTTCCACACTACTACTTGGGGATTTGGTCACAGCAAGGTGTCTCTTGATTCCAAGTCATTCTCTTTCAACAAAGGTGGAGAGTGGGTAGAATGAAGCTAGCTAGCAGTGTTTGGCTGTACACTGAGGTGACAAAAACACTACCCTAAATCCATCTCAACGTCTCTGACTTCTAGATAATTGCTCACTAAAGGTATCAAGCGAGAAAACTCTTACTGCGTTCTGGAGCTTCCACATCTAAATATCTGACAATCCATATCCACATTGCAAGAAACCTGAGGATTTCCATGTCAGAAAACTAAAAACTCACCTTATTTTTTAGGCATCATCTGAGAACTGCGAGCCATCTGCTTTGATTACCTATAGCAGGGCACTCTGCTTAGTCCAAATTTCCCTTCCTTACCATTTCCGACAGGTGCTGGCTGCGTACAGAATGCAGCTCTGTGAAAGGGGGAGGACCATCACAGTGCAGTCAACAGGTGTCATTTTCCCCACCCTCCCTTACATGCAGTCACCGTGGTCTACAATTCCCAGCATGCCACGCTGAACAGTGGGCAGCTGAGAAGCAGCAAAGTGGATGTATAAACTGAGGTGTAACAAAGGAGGAAGGAGAAACATGTGGAGAAGAGACTCGGAGAAGAGATAATATCGGTAAGACACACGTGGAGAAGCTGCTCTAGGGAATTTAGCATTTTAGCAGAGACAACAGCAGCTGTTGATCTTGTATGGATTACATGCTGCACTTTGAATTTTAGGTTCTCCTCCTGTTCTAGCTCTACAGGACCTCCTTAAATCCTTTCTTGTGGTTGGTTCCCTGCTGGAAAGTGCCTTAGACTGTGGCAAGCTATCCAGCCTTAGCCACCCTGCTTTGGATCAAGTCTGGCTGGGCATTTACCCAAAGGTGATGAGTAATCTTGGGAGTTTTATTAGATACCTGTTATTTGACATCCTTTCTTCTTCTTCATCTTCTTCTTCTTCTTCTTCTTCTTCTTCTTCTTCTTCTTCTCTCTCTCTCTCTCTCTCTCTCTCTCTCTCTCTCTCTCCCTGCCCCCCACAACAATTAAAGATCTTTCACACTAAGAGTCTGCTTTAGTTGCCTTTGTGCATGAGGATGTCCAAACCCTTTTAGCTCCTTAACAGACTGGGATCCCTGAGTACCCCCTCGATTTCACCCAGTTACAGCTGCATCCCTTCCTAGTCCTTCTGTCAACTCAAAAGTCAATAAACTTTTTCTTTTTTTTTTTTAGATTTTTTTTTAAATTTATACAATAGCTGGAGTACAGGCCAGAGACACGGGAGGGTGAGAGGATTCATCGGAGACAGAGTGGAGAGCAGAACATTCACTGCTGAGGGGAGCAGCAGGCGCGACAGAATAGGTTTGCCGTGTCATGTTGGAATCTCCCTGGCTGGCCAGGAATCGAACCCGAGCTGCAGAGGCTGCGGACAGCTTTACAGCGCTGTGCTCAACCCGCTGTGCCAATGGGGAGGCCCCACAAAAAGTCAATAAACTGTAATTAAAGAATTTCTGGAAGTGTTTGCAGAAGATATAATTGCCTATTATACTGAGCCAAAATCCTTACCCTGTTTTTCAAGTGAAAGGTTTATCAAGTTTTTAAAAGAACATTAGGACATATATGAACATATATAAACTAAACCTTTTGGGCCTCCCCGGTGGCGCAGCGGTTGAGCACTGGGTTGCGAAGCTGCCCGCGGCCTCTGCAGCACCGGTTTGATTCCCGGCTGCTCCCCAGCAACGGAGGAGGGTCCTACATGGCGCGCAGACCTCTCCTGCCACCCGCTGCTCCCCTCAGCAGTGTACCTCGGTCCTTCTGCCTGCTCTGCTCCCGGCTCTGGCTCTGGTGAATTCTCCCACCCTCCCTACCCAGTGCATGTATAAACAAAACAAACAAACAAACAAATAAATAAATAAATAAAACATGCCTCTATTAAAAAAATTAAAAAAATAAAAAAATAAACTAAACCTTTTTTTGTCCTGGTATGATGAGAGTCTCAATTTTTTTCTAGAAAGAGATATTACTTTCAGGAGTCTGACTTGAGGAATATTACTACATCTACTCTCAATGACTTGACTTAATTGTAGACCCATATCATAATCCTATCTTGACTTTTTCATTTTAAACTGTTTATTAAAAAAAGTTTACTGAGGGGCCTCCCTGGTGGCACAAAGGGTTAAATGTCAGCACTATGAAGCTAACTGCAGCACGAGTTCGATCCCTGGCCAGGGAGATACCCACATGGCACAGCAGACCTCTCCTGTCTCACCTGTTGCTCCCCTCAGCAGTGTATTTCAGTAGATCTGCCTGTTTTGCTCCCCACTCTGTCTCTGGTGAATCTTCTCACCCCCTGCACCTCTGGCTTGCACCCAGTTCTTAATGCATAAATAAATAAATCTTAAAAAAAAAGTTCACTGAACATTATTCCAGTGTACAAAATGCTTCAATAGACAACACAAAATTCACAAAACCAAATATTCTGGTATGAAAAACCATGTCTGAAAATAAAACTGCATTATTTCCCAGTTTACTACAGGAAGATGGCCAAGTTCCTAAAGAAGCATAAAATATTTTAAAGAAGTGACATTTTTATTTACTACTTTCAAGATAATTAAAATTTAAACTCAACTAATGGTATTTTAAAAATCAATTCAAAATACTTTCAAAGCTTCCACCATTTAATACTGTTCCTGTCTTATTATGAGACCTGAATAAGTACCTGTAGAATGAAAGTTGGTCCTATAAAAAAACTTTTGAAAACCATTTAAATTAACCCTCTAGTACATTCTCAACATTGCTCATTTCTCAAAATTCGTATTTATTTTCACAGAACTAGCCAGCCCCAATCCCAAAGCCTTAACATTTAAAAATGTACACACACACACACACACAGAGAGAGAGAGAGAGAGAGAGAGAGAGAGAGAGAGAGAGAGAGAGAGAGAGAGAGAAAGATGGACAGGGAGGTGAGGGTTAGAAAACAGTGGTAATCAAAACTTTGCTTCTTTAGCTAGAAATATCATCAAATGTGAATTGTCAACGATACTACTAAAAAGGGGCATTTTATCATTCCTTCGTTACCTTTATAGCAAACTCAACACTTGCTTTACTTTCTCATAGTCCATTATTCGCATATCCCAAGCTGACCTTGGTTTCAAATAAGAATGAAACTATGTGCCTTGCAATCCACTGGGCTCTAAGAATAAATGAATCTGCATTTCAACCCGGGGCAAGGACTGCCTTACTCAGGGATTCCTGCTGCTTAATTCACAGCAAGGATAGCTTTGATTCCCATCACACTGTCAGCTTCCTGTAGGCAACTAGGTAAGGGGAGTTCTCACCACTTGAAATCAGAGTGGTCATTAAATTCTGGAGCTGGGGCCTCCCCGGTGGCGCAGAGGTTGAGCGCTGGGTTGCGAAGCTGCCCGCGGCCTCTGCGGTGCCGGTTCGATCCCCGGCTGCTCCCCGGCCACCGGAGGAGGATCCCACATGGTACGCAGACCTCTCCTGCCGCCCGCTGCTCCCCTCAGCAGTGTACTTCGGTCCTTCTGCCTGCTCTGCTCCCTGCTCTGGCTCTGGTGAATTCTCTCACCCTCCCGCGCTTCTGACTGTACCCAGTGCATGTATAAACAAAACAAACAAACAAATATAATAAATAAATAAGAACATGCCTCTATAAAAAAAAAATAAATAAATTCTGGAGCTGAAAGGGACTTTATATACCATTTTGTCCATCTTCTAAAAATGTTTCTCTTGACCAGGTTCTGTAAATCTCTCATATGGTATGTTTGGTATGCACCCCCTTGAAAGCATCTAATCTCAACAGTAGGTAATTATTGCTAAACATATCCTACAAAAAAGTCCGCCTGGTCTTTTTGCAGATGTACATACGGACATAGTAGAGTACAACACTCTGGAACTTCTCACACAAAGAAAGTAATAAAGTCATGATGTAAAGGCCCAGTAAAAATTTAAAAGATACTGGACTTCTTTGTCGGAAAACCTGTTCAATTCCACTGTTTTGAATAACTTCATGAATGACTCAGATAGAAGAAATCAGTCAGAGTTCTATAAAGCACACACACAGGGCCTCCCTGGCGGCACAAGGGGTTAAGACACAACCTGTGAAACTGTCCGCAGCCTCTGCAGCACGAGTTCGATCCCTGGCTGGCCAGGGAGCAACCCACATGGTGCAGCAGACTTCTCCTGATTCGCCCGCTGCTCCCCTCCGCAGTATACTTTGGTCAATCTGCCTGTTCTGTTCCCCACTCTGTCTCTGGTGAATCCTCTCACCCCCCACAACTCTGGCCTGTACCCCAATTCTTGTATGTATAAATAAATAAATCTTTATTAAAAAAAAAGCACAAAACACAGATGTCAACATAATAAATTTTTAATTTACTATGTGAAACCACGGAATTGGGAGAAGAAGACATCTCATGGGGGCATTTCCTACCGCATCAGAGGAAAAAAATAATCAGGAATCAGTGCTTGTTTTAACTGATGAATTAAGTATCTATAGAGAAACAGACTCAGAAACCAAAACTGGACTGTGAAAAAGGCTGAAAGAGTGACAATATTCTTACTTTGAAAATAGTCAAATTCAAAAAACAAAAATTGCTCTATAACCCACAGGAAAATACTTGGAGCAACGAATTTTGCAAAAAAAAAAAAAAGAAAAAGAAAAAAAGAAAAGAAAATAGACTTTCTTTCCAAATAAACTGTGGGTTTTATTTTTTTTAATAATTTATAAAAAGCAAGTGAGACAAGGGGGCCTCCCTGGTGGCACAGGGGTTAAAGACACAGCACTATCAAGCTCTCAAGCTGTTGGGAGCCACTGCGGCACAAGTTCAATTTCAGGCCATGCAGCTAACCCACATGGCATAGCAGACCTCTCCTGTCTTGCCCACTACTCCCCTCAGCAGTGTCTCTCAGCAGATCTGCCTGTTCTGCTCCCTACTGTTTCTGGTGAATCCTCTCACTGCTCACACCTCTGGCCAATAACCCAGTTCTTGTATGCATAATTAAATAAATCTTTAAAAAAAAAAAAAAGCAAGTGAGACAAGTTACCAATTTACAATGTCATGTTTTCAGATATTTAGAGTGGCTGTACATAGTAGGAATTCTGTATTTGTTAAGTTGTCATATAACTACCATGTAAAGTCCAGAAAAGTTCACACGTAGAGCAAATTCAATTAGAAGGGTAGCAAAGAATATAATGTTATCATTTTAAAGGTGCTGATTTTGGCCATATCATCTAATCACAGTGATTGATTCAGAGATAGGCACTTTCTCAAAGTTGGATCCCAGAATGTCTATGGGAGCCACAAGGAAAGAAGTCTCTTTCCCCTGAACTTGAACATGAGAAGGTGAAAGGTGGAGCTACTGATGCCATCACACTACCACAAAGGAGAGTTTGGAGCTGGTACTGCGTAGCACCACACTAAATCTGAGGAAGAAACCTAAACCCACATCTACCTCTGAATTTTTCAAATGAGAAAACTCCTTTTTATAGTTTAATCTGGGCTGAGTTGGGTTTATCCACTTTCACCTGGAAAAATCGTAACAAACCTTCATTTATTTGAAATGGAAAAGGTAAAGCCTAAAAAAGGTACTTGACCTAAGGTTATGTAGTATTCTGTGAATGCAACATTTTAAAATTATTATTTACTTTGCTGTGGCATCATTATGTTCTAATGAAAAACAAAAGGTTTTCAAAATTAAATGTTCTGAAATACTCAATTCATGTTATAGCATCGATACTAAAATATATATATTACATGTGTGTGTATATATACATATAAAGGTATATGTGAGTACTATATGTGTGTACATATGCATACACGCATATATACATGGATCAACTAATCAAAACTCTAAGAAGACTGCAGAAAAAGCACAAAAGAAATAAATAAGAGTCCTGATTTTCCAAATTTGCTGAAACCCAATACTGAGAAACATGACCTAATTCTTTATAGGCACTTCATTCTAAATAGCAAATGAGATGGTATTATCAAGTACAAACATCAAAAAAATAATTTTAGAAAAGAATCTATTTCTGGGCCTCCCCGGTGGCGCAGCGGTTGAGCGCTGGGTTGCGAAGCTGCCCGCGGCCTCTGCGGCGCCGGTTCGATCCCCGGCTGCTCCCCGGCCACCGGAGGAGGGTCCCACATGGCGCGCAGACCTCTCCTGCCGCCCGCTGCTCCCCTCAGCAGTGTACTTCAGTCCTTCTGCCTGCTCTACTCCCCGCTCTGGCTCTGGTGAATTCTCTCACCCTCCAGCGCTTCTGACTGTACCCAGTACATGTATAAACAAAACAAACAAACAAATAAAATAAATAAATAAATAAATAAACATGCCTCTATTAAAAAAAAAAAAAAAAGAAAAGAAAAGAATCTATTTCTCATCTAAGATTCCCAAAGTCCTGCAAACTGCCACAGATGCAAAATACTACCTAAGGTGCAGTACCTAAACTGTGCCTCTCCTTTAACAACTAAGCTTGTTTTTTGCATTTCTATGTACCTTTATCTCTGCATTTACCTTATTATCTTATGTGTATATATTTTTTCATCTATTTCTACATTGTATATGTCAACAAGCATGCAAACATTTTGGGAAAAGTACAAATATATACTAACAGTTGGCAAAATCATTACATTTCTGGACTGAGAAAAAGTTGGAGGGCCTCCCTGGTGGCCCAGGCAGTTGAGCACAGCACTGTGAAGCTGTCCGTAGCCTCTGCAGTGCCGGTTCAATCCCTGCCGACCTTGGAGCAACCCACATGGCGAGCGGACCTCTCCTGTCTCGCCCGCTGCTCCCCTCAGCAGTGTATTTCATCAGTCTGCCTGTTCTGTTCCCTGCTCTGTCTCTGGTGAATCCTTTCACCCTCCCGCACATCTGGCCTGTACCCCGGTTCTTGTATAAATAAATCTTTAAAAAAAAAAAAAGTTGGAAATAAAGTACCATAGGAATAATATTGTAATACTGATTGTCAAGGCCATAAAGTGTGCGACCATTGTCCCTGGCAAAAATGACAACCACACATGGGAATTCCTGCAGCCAGGGTACCTACTTCATTTTCTGCCATCAACAAATGTGGCAATTTTTAACTCAGAAAAATGTACATGCATGAAAGGCCTGTGTTTCAAGGATCACTTACTTGGAAAGAATTAGAAAATATCACAAAACAAGAAAGGAGGACAGCACAGTGGAAAGAGCTTGTGTTGTACATTTTGTTTTATTTTGAGTTTTGAATTAAGATGGAAACACACTGAATTTGAATACAATAAATCTCTGAATTTAGTGACCAATTTACAAGAAATAAAAAGGGGAACAGACTATGTAGACCCAATCAACAAAATCTAGAATTTAGGAGAAGTGGGAAGAAACAAATGACCAACCCAGTTACTTAAAAAATACATGGCCATAAAAAAAGATGGGTGAGGCAATTTTTATAGGTTAAAAGATTATTAATTAACTACATGGAAGATATGAACCAACTATTAAAAATATTTTATGGGGGAAAAAAGCAGACAAATTCTAATAGAGAGCAATATAATAAACTTGACCAGTACTCCCTCAAGACCACCCAGCTCCTCAAAAACAAGGCACGTTTCAGAAATTGACAGACAAGCAGAACTTAAGAACGTATGTCTACTAAATGAAAGGTAGTGTACTGGATGGGATCCTGGAACAGAAAAAGGATATTAGGCAAAAACTAAGAAAATCTGCATAAGCTATGGACTTCAGCACATCTATACTGGTTCATCAATTTTAACAAATGTTCCACATTAATGTAAGATGCTAATAATAGGGGAAACTGCAGAAAAAAATGAGATGTATGAGAATCCTGTACTAGTTGCTTTTTTTCTATAAATCTCAAACATCTAAAAGAGAAAGCCTATTAATTTAAAAATTGAGAGAGGCAATGTACACACTGACTATTTGATATTAAGGAATTATTGTTAATATTTTATATGGAATTTTGTAAGTTTTTTGTTTTCAAGTCTTTATCTTTCATAGATACATCTTGAACTATTAATGGATGGATGGATGGATACATGGCTAAAGTTAAATAGTTAGATTACAGCAATGTTTCCAAAGCTTTGGTAACCAAGATGATTTCTGGTGGTACCTAAAGGTGTTTTAAGTTCAATAACCATGTGTTTAAAAACGTAAGAGTAAAAAAATGTAGCACATCAAACTACGGTGTCATAAATTTTAACTGCTCAGGGGAAGGTTTTTCTTAAGAGGCTAAAAAAAAAAAGAAAAAAAAAACCCAGGCAGAAACAGGTTAAGATTCCAGGTCCAACACTGTGTGACCTCAGGCAAGTCAGCTGTTTAGGGGGTCAGAGAGGAACAATGCTAACTATACCCAAAGCATACACCGGATATACGTCAGTTACTACACTATTCATAAAAGCCAAACTAAAATTCCAGCAAAAAAGCCATATGCAGCAGAAAATACTGGCACTGGATAGAATGAGTTAAGCCTATATGAAGGCAGGAAGGAAGCCCGAGGGCTTATAGATGCAGTTTGAACAGGGGCAGTCAAGGTATTCACATTCCCCTTTTCTTCTCAATCTCCCCAAATACTGGGAATCTCTCCAAAAGCCTGAAGACCCTCTTCTCTGAGTTTCTGGTTCTCTTGAGAGGCCCAAGCTCCCACCTAATATTCCGAGCTGTCTCTAAAATAATCATAAGCATTTTTCTTTTCTTATCAAGAGTGGTACAAGGCTTTGTAGGGAGGGAGGGAGGTAAGGAGGGATGGATGGACAGACGGATGGATGGACAGATGGAAAGGAGAGGGGAGGGAGAAAGGGAGGGAAAAAGGGAAGAACGGAGAATATATGAGGAAGGAAAAGATTATTAGTTGATGACACTTGACAACCCCTTCAAATGACAGGGGAAAGGGAGGGAGGGAGGGAGAGAAAGAGGAGAAAGGGAAGAAGGGAGGAAGGGAAGGAGGAAGGGAGGAGTCACTATGTGACCTTGAGAAAAATAAAAACTCCCTTCTCATCTTCATTTCCTCAAAAAGCTAAAATATGGAAAATAAGCCTAACTTTCAAGGTGAAGTCCAAAAGAACAGTAGCTATAAAACCAGCATTTAATAAACAGGTGTTAGTTTCCACCTTTCTTACAGGGTGATAGAGAACTCTTGGCGAATAAAAGGACTTAGGATGAAATGCACAAAAACGGCAAAGAATACTCCTTGGATAATACCATTTCTGAACCAAAATAAAGGAGAAGAGAAATGCTGAGGTTCAGAAGTTTGGGAAATGCTGAGTGAAATTTTCATCAGGAGATTATATGCAGAATTTACTTGACCAAAGCAAGCAACTCACAATTAGAGTCATCCTATTAATTACTGATTCAGGGCCTCCCTGATGGTGCAAGGGGTTAAGACACAACCTATGAAGCTGTCCACAACCACTGCAGCATGAGTTCGATCCCCGGGTAGGGAGATACCCACATGGTGCAACAGGCCTCTCCTGACTCACCCGCTGCTCCCCTCAGCAGTGTATTTCAGTCAGTCTGTCTGTTCTGTTCCCCACTCCATCTCTGGTGAATCATCTCACCTCCCACACCTCTGGCCTGTACCCCAGTTCTTGTATGCATAAATAAATAAATTTTTTAAAAAATTACTGATACACAGGAAGAATATATGAGGAAGGAAAAGATTAGTAGATGATGGCTGTTGACAACCCCTTCAAATGACAGCTAAAGTATTAGTGAGATAAGACTATCTGGACAGATTAGAAGGTTAAAAAATCTGGTTCAAAAGCAGAAAAGGAGAGGGGGGATGTCTTTTCATCTACTAGAAAGAGTTGCTGGTGCCAACAATTTTAATTTTCAGAACTGAGTCATTAAAAATTAAGAAATGATGTTAAAGAGAAAACACCAAGAGTTACAGAAGCAAATGCATTCATTTTAAAAATTAATATAGACTTCTGATACAATTTGTTCTCTCAAATTTATCCCTTCATTCAAATTTGGCAACTCCATGGCATGCACTGTGCTAGATGGTGGTAATATGCTATGAACTAACACAACATGCAGATATGATCCTTGGTCCCATAGAGATTACCTTCTAATAAAAGAATTAACTCTATAACAGGATTATGCAATACATTTATCAATTACAATTGTGTTACCAGCTGTGAAGAAAAAGAATCAAGTAGTGTAACAATAAGAAAACGGAATTTCACCTGTTGAGATACCCAGGGGAGGCAAACACAATCCCTGAGGAATTGATGCTTGAGCTCCACTATAGAAGAACAAGTTGAGGTTAAACCAGGCAAGAAAGGAAGAAAGGGTGAAACCACCCTGATGACAAATAACAGATGGTGAAATGATAATGCCTATTAGGTCCTTAGTACAGAATCTGGTGCGCTGGAGGATGGAGTTGAGGGGTGGGAGGAAAATCATGGTGACAAAAGTGCAAAAAGCTGCAGTGAAAAAGAGCAAAACCAGACAAGACTCGGGAGTAAAAGAGAGGTGTCAGAGCTGGGGTTTCTAATGGGTGCAGTTGAAATCATCATACAAACACCAAAATAAAAAGACAATCTACACCAGCACTGGAAACCTGGTAAGGCTGCCTGCCATATGGAAGACAGTTTGAAGAACTTCTACAAAATATAATACAGAGGGCCTCCCTGGTGGTGAAGGGGGTTGAGCGCAGCACTGTGGAGCTGTCCACAGTCTCTGCAGCACAAGTTCAATCCCCCACCGGCCGGGGAGCTGCCCACATGCCACAGCAGACCTCTCCTGTCTCACCCGCTGCTCCCCTCAGCAGTGTGTTTCGGTCAGTCTGCCTATTCTGCTCCCCACTCTGTCTCTGGTGAGTTCTCTCACCCCCCGCACCTCTGGCCTGTACCCCAGTTCTTGTATGCATAAGTAAATAAATCTTTAAAATATATATATAAAAAATACAGAAAAAAACTGAACTGGATATAGGGACGTGTCATACAAAGAAAAGCCTACCTGAGAAGTAGAAGGAAATCCCAACAGAACCTTATTTCCCAGCTCAAAGCAGCATAAGCCAGTAGGAGTGAGTGTCCTTGAAGCAGTGAGTCTAGGCCAGAGCAGGGGCCTGATTTAATTTCCCTGGGGCGGGAAGCTAAGTAAAGCGGACATTCTGCAGCTGCCTTCCTATAAAAATGGCCATTTCAATCACAGGAGGCCAGCACTGTCCCAGTCACAACAGACTCAGGAGCTCCTGGCCCTGGGGACTTCTTTCTACCACACTCCCCAAGTGCACCTGGGTCTACAGTCAACAGAGTAGAAGTACAGTGATCTAAACATTTCTTCACAAAAGAAATACAAATAGCCATAAACATCAGAAAAATGTGTCCAATATCAATAGTAATAAAAGAAACAATTTTTAACTCTGACCAAAATCTGACTTAAAAAAATTTAATGCTGGGCCTCCCTGGTGGCAGGTGTCTCTGTTCCCCAGCTCTTGTATACATAAATAAATAAAATCTTTTTATAAAAAATTAATACCCTAAAAATGGCATACACCTGGAGAAAACAGCACTTTCATAGAATATGATCAGTTCCGCTGTGTTCACACAGTTAAGACTATAAAGTGGGTAAAACCTTTGACTGAGGTCTCCCTGGTGGTGCAAGGGGTTAAGTGTCAGCACTGTGAAGCTATCCTCAGCTACTGCAACAGAAGTTCAATCCCAGGCCAGGGAGCTACCCACATGGCACAGCAGACCTCTCCTATCTTGCCTGCTGCTCCCCTCAGCAGTGTATTTTAGTCAATCCACCTGTTCTTCTCTCTACTCTGTCTCTGGTGAATCCTCTCACCCCCCAGCACCTCTGGCTTGCACCCCAGTTCTTGTATGCATAAATAAACCTTTTTAAAAAGAAACCTTTGGTTATCTAAAACACGTGATCTTAAAATATTTACACCTTTTCACACAGCAAATCAACCTCTAAGAACTTGCTCCAAAGCACTACTCATATTGTGTTCAAAGACTAAACTACAACTTTGAGTTAACATAAATTAGAAATAACATAAATGTCCAACAAAGGAAAAGTTTAACTAGTTAGCCATTTGCACATATACATTAGATGCTCCTTCAAAACGTTATTAAAAAAAACATATGGTTCATGTGCCCTTTGGAATTAATGTTTCTGTGTCCTTTGGGTAAATACCTAGGAGTGGAATTGCTGGATCATATGGAAGCTCCATCTTTAGCAGGCTGAGGAATCAACACACAGCTCTCCATAGTGGTTGGACCAGTTTGCACTCCCACCAGCAGTGCAGAAGAGTTCCTTTTTCTCCACATCCTCGCCAACATTTGTTGTTGCTAGTTTTTTTAATATGTGACATTCTCACTGGTGTGAGATGGTATCTCATTGTAGTTTTGATTTGCATTTCCCTGATTGCAAGTGATGTTGAGTATTTTTTCACGTGCCCATTGGCCATTTGCATTTCCTCTTTGGAGAAGTTTCTTTTTAGCTCTTCTGCCCATTTTTTGACTGGATTATTTACTTTGTTTTTGTTGAGTCTCATCTGCTCTTTGTAGACTTTTGTGACCAGTCCTTTATCATTAGTGTTGTGTGCAAAAATTTTCTCCCAATCCGTATCTCTTTGTTTTGGTTACTGTCTCTTTTGCTGTACAGAAGCTTTTTAACTTCATGTAGTCTCAGCTGTTTATCTTTGCCTTCACTATCACTGCTTTGGGTGACGCGTCTTTAAAGATATTACTGACGTGTATGTCATGTAGTGTTTCGCCTATATGAAGGGATCATGCTCAGAAAAATAAGCCAGAAAGAGAAAGAAAAATACCAGATGGTCTCACTCATAGCAGGAATTTAGAAAACCTAAATAAGGGACCAGGAAAAAGACTAATTATAATAAAGTAAAAATCAAAATCAACAAGCAACTATAATCCAGAAACACACTGG
Source organism: Talpa occidentalis (assembly GCF_014898055.3). Classification (NCBI taxonomy): domain Eukaryota; kingdom Metazoa; phylum Chordata; class Mammalia; order Eulipotyphla; family Talpidae; genus Talpa; species Talpa occidentalis. The sequence continues at coordinate 35,021,152 of NW_023605305.1, read as the reverse complement.
AGTGTGGGGGAATGGGGAGAGTAGGATCAAAACAAGGTGGGGGAGAAATTGTATGGGGACTATAACCAAGATGAAAATGCATACATTGTGCAAAAATGAAAAAAGATGTAAAAAATATATAAAATAAAAAAATATGGTCCATAAGGACAAATGCTGCTGTTTTAAAAGCAGTTTACAAAACAACTTTATACATGAAAAACAAATATATGTGAAACATACATGAAAGAAGGTTACCAGATATTAATAGTAGTTACCAGAGGAACTTACTTGTTCTGTTTATTTTACACTTATAAATATGCTTTTCTACGGTAAAAATGACTTCCATAAAAGGAAAATAAAGTCCCTTATTCAACAATTTTTTAACAGTTTCTTAATGTATCTTTAAACAAAGGCACTATTTGTAAATATATGGGGGGAGGGGAACAACCATGATCCCTACCTCAACCATTAAAAACAACTATTTTGAGATGACAGAAACAGGAAAACAGAATAATTTTCTTCAAGGCCATAGAGCAGGCATTTTTTAAAGAGGTTTCACACACACACACAAGCAGTTAACTATGAGGGAAAAAAAAAACACTGATAAACTGGACTTCATTAGAATTAAGACCTTCTCTCCATCAATATTAAGACATTGAAAAAAAACAAGCCATGAAACAGCTGTTGTCTGCAATAAGTGTATCTGACAAACAATTCAGTTCCAGACTCCCATAAATCAATAAGAAAAATACAACTCAATTTTTTTGGAGGGTCAAAAGATTCTCTAAAGGGGATATCCAAATGGTCGATGGGCACATGAAGAAATTCTCAACATCATTTGTCATTAGGGAAATGGAAATTGAAACCACAATAAGATACCACTTCCTTGTATCAGAATGGCTAAAATTAACTGACAATGCTACGAGTTGATGAGGATTTACAACAAGTGAAACTCTCAAACACTGCCAGAGGAAGTATAAGAATATGCAATCACTCTGGGAAAAAATCTGACAGTTACTTAAAAACTAAACATACATCTATACTCTATCCCAGCAATTCCACTCCTAGTGTACAGGTACATCTAAGAGAAAAGAACTGTCCAAACAAAAACTTGAACATAAATATTCATGTTTTTTACTCCTAACACTGGAAACAGCCCAAATACCTACTAGCAGAAGAACAGCATAAAACAAATTGTTGTATGTTCATATAATGTAATACTACTAGGCAATAAAAAGGAAAAAACTAATACAAGAATAAACTAAAAAACATGCTGAAAAAAAATAAGCCACACATAGTAACAGCAGAGCATGTACGCTATATGATTCCATCTATATGAAATTCTAGAACACGCACAAATCTATTGTTATAACAACAGGTGCCCTAAGGCCAGGGGTTGTGGTAGAAGGACTGCAAAGGGGAATGAGGAGTTCTGTGGGGATAGAAATGTTCTTTATCTTGATTTTGACATTGGTTATATGTTCTCAAAATGCAAAAGTACATCTAAAATAAGTACCACCACATACCCATTAGAATGGCTAGCACTTAAAGGACGGATCAAACCAAGTGGTGAGTGGACCTCTCCACATTAGATGGGAGTGTAAATCAGCACAAACGCTTGGAAAACAGTTTAGCAGTATCTATAGATGCTAACCATATGCCTATATACTGACCCAATAATTACATCCCTGGGTTTTTATGACTGACAGACCCACCTTAGAAGTAGTGTTCATTTACAGCAATACCTCCTACCAAAAAATCATGGACTACACATGAAACAGAATGCACAAGAAAAATAAAAGAGCTGTTACAAACAATGCAATGGGTGAATTTCACAGGTGTGATAATGAGCAGAGGGAAAAACTCAAGAGTATATGTTGTATGACTGCAGTTACACAAAATCCAAAAACAGCCGTAACAAACCTGTTGTGAAAGAGACTAGATTAGACTTTCAGGAGGGTTTATTGACTGGGTGAGGCTTGAAATTGAAGAAGCACTGACAAGGGTTCTGGACATGGTCTATATCTTGATTTTGCAGATAGATGGTTATTCAGCATGGTATACACACATGTAAAAATTCACTGAGCTGTACATTTCACACTGTGTTCAATCTACATGTATACACTACACACACATACACACGCATACACAAACCAATCTGGAAGCTGTACACAGTAGTGAGGTGTGGTTTCTGTCCATGTGAATTGTGAGTCACTGTCACTCCCACTTGATCATTTACATGTTCTCCATGTCTAGCTCCCTTAGATTGTCTGAGCTGGGGTGCTACCAGATACTACTTGTAGTAATGACATTGGCAATGGAACTGGATAAAGTCATGCCCCAACCAGTCAAGGCAGAATGGCAAAATACTAATTAGAAGTATAATGACCTTAATATAAGAGTAATTTTAAGTGTATAAGACAGGTCCTTGTAAATTCACTGTTCTATTTCCACCCCTTCCCTTCCCACTATCCTTTTGATTAGCCTCTTGCAGAGATTGTGGGAACACACACCACCAGCTCTGTAAAAGTATGTAGCATTACCAATATTTCTTTTGAAATGTACTTCCACAGTTATAAGAAAAGTAATTTTTTGAAAAAGATCACAAAAAAATTCACTTTATAAACAATCGTCAGAAATAGGTCAGAGTAGTCACTTTTTTAATCAAAACATGTTATTTGTAGATAGCAAAATTAAACTTTATATAGTAACAACAATGCATAAAACTATTACTACTGCCTTCCAAAATTAACCCAATAGATTATAAATACAAGTGGTTAGCTTCCAGAAAAGAAAATACGAATGCAAAGCTTTTTCAGAAAAGGACTCCATGTTTTAGCACAGTTTGACTGTATTTTGTCAATATAAAAACGCACCCATGTCTGTCTATAGAATCTGTCCATTCTACATGTAAAATGTTTCATTTCCTCCAATTCCCATCTGTTACTTTGTCATTTCTTCCCTGGAATATTCTAAGTCTACTAATTAGGCTCCCTGCTCCAATTTTCCTGTTCCAGTGCATCCTCCAAACTACTGAAGGCCAGAGTGAGCCCTCTAAAGGACAGACCTTGTTCAAATTTGCATAGTCACCTCTCCTTTCAGACCACGTCCACCACCACTCTTACCTCTCCTGTAGGGATACCCATAGGGATCACAACCTCAAAAGCTTACAGAGCCAAGTAAGTAATAACGTTGGCCATGAAATTACAAGTGTTGAATCCAAAAGGGTGGCCACTACTCAGCTACAATTTCCAGGCAAAACCAGAAAGAAGTGTTTTGATATGAATTGTCTCAATTTTTAAAATCTGTGCAGACCAAATAAAATATATCTATGGAGTCTACCTAGTCACAGGCTACTAGTCTGTAATTTTTACAACCTAAGGGATAAAGTCCTAGATACGGTTATAACATACTTGCAAATTTTTTTACCTCAGTCCCTTCACATAAGGTATATTCCAAAAATCCACAAAACTATTTATCCCTCCCAAAAAACAACATACACCATTGTTCTCAGTTACTTTTGGCTATGAAAGTGCTCCCCTGCTTCAAAACATCCATTTCTACACCTAATTTCTGCAAGCACCTCAAAAAAGTAATTTTTATAAATGCCCTTCATAAACTTTCTTCCTTTTCTAACCATACAACACTGTATACCTACCTACCTCTTTTCCTGATCTTTACCAGTTTTCACATTGTATTTTTTTTTTTTAAAGATTTATTATTTTTATTTATTTATACAAGCACTGGGTACAGTCAGAAGCACGGGAGGGTGAGAGAATTCACCAGAGCCAGAGCGGGGAGCAGAGCAGGCAGAAGGACTGAAGTACACTGCTGAGGGGAGCAGCGGGCGGCAGGAGAGGTCTGCGAGCCATGTGGGACCCTCCTCCGGTGGCCGGGGAGCAGCCGGGTATCGAACCGGTGCTGCAGAGGCTGCGGGCAGCTTCGCAACCCAGCGCTCAACCGCTGCGCCACCGGGGAGGCCCACATTGTATTTTTTTAATGTAATACTGCAAAGTTTCTGGAAGCGAGGTACACATCTGACTTACTTCCGTATTCCCCTCATTACCAAGCAGTACGTGTTAAAGTACACATTGAATAATAAATAAAAGCTATTATCTGTCTATATATATAATGATTTGCACCTCAACTTGATGGCTAGTGCATTGATATAATTCCTTGGATCTTGAAAATCAGAAGGCCTAAGACTTAGGTTCAGAAATATGCATACCCGTAATACTGAATTTGAATCAGAAACAACATGAATTCATGGTTTTTTATAATTAATACTTCCTAGATCTATCCACTGGGAGGGTCTCGAAGTGAACGCAACCCAAAAGCAATGATTTTGGTTTCTAAATGTCATCCTCTACTCAAAGTAAACAGACCTTGGAGAAATGGCTGGTTATTGATATGCAAGTAAAGGAAAAAGCAAGAAAAATATGAAGACTAATGGGATCACATAAAAAAGTAACTACCTTGAAGGGGCTATTATTAGTCAAATCTTGAACAAACTGAACATCAATAAAGACTGGAATTCATTGCTAAAACACTGAATAAATAAAAATCCATGAGAGTGTGTATGGTGATACACAAAAGGAGAAAAAAAGGGATGACTTTAAACAACTAATGAATATACATAGAACAGAATTAGAAAACCACATTTTTTTAACTCCTGGTGTAATAACTGATTTCAGGATTAGGATGCTGAAACCGCTGGGTGGAAGGCTGTAATGGAAGAGATTATTTACAAGGTACCAAAATACTGCCCCATAGATTCCTTTCTAATAGCAGAGTAGAAAATTATACCTTTATAATGAAGAGATCTGGCTCTTGTCACCTTAGTCAAAGGATCAAATTTAACATTACTCATAATGAGGTAACCTGTCATTAAGTACCTCCCAACATGACTCAATGAGAAGTACACTTCACACATGATGAAGCATTCTTGTCAGAATGTTTAACCTGACTACAATCAAGCCTCTCACCTAACTTCCAGTTTACAGGAAGTGTAGCAGGTAGAGAAACAAGTTAAATAACAGCATGAGGAAATACTCAAACAAGGAAAAATGCTGCACATCTTATTAAGACAAGTGAGCAGGACTTTTCCAAAATATCAATACAGGAGAAGAGAGAGATGGGTAGAGGAACTATTCCAACTGAAACGAAATTAAAGAGACATAACCAACACAAAATGTATTTTGTTAGGATTCTGAGGGAAATATTATAAAAGACATTCTTGGGACGATTAGAAAAAATAAAATGTAACTGAAAATTGGATATTGTACTGTGACTCTATATGTATGTATAAAATATATGATTATACATGGTTATGTATCAGGAAATGTATATACATATGCATATGTTGGTTGGCTGGTTGTGGGGGGGTGGTTTAGAGACAATGAGGTAAATGTGTCTTGAGTCTGTCCTTATTTTAAGAGATACATGTCAATATGTTCATTAAGAGTAGAGCATCGTGTTTGCAACTTACTCTCAGTTTTTAACAAAAAGGATAGGTATTTGGAGAGAGAAGGACTGGAGAGGGAAAGGGAAAGATGGGGGCAGGGAGGAAGGATGAGACTGAGGGAGGGAGTGAAGGAGGAACTGAGGGAGTAGCTGAGAAATGACCCAAACATGACAAAATATTAACACTATTGAGTCTAGGTGAAGAGAGTACACAGGTGCGTATTTGTACTGACTTTCCCCCCAATCTTCTGCACATACGAAAATTCTCATAATAATATGTTAGGGGGAAGGGGAGAGAGGAAAACAATTTGCAAGGCAAATCAGCTGTGAGTATAAAGTGTTGTTATATAAGTGGAGAGCAATGTGGCAGTGCCTATCAGATTTTTAAAAGTCCCTATCCAGCGATGCTTACTCCTAAGAATCTGTCCCAAAGATAGACACTGCCACATGTGGAATGACATAAACACTAAGTTATTCTTTACAGCATTATGTGTAATAGCAGCATTATGTATAATAGCAGAAGTTTGGAAACAACCTCAGTCCAGACTAGTTTCACTAATTATGGCACACACAATTAATCAGCATGCATTTTTTAAATTGTTTCTTTAAAGGATATGAGAGCTCTTTAGGAACTGGGATGAAATATGTCTTATTTTACAAAAAAATAAATATCAAGATGCAGAATAATGTACAGTGCATACATACTCTTATGAAGGCTACACAAGAAAGTGGTGGGAGGGCCTCCCTGGTGGCCTAGCAGTTAAGTCTCAGGGCTACCACTTCTATGGCCTGAGTTTAGTTCCAGCCAGGGAGCTAAGCTCTCCAGTCTTGCCCACAGCTTCCCTTAGCAGTGTATTTCAGTGAACTACCTGTTCTGCTCCCCACTCTGTCTCTGGTGAATCCTCTCACCCTCCCTCCCAGCCTACACTCCAGTTCTTCTACACACACACAAAAAAAAATGGTTGGAAATAGAGGGGACGGGAGACTATATACATTGTGAATTTTATGTCATAGGCACAAAGACATATATAATGTATTTTAAAAAGACATTTTAAGTGGGTCTCCCCTGGTGGCCCAGGCGGTTGAGTGCCGCGCTGTGAAGCTGTCCACAGCCTCTGCAGCGCCGGTTTGACACCAGTCGGCCAGCGAGGGTCCCACATGGTGCAGCAGACCTCTCCTGTCTTGCCCGCTGCTCCCCTCAGCAGTGTATTTCGTCAGTTGGCCTGTTCTGTTCCCTACTCTGTCTCTGGTGAATCCTCTCACCCTCCCGCGCATCTGACCTGTACCCTAATTCTTGTATAAATAAATAAATAAATCTTTTAAAAAAAGACATTTTAAGTATTGACTGACTGCAGTTATAACTAATTCTTCTTATCTCCATGTTTTCATCACCACAACCCACTTACTGTAGTACAGATATAGCTCACCTGGGAATAAAAGTTTCGTGAAGTCAAGGGATAAGGTGAAAATAGCATATAGTAAACAACTGCCCCTAAAATTCCTTAAAGATATGACATACTGAACTGACTCACTGTCTCAATAACCCAACACAGCTAATTTTCACTCCAGCATTGGAACAGCTCACTGTTTCTTCAACCAACTAATAGAAAAAATAGCTAGCTTGTACCGAGCTAGGCCTCATAATGTTAAAAAGGTGTTTCTTTAAAATACCATAATCAGGGACTCCTCTGGTGCGCAGTGGTTGAGCACTGGGCTGCCAAGCTGCGCTCAGCCTCTGCAGCGCCGGTTCTATCCCCGGCCACCAGCAAGGGTCCCACATGGCACTACAGACCTCTTCTCCCGGTCCACTGCTCCCCTCAGCAGTGTATATCGTCAGTCTGCCTGTTCTGTTCCCCGCTCTGGCTCTGGTGAATTCTCTCACCCTCCTGCACTTCTGACTGTACCCAGTGCTTGTATAAATAAATAAATAAATCTTTAAAAAAAAAAAAAAAAAGTTAAAATCCATAATCATACTCCTCACAGCTAGATGAGAAGCATTCAGGAATTGAGACATATTGACTGAACAGATTTCTATTTCCCATCTCACACTTAAACAGAACAGTCACTATTTCTTTCCCTTGTTTTTGTCACCACATACATAAAAGTTGAATTTACTTAAATGTACATAAGATGGGTAGTAGTGACAACATGGAAATTTAAAAAACACATTTCAAAAATTATACCTGTATTAATTAACAAACCATTATACAGTGGAGGAAAAAAACCACAACTCAAACATAATGGGCTAATTGCTGACTGGGAACAGGTTGTAACAGAATTCCCAGGTGAAGATGAAAAGGAGAGCAAGTACATCTCTTGATTAACATCATATATGATCTCAAGTTCTAACCTTAGTTGAAGTCAACTCCTTTATGTTGAATTTTCCATGCACTGATATATAGGCTCCCCCAATCTATACTCTCAATAATCATCTGACTCTATTAAGTTAGCTAACACTGACATTAAAAGCTCCCAATCTTTCTATCACTGCTGTCTGGTGAGTTCCAGATCAGTATTTCTATTACATATTTCTCCTCTTAGAGGAATCACCCACAGGCAACTCAAATTCACTATAACTCAAACTAAACACATCCCTTCCCTCCCCTCCCACCCAACATCTGTTGTTCTAGTATTTTCTAGCTTGGAAAAGAGAACAAAACCCATCCAGAATCCAAGACAAAAACCTTAAAATTCATACTATAGTCCTTCCATCTCCTACTCCTATAACCCAATCTCTCCCCAAGTTCTGTAGATCCCTACCACCTACATCTCTTTTATTTTTTTTAAAGATTTATCTTTATTTCTTTATTTTATTTATTTATACAAGCACTGGGTACAGTCAGAAGCGCGGGAGGGTGAGAGAATTCACCAGAGCCAGAGCAGGGAGCAGAGCAAGCAGAAGGAGCTAAGTACACTGCTGAGGGGATCAGCAGGCGGCAGGAGAGGTCTGTGCGCCATGTGGGACCCTCCTCCGGTGGCCGGGAGCAGCCAGGGATTGAACCGGCGCTGCAGAGGCTGCGGGCAGCTTCACAACCCAGCGCTCAACCGCTGCGCCACCGGGGAGGCCCCTACATCTCTTTTAATTGCATCCCACCCCATCATGCCACTGTCAATGCTTTGGTTTGTCATCACTGCTCACTTCAACTAACTGGTTTCCCTGCGTCAAGTCTTTTCAACCTACATCTAGCACACACACGAAAAAATAAACTTCCTAAAATATTAATTCGGATACTCTTTCTGCATAGGAACAAAGGTATAAGAATAAGTCCCTAACTAACAATACATTAAGTTTAAAAAAAAAAACCAAAAACTCATTTAATAACATGATGTGATGCAAAAAGCATGTAGCACCAGGTAATTTTTATGATTATTTCCTGTTCTACCATATATCATATAACCAAATAAAATAAACTAATACGCTACATTTTGATAGGAAGAGGCCACAGGAAAGCAAGGAAAATTCAACTGCTTTCTCAAAGTAAAAATGAACACAAAGTGGATCACCTGAGTTATAATGTCTTCTTAAGGAAAACAAAGGCCTCCCAGACCTAAAAGTTAAGAGTACATTCAAGTTGAATATCTAAAATGAATGCTTTCGTCAGAAAAGGATAAGGGAAGCAAAAGCTAGCAGAGAAACTAGAGGAAGAGGTTCTACAATAAAGAAAAATCATCCAGGGCCTCCCCTGATGGCGCAGTGGTTGAGCGCTGGGCTGCAAGGCTGCCCGCAGCCTCTGCAGCGCCGGTTCATTCCCCAGCTGCTGGTGAGGGTCCCACAAAAAAAAAAAAAAAAGAAAAAGAAAAGAAAAGAAAAGAAAAATCATCCACCCCTAAAGTAAGAGGCTGTGTCAGTCCTGGTGCAGCAAATCTCTTACTTCCCTGGTTGAATTTATGCTATCTAAGCCGTAGAACTACAATCTGAGGTGGCAGTTAATGTCTATCTACAGGAAAAGACTATTCCAATCATTGGACTTGAGTTTTCATGTCCCTTTAGCTCTTTAACTGGCACATAAATTAGGACCTCATAAGCAAAACTATCTATGAGAAAAGTTACCCTCATCATGCCAACCAACATGCACATATCATTCTAAATAAACCAGAATTTGTCTTGTAAGGCTGGTTAATGAAAGTCCAACCCTGGGATAATAAGTAGCTTTGAACATGCTAGCCAGATGAGATTTCTAAAATGATTAAGCCAAGGGCTAGACCTAGGATGAAGGTTAATTCCAAAGCTACGTACGCGGCTATTTAAGGGTTAAATTTAAATTAATTAAGTTAAGATTTAAAATTTATTTCCTCAGAGAGTCAGATTTCAAAATAGTTTCATGTCGTGAGCGGCTACCACATTGAACAGCACAGATATTGAACATTTCCATCATCACAAAAAGTTCTATCGAACAGCACTGGTCTGGAAGACAACCTCACACTAAACCTATTGTCAATCCTCTTGAGAAACTGAGAGCGCGTTCTGGCTAGCTAACAAAGACTGAGAGCCAGAATGTTTTCTGTAGAAAGTAAGAAAAAAACAGATATGCAATAATTTTCCTTTTCCTTTGCAATGGTTTCTTGAAGCTAGAATATACAGTGCTCATCTTCAGGATCTCTGCCACTCTTCTTACCACTCAATATGCTAAGCTAAAGTCTGTGTAGTACAGAGGTTAGAAGCACATTCTCAAAGCCAGATTGCCTGGATTCATATCTCATCTTTGTCTCTTAACTATTACTAGATGTGTGACCTTGAACATGTCACATAACTTCTCTATCCTTCAGTTTCCTCATCAGTGAAATAGAAATAATGGCACCCACCTAATGGATTACTATGAAAGTTAAATGAGTTTATACATATAAAGTGCCCAGAATCATGCTCAATACAGGGTAAGGGCCTGGTGTTAACTACTATTATTTCTACCATTACAACAAGAAGGCAAATATGAAGTATGTTCACCTAGAGGAAATATTAACAAGTATAAAAGAAGTAAACTGAAAGAATAATCACAAAATCAGATTGCCAGTCTATGATAAAAAGAAATGCTTTAAATATTAAAGGCAATGGGTAATATGGAGAAAACATAAAATACCAAAAAAAAAAAAAAAACACCTGTTTGCAAGAGAGTTGTCTGACAATGTCTTACAAGGCTGATAAACCACAAGTCAAAAGAAGTCTACATAACAAGTAACTGAGACATTTAAATAACCAATAAAAATAGAGGAACTGAGAAGATACAAGTTTGAGTTCACTAGAGCAATGACACTTCCCAGTATAAAATATGCTTTAAATTTGAATGTGTTGACTCTCTTATACTTCCTAAGTTACTTATGTTCACTTGATGAACTCAACAAGTTTTCATTAAGTAAGGAGAGCATCAAATATAATTAAAGTACCATGCCAAACAGCAATCCAGCATGTGTTCTCTGAACTGAAGCTTACTGTGGAAAATCGCAACTTGCTCCTGCAGATGGGCAATTTGAAAATATGAAGACACACATACCCAGCTTAGAGCACGGCTCTGCCAATTAATAGCTATATGACCCTGAACAACCTGCACTGACTTAATGATCATGAACTTCATTTCATTATCTGTAAAATACAGGAAAACTGATGTGTCAGTAAAATAAGAAATTTATGTCACGAGCCTACATCAGTGCCTGACACTCAGCAGATGCTAAGTGTCACTATACCGCTATTGGCAATATCCTCCAAAGGGCGTAAGCATAACAAAAGACCACCTCTTTACATATTAGCTACAAAAAAAATTCTTTGACCAGGTATTAACTAGAAATCATGTGCTAATGCCTCAAATTTTTCAATTGTTTTCCTTATTTTACAAGCTATTCCCTAAACAAAAACCCCTTGTTTACTGTATTCCCTGTTAGACTATGGCTATATATTCTACACTAGGCTTCTTACACTTAAAGTTTTCACTAGCAATTATGCTACATAATCCTTGCTAAGCCACACCCTAGTCATGAACACAATATCTAACATTTCTTCCAACCCCTATTAATAGAAAAAAGTAAAGAAATTGGGCCTCCCCGGTGGCGCAGCGGTTGAGCGCTGGGTTGCGAAGCTGCGCGCGGCCTCTGCGGCGCCGGTTCGATCCCCGGCTGCTCCCCGGCCACCAGAGGAGGGTCCCACATGGCGCGCAGACCTCTCCTGCCGCCCGCTGCTCCCCTCAGCAGTGTACTTCGGTCCTTCTGCCTGCTCTGCTCCCCGCTCTGGCTCTGGTGAATTCTCTTGCCCTCCCGCGCTTCTGACTGTACCCAGTGCATGTATAAACAAACAAACCAGCAAACAAATAAATAAAGCATGCCTCTATAAAAAAAAAAAAAAAAAAAAAAAGTAAAGAAATTTTGTTTTTCACGTTTCTTTCAATGAGTTGAGTTCCACATAACAAAATAATACAGGGTAATTGCTTACCTGGAAAATATTTTGTACTTCAGATCCACCAATCCAGAATGAATGGGGGTATTCCCTTTCAGACTAGTCTGAGAAAAGACAGCAGTCAAGCAGCTTCCAAGATTCTTTCCGTTTACTGTATCCAGCTTTCTTCAACAAAATCCCAAACATGCACTTCGGTAACTGTTGAAAGACAGAAAGCAATCCATACACCCACCATGGCACCAGCGGCAAAGGACAGCCACCAGCAGATGGAAGGCAGGGTCAATGGAGTGGTGGATCTGAGGCACAGAAAAATTTAACCCCTGAGCCAGCTATGTGACAAAAAAGGTATTCCTTCACCTCTGAGTTAAGTGAAGGATAAGAAATGCTACACAGCAAAGCAGGAAACATCCCTAATATTATTATTTACTCATGATAAAAAGCATGCAATTTCCAAATGAGAAAAGCTAAAAACTTAACTCTACGTTCCATATAAATTGTCCCTGACCATTCAACTGCCATACACTACTTTCTTAGCCATTTTCTAAGACAACTCCTCCTCCACCATTACAAAAAAATTTGTCAGACATACAAATGAACAATATGGGAGGACTCAGATATCTGCCAATAAAGACATTTTATTTAAGCACTTAACAAGAAATCTTCTAGTTTGCTACAAATAAGACATCAAATCCACATATTTGCCAAATCCTCAAAACTTAGCTGAAATACAGTCCATTTTAAAATACATGACATAATTTTAAGCAAATTTCTCATTCAATTTTCTCCCTTATTTTCTTGGTGAGCCTTGCTAGAGGTTTGTCTATTTTGTTTATTTTTTCAAAGGCGAACTTCTAATTCAGAAATAAAGGCCAATCCCTGGCAGGGACCAGTTATAGGGTAAACTAGGGAAAATTAAATAAACACTAATAACCTTTAAATACATAGCCCATTTCACATTGTATCAACATTCTTTTACAACCCTATCAACTTTTCCATTAGACTGCAAGTCTCAAAAAAATTGTGACCAACAAAAAGGCTACTTCAACAGAAGGACACAGATAAAACTTGCTACTTTTTCAATTGCCACATGACTGCCCAAATGTCCCTGTAATTATTACAATACCTATCTTCACTGAAGGGCTACTCATGGACCCTTTACAGTCATTACCCATGTTTAATTCTCAAAAAAGATGAGCAGAAAGAACTTCCCCAAATCCCACAAGCACTATGTATCCACATGCCCCTTCAAGAAAACACTGCAGTCCCCCAAGTGCAAGGATTACAAAGGGAGGATTCCAGGGGCAGAAGAAACCAGGCTTTATTCTCAAAGGTGCTAAAATAATTAACATACAAATAGAGAACTACAACAATACAGAAGAGTAAACAGTTCAGCCCCCTCCCCCACTAAAAAAAATACAACTCAACCAGTTGAGCCATTCTCAAAGGGCCAGCTCTCCTAGATCTTGTCACCTAAAAAAATTTTTTATTAACAAAGAGTCATGCAATTCTAAGGTTCACCATACTGATGCTAAAATACTATATTATTTATAACGATGCCCAAGTAGGGCCTCCCCTGGTGGCACAGGCTGTGAAGCTGTCCACAGCCTCTGCAGCGCCGGTTCGATCCTGGCCGCCTGGCCGGCGAGGGTCCCACATGGCACAGCAAACCTCTCCTGTCGCACCCGCTGCTCCCCTCAGCAGTGTATTTCGTCAGTTGGCCTGTTCTGTTCCCCGTTCTGTTTCTGGCGAATCCTCTCACCTTCCTGCACATCTGGCCTGTACCCCGGTTCTCAAATAAATAAATAAATAAATAAATAGAATCTTTAAAAAAGAAAACTTTAGGGACCTCCCCAGTGGCGCAGCGGTTGAGCGCTGGGTTGCGAAGCCACGCGCAGCCTCTGCAGCACCGGTTCGATTCCCAGCTGCTCCCCAGCCACCGGAGGAGGGTCCCACATGGTGCGCAGACCTCTCCTGCCGCCCGCTGCTCCCCTCAGCAGTGTACTTCGGTCCTTCTGCCTGCTCTGCTCCCCGCTCTGGCTCTGGTGAATTCTCTCACCCTCCCGTGCTTCTGACTGTACCCAGTGCTTGTATAAATAAATAAATAAATCTTAAAAAAAAAAAGAAAACTTTAGGAAAGTTTAAAAAAAAAAATGGTGCCCATGTAGTCTGTGTATGTAGTAACAAAGATTATGTCTATGGAGAAGGAACCTCAAATCCAGTTGAAACTAAGGGATTTTTAAATCCCAAGATTTCTTAATAGTCCACAGGCAATGATTAAAGATGTTCTTGGTTTTTCACATAGTAGGCAAAAGCAAAAGAAGTGACAGAAAGACCAGTGTGTGACTAACCTTACCCTAACAATCAGATTTTGGGAAAAGCTGCATACCCACAACTTAAGAGGTCAAGCAAATAATGAGTGCTCAAGTTTTTCCCACTACATATTACTCTGGATCCTAAGAATATATTGGAAATGCAATTTTTATAGAGGTAGCTAGTGCGCCATGACTAGTAGTTACCTGATAAAGAAATATACTCTGCTTTTCAAATAATTTACCGTTCTGACCAAAATGCAGAACAGTTATAACAAATCATAACCATAATAATTTAAAAGACTCATTTCTGAAACTCTTGAATCATGAGGCCTTTCCCCTATATTGGTGAGTTAATTTTCCCCCTTCCCTTCAAATAAACATTTATTGAATGCCTAATTAGTGGCAGCCTATGCTAGAGATATAAAGATTTAACAGATGCCAGGTCTGGAATGCAAGAACTGAGTTCTTCCTGTTCTCTGCCCCTTTCTCTTTCCTAGAACCAAATATATGTTATTAGTTCTCAAAAATGGTTAAATGTTCTCAATTTAACTCTTAAAAATAAAAGTTACTCAAGTTCCTTTTTCTCTAGAGTTCTCATTCAATTTTTCTTTTTCTTTGTGGAACAGAGGATACTTAGGAGAATGGATTCCTATCTTCATTACTTACATTTGTATATCTCTACTGATAAACTTTTTCTGTCAAGTTTGGTCTTCATATTGTCTTCAATGTTGATGAACCCTGAGAGGGAATTTCCTAAAAATGCTTCCTGCTGACATCACTGGAAGTCTGCAACCTTTGAATTTTGTTAAAATGAGATCCAGGTTAGAGATACCCTACTGGCCCATCAGGTCCTTCCTGGTTTGTCTCTCTTTTGCCTACAAAGACAAACTTCCTGTTAGGCAATTGTGATTAGCAGAAACTTAGTTAACTGAGGGTAACAAGCATATTCTGGACCAACAGGTTTTTTCCCCTTTTGTCAACTAATTCAATGAACAATACAACTCAGAAGGAAAGCTTGTATCAATATTCAGTGCTTATTCTGTTAAAGGTCAAAATCATCAGCTTTGCTAAACCATGAATAAGGACTTAAAAATCATAATTTCCTAGCCTAAACTGATTAAACATGCCACAATGCTTAATGTTTACATGAACTAATGACCTGTCTCTACCAAGATACCTAAAACAGGTCTGGGTGGGTTTAATTTAGGGTTCTTAGTAACTGTAACAGTGCTTCCCAGATTTCCAAGATAATACTGGTTCTATGATTTTATTATTTCCCCCAAAGTTGCTTCATTAAAAGTATGGCTAAAAACAACTGTAAAGCTTCACAAACCAATACATGCACAGCTCAGGGAGAAAAGTTAAAACCTTCACACCATCTGTCTTGATTTTGCATTACAAAATTTGATCCCTACATGGGAAAGTTAGTACAGCAAGCGGTTGCTGAGAGACAAGCCTCTGCAAGGCCCTTTTACACAGTATCTCTCATAATCCTCCCAACAACTCAAAGCAGTACCTACTACTCCATCCTCTTAATTTCACAGATACTGAAATTGAACCACAGAAAGGTTAACTTTAAGGTCACAGAACGGGGATAGAAACCAGGTGTTTAAAGCCCATGCACTCCCTTTCTGCCACACCATGCTTCTCTAAGGTCATAGAATCCTTAGCACTTATTGACTGTTTGGCAAGTTCACAGATAAAAAGGGAACTTGATTTCCTCAATATATGGCTATCAACCACTCTCTGGGATGTGTGCAAATGAATCCATATAGTGTATAAAAAGTCTGTAAATAACAGTTAAAAGCTCTATGAATGTCCGTGTGCCACACACCAGCCTCCTCTTCTACCTTACCAGTCTTTCTCCATTCATCTACACCTTGGTCTTAAGGTTATTAAAAGGAAATCTTAAAAAGGTTTCTTTCACAGCATTAAAAAAAAAAACAACAACCCAATGTTAATTTAAATCAATAAATACCGGGCCTCCCCGGTGGCGCAGCGGTTGAGCGCTGGGTTGCGAACCTGCCCGCGGCCTCTGCGGCGCCGGTTCGATCCCCAGCTGCTCCCCGGCCACCGGAGGAGGGTCCCGCATGGCGCGCAGACCTCTCCTGCCGCCCGCTGCTCCCCTCAGCAGTGTACTTCGGTCCTTCTGCCTGCTCTGCTCCCCGCTCTGGCTCTGGTGAATTCTCTCACCCTCCCGCGCTTCTGACTGTACCCAGTGCATGTATAAACAAAAACAAACAAACAAACAGATAAATAAATAAATAAACATGCCTCTATTAAAAAAAAAAAAATTTTAAAAAAAAAAAAATTTAAATCAATAAATACCTATTGAGTACCCAAGTGCTCAAGGTTGTAAAAGGACTCAAAGCACAATCAGATATAGCCTCTGGAGAGGAAGTTAAAACAAATCACAAGTCTTTATGATAAACAGGAAGGTATGATAAGTCCCATAGTAATTAGGAACAGATTGTTAGAATTAGTGATTGAGTTGAAAATTTCCAGAAAAAGAGGATGGTTAAGATATTGGCAAAAGGCAATAATGCATGCAAAGAAATTTTTAACTCAATGCTTACAGAACACTTACTATAAAAAAGCACTGAAGAGTTTATAATTCAGTAAGGGACACAAACAGGAAACTACAAGCCTGAAATAAGTCAAATGCTCCAAGATAAATACAAAGTGCCAGAATTCATTCTTTTCATTTAACAAAGAGTATCATGTAGGCAGTACTATAGTTATAAAAATAAAATGGTATCAGTCACCACAATAGAAATTGACAACAGTGGCATCTAAGTTGTGTTTTGCTTGTGGACAGGACTCTTATCAGCCTAAATGGAAGAGCAGATTACTGAGATTTGAACTAAGCTGATTTGGCCAGACAGCCAACTATTAGATCCTTTCCATAAATATCTGTAGTTTTCAATACCTGGGTTTAAGTCAGTTCATATCAGTGCTGACAAAGGAAATAGTGTGAGCAGAATCTAAGGAACCATAACCTTCCTCACCACAGTGACTAGAATATAGAGCAAAGGAACAACGTGGAAAGGAAAACTGGAAGGTGGGCTATCATTGGAATAAGTAGTGCTTGAAATGCTTTCCTTACCTTAAGAGTATAAATATCACCAGGTGGAACCTGGGGTCCCAGGTACATCATAGCACAGAAAAGTTGTTTCTAGAATTCAGAGGCTCAATTACACTATTCAAGGGGATATATATGCTGTTCTATGAATGTGCTAGTTTGTCTCCCACTCTGGCTCTTTCTGAGTTGAGCAGTCAGGGACCAAGAGCTCACTGATGATGTGCACGATCATGGTTATCCTTGAGAATTCTGAGAGGACACTTAACCTACTCAAAAATCAGGGGTAAAAATTTTGTATTTGAGCCACAGTCTCTTCAAGCAGGTCCCTGAAGTCTTAGAAAGATGTGTTTTCTTTCTTTGGGACCCTACTTAAACTTTCATCGATTTAATCTGCATTGGGCACTTCAAGAGAGGTAGTTGAGGATAAGTGACAGTGACAAAGTAAGCTCCAATTTCTTAAAGGGGTCACTAAACAGTCCCACTTCACTTAGAAAGCCAGTGACAGAATGGGCAAAAAGAGAAAAACTCTCAAGAGCTTGACTTACCAGTTCCTTTCATCTCCCTGGCCTTGTGTCCTACTTTTACTGTTTCAATAGCTCTAAATATAATATCTATATCTTCTTAATAACGTTCAATATATTTTTACCTATATTACATCAACAAATAACAGTCACTGAAAGATAACACAAAAGGGAAATGACTCACTCAAGGTCACTTAGCAAAGAAGGGGTCCATTCAACAGTTAACAATAGGGTATAAACTGCCCATTCATTGTCTAAAGGGGAATGAGGGGGAGGGAGAGATGTGCTTACATCCAGAGGGGCCGGGGTTACCTTTACTAAACTTTTTTGTTTTTAAAGATTTATTTCATTCATGCATAAAAGAGCTGGGGTATAGGCCAGAGGTGGGGGGGGGGGGAATGAGAGGAATTGTTAGGGGGAAAAGGATGTCCCAAAGCTAATTCCATATAGGCTTTGTGGACTCCACCCCCACCCCAGGTCAAAGCCAAAGACACTGGGAACTCCAAATCCCATCACCACCGAAGGGAAGGTGGCTGGGACCTGAGGGTGGGGTTAAGCAGCCAGGTGGATAGAAAAGGCAGACACGTGGGCTTTGGGGATCCCCCATTTTTGGCTCTCTGCCAGCTCGCAGCGTCTGGCCAGCTCTGAGAGTGACTTTGGGTTTCCAGGTCCTCGTCAGATCGGATAGGACGCATTAAAGACTTTATTTCCCTATTTTCTCCCTGAGTTGTACATTTTCCTTTTCTCTTGTAAATAAACCTTTTATTAACCTTTTGTGTGTGTCTGTAGTAGAGTATTCATAAGTCCCTTTAAAGCGCGCGGGTGAGGACCCACAGCCAGGAACCCGTTTAATATCGGGGTTGCTCTATAACAGATTCACCAGAGACAGAGTGGGGAGCAGTGGGCAAGACCGGAGAGGTCTGCTGCACCATGTGGGTAGCTCCCTGGCCAGGGATTGAACTCCGTGCTGCAGTGGCTGCCAATAGCTTGAGAGTGCTGAGACTTAACCCCCTGTGCCACCAGGGAGTCCCCCTTTACTAAACTTTTAACATTAGCTTCTACTATCTTCTAACAGAAAGAACTAATCAACCTTTCCCAATTAGCAACTTTGGGTGCTTTTTAGTAATGAGTCCCTGACTATCAATTTATTTTCCTAACTCAAGCATGGGATAAAAAAAGTAGTTTTCATTCTTTCCAGTGAAAGCCACCGCAGAAGACATAGCCTGGAGAACACTGTATACAATTTCCAAAATGGGCTACTATTTTCCCAGCTCATTAATAATAAAGCTGATCTTACTGAGGTCAACAGTTGCAAAAGAGCCCTACAAACTAGTTATAGTACTGGACCAACGTAAGGCCATGACAGTCATTTGGTGATTAAATTATTCACCATCAGCAATTGTAAATTCAGTTGTCTGAATCATGAGTAGACAGACAGATAATCTGTATTAAAGACTGAACCCTATGCAGTAGGTTTTAAGAACAAAGATGCCCCCCCCCCTTAATGGGGATTATGATTATATTTTGGAGATTTAATTATTCTGCTTTCACCAAGCTTATTTCTTAGCAAAGTTATCAAATGCGCCAGGGAATAGGGCCTCCCCTGGTGGCGCAGCGGTTGAGCGCTGGGTTGCGAGGCTGCCCGCAGCCTCTGCAACACCAATTTGATCCCTGGCCACCCGCGAGGGTCCCACCAAAAAAAAAAAAAAAGCGCCAGGGAATAAACGGAGAAAGACTTAAAATCAAAGAAGGCAGAGTTGAAGATTAAGAAATTAGAAAGAAGTATCCAAGTAAACTGTTTCCTTTCTTTAATACATTAAGCTCTAGAATATCAAATGAAAGATACCCTGTTAATAACCATGAAGTACCAAACCGGTACAAGAAGCACAATGACAAATATTTGAGTACTGGCTGCTGACTCATAAAAAAAAAAAAATCTCAAAATATCATAAGCTTAAAACCCTTCCCCTACCTCCAATCATGTTATTCTGAAACCAGTGTAAAAAAATTTTTTTGACCTAGTTCTGGAAACTGTAATTAAAATGCAATGAGTACTAAAAAACACATGCAATTAGATTTTAAGGCAGTATCATTTCTACATCTGATACTGGATTTACTAAATAGGTATCTGTACGATCTACCACACTAAAATACTTATGTTTATAAAAAGGGTTGCCTCAGAATCTTGACTGGTATCACTCTTGAGGGATTATCAAAATCTGTATATATGAAAAGTCATTTTTAAAAATAATCTAGATAGCTACTAAACTCTGTTAAATTTTCTCCGAACCCCAATGTGTTATGTCCCAGGAAGACAGAAGTATCTTTTCAGATCATAGATAAGCGCAATCATGGAAAATCAAAACTTTTTTATAACTTATAAGCATAGAAAGTCAGTAAATTAAGGCCAATGATTTTTTTTTTAATATAGGTAGTCATTCAGAGACAATGAATAGGTTATATATCTTCTAATTCCTTTGAAAATAAAGACTGAGGGTTTTTAAAAAAAAATAAATGGAAATGGAAGGCGCACAAAACAGGCAATTTCAAAGAGGTACCAAGTTATAATTTCTCCATATGAAGTTTCTCCTGTTAAAAGTATATATATGTACATCCATAGAAGTATGTACTATATGTAATTCCACTTAAGATATTTTACCAAAATAATCCACTACAAGATCTGCAAAAAATCAAAAGCTTGACTATACTTATCATAGTTTGATAAGCTATGCTGAAAAGGAAAAAATATTTAATAAATGAAAATAAAATAACCCACAAGTGGCAGTATCCCTTAGGAAGCAAAGGTGGGTATTCCTACTCCCACACATGCACATGCACGCGCGCGCGCGCGCACACACACACACACACACACACACACAGAAAATGCCAGGGCTTTTCTCCCCCCTTCGTTTTTAAGAATGCTGGAGAAGTCTAGTTCTGTGAATTATGCAAAGGGTAGCAAATATTAAACTGCCTCTGTATTTATGCCACCATACTTCCATTTTTAAAACATGCATCTCAACTCCCTAGATACCATCATCCACAGACGCCATGCAGTTATCCAACAGACTTTCAGTGTCACCATTTATTATTTATAGCATTAAATGGGGGAAGTGGCTCTGATGTCACCGACCCTACCCAGTGGAATCACTGACTCAATAAACATTTCACACTGGAGAAAATCTGCTTAGGAAAACATTTTGCTGGGTTAAGTAGATTCTTTCACCTTTCCTCTCAACCCTGAGGTAGAAGTTGTTACTGTATTAGGAAAGATACAAAGAAACTGTCAAGGTTTCCACAGGAAGAAACCCTGGGCTAGTCCATTCGCTGA
Organism: Talpa occidentalis; assembly: GCF_014898055.3. NCBI lineage: Eukaryota > Metazoa > Chordata > Mammalia > Eulipotyphla > Talpidae > Talpa > Talpa occidentalis. The sequence goes on along the minus strand of NW_023605305.1, from coordinate 35,000,085 downwards.
AGCAAAGACTTCCTCCTCCCAACTCTCAAGAGCCCAGTTTGATTTCCCTAACGTTCACATTGGCAGGTAATAGCTGCCATATTTCATTCCTTCCACCAAATCATCCGCCAAGTAGCAAATTCTTGGCTTTTACTCGCCACATGGTCCTGTTTCTAAAAACCCCTCTTGGCTCCAAGTCCTAAGACGGAAGAGGGTTGGGGTGCTCACAGGGCCAGGGAGTCTGGCCTGGCTACCAATGATTTCTAACACAACAGTGATCCTTACCCCAGGAGCCTAGAATTCGCCCCCCCCCCCTTTTTTTGGAGATGAACTAGCGATAGTGAAGATTATCCTCCCCCTCCCTCCCAACCCCTCCCCCACTTCCCAAAGCAGCTCTGGAAAATGTGAAGTTACGATTTCCCTTTCCTAGGAGATGGAATCCAGAGCACCTGGGGCCTTGCTATGCAAACATCCCTCCTGGCCGAGTAGGAAACCCTTTGTCCGAGAAGTCGGACATCACAGGGGCCCCGGACAAGAGGCCCGTCTATCCGTCACAGCATCAAATCCTAAGTTCCCCACCCCCAGCCCAGTACGGCCTATCTCGGCATCCAAACAGTCAAGCCCTAGGTCGGGAAGCGGGTGCTGAGACCCTTCTAGGGCGCGGAGGCCGAGGCCCTGACCGATCTCCTCCGTACCCCCTTCCACCATCATCTCACTCGACCCGAGTGGGGCTTGCCAAAGTGGTGCAGGCCTGGGTCTGAGAAATAGAGGAGGACAAAATCCCCTCGGAAGAAAAGGAAAACAAGATGCTAAAGCGAAGATGACCCAGGGCCACAGCAGAAGCGAGCGAGGGTCGTCCGAGAAACTGACCCGGAGACAGGCGAGGGGAAGGGCGGAGAACGAGGGGCACGGAGGGGGCCGGGCTCAGACCGGCCTGAGATCTCGAGGGATCCGGAGGAACCGCGCTGGGCCCGAGGCCAGGGAAGCCAGGGGGCCCAGGTCGGGGCCGTGGCGGCGGGGAAGGGCCAGGGCCGGCCTCGCGCCGGACGTTGAGGTGGGCAGGCCCGCCCGGGGCCGGACGGACAGACGGAAGAGCGGACGGTCCAGCGGGCCACACTCACCATGAGCTCGATGGTCTTGTCCTCAATCACCGAGTCGGGCTCCATGGCGGCCCCGGCGGCCCCGCCTCGCTCTCCCCGCGCAGCAGCGAACGGCCCGGGCGGAGGAGGCGACGGCGGAGGCGGTAAAGGCGGAGGCGGCTATCGCACCCACTCTAGCTGCCAGCCCGCCCGGGCCGCCGGCAGCTCCGCCCTCCCCCTCGGCGAACGCAGTAAGCAGGGCGGGGACTACAGCTCCCAGCAGGCGCCGCGGGCCCAGCAGGGTGTTATGGGAACAAGAAGTCCACCCCAGACTAATCTCTCCCGGCGGTCCGAAGCTAAATTCTAAGCAGAAAGTACTACTGGGCCGTGAATGCAGGATGTGCAGATCAAAAGAAATATGGGATCGCACGAGGTAGAGCCTCGGGAGCGCTAGGACTACATTTCCCATAAAGCCTTGCGCGCGGATTCTCCTTCCGGCTAGTCTGTCCTGACTTCCTGGCAGCATAAGGCTACCCAGACCCGGACGGAAACTCCGAGGCAACTCTTTACTTGTCAGAGTACCTGCGTGTGCGACGGGTTTCCGCACATGCGCAGTCGGTGACCGCAGTGCCCACTCCAAGCGTAGGTAGCGGAGCCTGACTTTGCGAGCGTCTGGGGATAGGGGAAGATGTTGAAGACAGGTGGGTTCTAGGTGCGTTAGAAGGGCATGGTCTTGGGGCCTGGGTGTGGGAGGGGGCCAGCGAACGAAAGAAGCTTGCTCAAGGGAGGAGATTCCTAGAGAGGATGGGCATCCCCGAAGTGAGTGGAGATTTAGTTGGGGGAAGGTTTATGGAGGGGAGTTGTGCTCTGTATGCCACACGAACTGGGAGCAGCGGAGACATGAAAGGGAGCCTGCAAGATTGAGCCCCTCATTCATTTGTTCGTAAATGCTTTTTTAAACTTCCATCCTTTGCCGGCTACCTAAGTACTGGGAATTAGCTGTGAACATGGCGTCAAGTCCTCTGCTCTGGTGGGATTTCATTCTATTGGGGGGGAAAGTAGACATTAACCAAAAGAGTGGTAGGTAGTAAGGAGAAATACAGCTGGACTAGATTTCTCCTGGTGAACTCCACCTCCAACTCTCAGTGAATTTTGTCAAGTCTGTCCATGTCTTCTAACCAAACAGCACCAGGGACACAGTGGTAATTGAGCAGGTGGGGTATATATTACTGATTGCAGTGAGGAAGGAGGCACACTGTGAGGAACTGTGGGACAATTCAGTGAGAGTTGATAGATGATTTGGACAAAAGGTTTAAGGAAATAGAGGACTTTACTTTGGATTATATGCTGTCAGTAACTGGAGATAATTCTGTGACTGGGCATCTCAGTAATTTTCCTGGAAGAGACTGCGTTTAAAACTGTGAATGGTTTGGGAAAAAAAACAGCATCCCCTCCTGTGCATTAAGAGCGGAGGATGTTTAGGGTTTGGGGTTATTGCTCATGTTTTAATCGCGTTCAGACCACTAAGGAGTGGTCTTGTTTTTGTCTTGCTCTATCAGGGTCATAGAATGGCCATGTTTGATGTTTACGTTCTGTGAAATTATGGTCAACGAGAGAAAACAAGGCCTAGCTAAGAAAGCAAGGCTATCTAGTAGCATAGCCTGGCTGATGGTACCAGACCCGTTTGCAATTACCAGAGGCTGCTTTTCACTTTCTCAATATGTTTTTTGCATTTTTTGCACCTGAAAAGCAAAAAGGACTAGATGACCTAGAAATCTTTCCATTTCCATGAACCAAATTACTGCAGTAATATGTATACATGCAGAACACGGTGTAAGTTCCCTGCGGGTAGAGTTTGAAGTTTCATAGTCTTTATCTGGTGCTACCCACCAGGGGAATTGAAAGAAAAACAATGGAAAGAAAGAACCCAGAATTTGAAAGTTTTTACCACTAAATTGCTATCTGAATTATATCAAACCCCTTTCCCTCTCTGGACCTTGAGACATTCATTAGAAAAAAAGTTGGTTTAGAATAAGTGACCTCTATTTCAGTTAGCTATTGCATCATAATAAACTACCCAAAGACTTAGTAGCTTAAAATAACAATGGTTTATTTTTACAGTTGTGTGGGTTGACTGGCCTCAGCTGGGCCCACACAGCTGAGGTTACTCATGGGGCCTCAACCAGCTGCGAGCTCATCAAAACAGCTTCTCATCCTCTATAGCCGCTATTCTCCACCTGGCTTCTAATCATTGAGGCTTCTAATTCATGCAGAAGCTTCCAAGAGGACAAGACCCAATGAACAAATGCTTAGCAAGCTTTTGATTGCATCGCACTTTCTATGTCCCATTGACCAAAGCAGTCAGATGGTGAAGTCCAGAGTCATGGTTCATTGGACGCTGTTAATGTAACTAAGACCTTCTGAGTTCCCAGCACTTTCCACTTCACCTAGCATGCAAAGCTAGGGTAGATGTACTATCCAAATATGTATGTTTATCTACAACATCTTTTCTGCTGTTTGAAAATTTGACATCTGAATTTCCTGCTTCTCTTTTTTTTTTTTTTTAAACTTTTTTTTATTTTTTTTTATAGAGGCATGTTTTTTTTTTTTTATTTATTTATTTGTTTGTTTTGTTTATACATGCACTGGGTACAGTCAGAAACGCGGGAGGGTGAGAGAATTCACCAGAGCCAGAGCGGGGAGCAGAGCAGGCAGAAGGACCGAAGTACACTGCTGAGGGGAGCAGCGGGCAGCAGGAGGGGTCTGCGCGCCATGTGGGACCCTCCCCCAGTGGCCAGGGAGCAGCCGGGGATCGAACCGGCGCCGCAGAGGCCGTGGGCGGCTTCTCAACCCAGCACTCAACCGCTGCGCCACCGGGGAGGCCCTTCCTGCTTCTCTTGAAAAATTAACTCTCTGACTATATTGGGTCTGCACTGTGATAATATATGAGAGTTAAGTAGCAACTACAGGTAGTCTTTAGATTTCTACTGTTGCCATCACTCCCTGTTGTCATATCCGCGTGATTCACTTTTAAATTGTGTGCCTAGCCCATGTTAATATTTGAGTTTGCAACCGTTGGTGTTAGAGCTGTAATGGGGATGACTCAAAGTCTCTGTCCTTTTATTAAAACCATGTCACCTTAAGAAAAAAAAATACTAATATTATTGGATCAAATTCCAGGAGCTCAGGGGG